>NC_088305.1:9190900-9790900 GCF_032854445.1 Liolophura sinensis | reverse complement strand
CTACTGTGAAAATGTACTGCTCAAAAAGTCTTTGGGTCTTTGCTCCTAAAATCAACGACTGAAATTCAGTATACTTGCCACAATGTTATTTCACAGAATTCATGCAGGTATAATCAGTCAGTGGAAAATCCAACTCCTGCAAGATCCGTCATTGTTCTCTAACTCACAGGAGCAAAACATTAGGTTTACCATTTTAACGATTGGGCGTTTCCTGTTAAGAATTGTATCCTTCGTCCCTCTCTTGCTTTGGTAGTCGGCATCTGGAACATATAGGATGATGGCCACTCAGTAGTCTCAGATCGGAGACAACCGCACAAGAACCGCCCGCTAAATATATTCCGTATAGTTACTTATCATGTCCTTATGCAGTCCATTCGAACACACCGTCATATTTGCTCGCGACACTTCCAGGAAGAAGTCGCTATTGTAAAATTATTAAAATATTTGAAATATTGGATAATAATATATAATAAGAATATAATAATAAATGTAAATAATTATTGAAATAATGGCTAGTCATGTTGAAAATTATCCGTGAGGCATTTTTTGACTCCCCGACATGTCCAGTCACCATCATAATAATTAAGTGTATTCTTGTCGCTGGCAGCTGTGCTCGTTTGCCCACAGTACTGGGGACAGGCTCGTTCGTTCCACATTGTCGGTGGAATATTCAGATCGGTCGATACATCAAGTTAGATCCCCTGACACCCTGCATGAATAAGACCGCCACACTGTCGATGTGAATGAGGGAACGAAGACATTTCTGGAAGCTTTGATATCTACGGGAAAGTGGCGAAAAAGAAAGCATAACATTATTTGTGTTATTTTTGTTCTTGTTGCTGGAATTGTTTTCATTCTTTTTATAGATTCTACGATGTTGAGTGAGTGAATGCTTAGGGGTTAACGTCGTACTTAACAATCGTACTGTCATATGACGACGATGTTGTTTGAGTGCATGTAGCGTGCTTCCTTTTTGCACGACGGATTTCCACCGCTCTTTTATCTAGTGCTACTTCATCTAGTGAGACGACCATTACACTGATATGGGTCAACCATGCGTAGTACTATCCCCTTCACGCTGAACGCCAAGCGAGGAAGCTACAATATCTTTTTTTTTCAAGGTTTTAGGTGTGACTCAACATAAGATTGACCCTGGATGTACTGGCCCCAAAGCTACGGTGTTGAGGTTTTACATTGTAATCCTCAAAGCGCATAGCTTGATACATGTCCTTTGCCCGGTCTTGAATCAACAGTTGTCAATAAAAAAATACTTTCCGAATATAAAACTGATCACGAGTTGCTTTATTTCTGAAGGATTGGATACACTATACACGTATACCGATGGTTCTACTCCGAATTTTGGTCGGGACGTTTGTCAATTCCTTCATTAACTGTGGTAGTTTACCCCGGGTTGTGAAGTGTTCCATCACCCATAAAAACACAGAGCAAATGCATGAATATAGGCATAGATATGCAATACTCAGGGTTTCAGGGGAGATAAATAGTGCAGGGTGAGGCAGCCTTTCCATACAGTGTATCCTAGTTTAACACATTGTAGAAATTATTTTCAATTCTGTTACCCCTCTATTTTTATTACACAGAACGCAACTGCTTGGCTCTGTGCCAAGTGCATATTACCTAAGTCATTAGATACCCCCCCCCCCCCCCCCACCCACCCACCCCATCACGAGATGGAAGCGTTTGCCTTCTGGACGGGTCTACTGTAGTTCAATTGGTGGATAGAGGTTGTTGTTCACACTGAATAAAGCAGACGACAAATATAAACAAATAAACAAAATGGCTATTTTTTCTGTCGGAGCGAACGTTTATTTTAAAGAAGAAAAGTATCAGGTTACAGATAATTTAAAGCCCATAGGGACGTTTGAATGCTACAAAATAAGAGATAAAATATAAACTCTTCCACATCGATTTGATGTAAAACTACCATTAGACTAATCTGATGCGAACATTATTTCTTAATTTCATATATAAAACGTTGTATTTTTTATGTATTAGACTTACAACTTGATTTTGTGTCAACGCTGGTTGTTTGTATATGTAGCTAGATTGATGCAAGTACATGAGGAAAAATGACATGTCCGCATGGTACATGGATTCCCTGTTTGCTTCCGTTTTAAAGCTTAAGCATGTTTGACCACCTTATGAGATGGCAACGTCTGAAGGGCTAACCTCAACTGTAGCTCGGGTCACTTCAAGGTCAAATCTGTGTACTACTTGAGGACAGTAACTTTCTCACGCAGACTACAGCGTGAATCTTAGTTCAGGCGAACACTGCTTTATCCGGGTCAAGACAAGTACCGTGTTATATTTGGTAGTTAGTCCATAAAACCCATTTCGGTAGAAATAAGCTCTGTATTATTTTGGGAATAGGTCAAGGTATGTATCGGGTCTTGAACTTGAGCTGATTTTCTACTTATCTGAAAGTTGTTTCCGATACAAATGATAATATGAATTGTTAAATAAGCATATGTCACTTGTAGAAGGTAAATAAATAGGGTGGAAAGCCTGCAGTCAGCAGACATCTTGCCTCTGACTGGACGGTTTCCCTGAGCCTATTCTGAAATTTGATTAATATCGAGATCAACACCCGGACGAACTATGAGTTTTCAATGGGTATAAGCAAAGAACGCCCTCAGCCTTCTCTAGCATCAACCCCCGAGGTCAGACGCTACAAAAACGCCAGCGTAATACGAGTCGGGACTGTGAATGACTGTAAATGAAGAGGGGAAAACACCTTGCAATCACTGTGAAACCATGTTATAAAATGGGTCTTATTCTGTCCGGATACTACATCCCAAAAAGATCGATTTTATCTCCTCCTGCGAAGAAAACCTCCACGTTATTTCAGCCCAGCTCGCGTTCACTGATAAATGCCCGTTTCGTTATATTTTGCTTGATAGATGTCAGTGTTTGACATCACCGCGCGTGTCTGTTATGTTCTCCACGTCTGTAATGAGTGACATGTATTATGCGTATAATTAAATTGTACTTGATTTCATAACTTTCTCGGCATAAAAATACAAATTTCTAACATCAGCCTGTTGCCGCAAAATCTTTGAGTGATTTGCGTCAATATATGCATTCCAGATATTTGCCAGATTATAAGGGATTTGCGCATCCTGGCTTGATTGATAATTTTATATATATTTCCGGGGCTAGGATTTATTTACTTGATTGGTGATTTACGCTGTACTCAAGAATATTTCACCTATACAACGGCGGCCAGCATTAGGGTCTGAGGAAACCGGGCAGATCACCGGAAAACGCACGACCATCCGCAGGTTGGAGATTGTAGATTATCCCAAGCCATAAGATTTTATATGATTATTAAAAGAAACAATAGTTTGAAAAGGTAAGGCGAAAACTGGCTGAACAAGAGTTATGTGAGTTGTTAGGATTTATCACTTAATACTAAAATGTAATACTGCAGGAATTATGAATTTAACATAAATGCACGGTACAATGTAAGGTATTGCATGGACAATAAATGCCCGGCAGTTGGTTCAGGGCCTACAAAATTCGAATTTATCGATGCTAAACGCTCTGGGCCTGCCTATTAAAAATAGACATGATGTCAAGAACTATTATGGATGATGTTTTGCTCTTTTGACTTTGGCATATTATTATGTTGTTTATTCAAGGTTCTTGTGGGTGTTTTGATCATCTCATGATATAGTCTTGACACTAAAATATTTTAAATTAATCAATAGACTTTCAAATTAGAAAGCAAATAAGCAAAAGAAAAAAAGAAAGAATAGATTCTGGAAAGAATGAATTTTATCTCTACGACTTTGAATTAGTTTCTCTTTCCCATTAAATTTGTTTCTCGGGTGACTGTGTAAATATTTTAAAATTGTCAAAAGACTTTCAAAATAACTTTTTTTATGAGCAAAATTGTTTGAGAAATTATAGCAGTTTCGAGAAAGGCTACATGTACCTTTTTCTCTCCGAGAGCTGATTTTTCCTTCACGTGACAAGCACTCAGCCGAAGAATACATGCCAGCATTTCTCGTCTGACCCACATTGACAGGTATAACTTACTTAAGGTCAGGCCGCAGACCAAGTCATCGTGTAACAAGGCCTGGTGGAATAAACTCTGCTGTGTTACCCTGGTGAAGTGGAAACCACTTTACGGAGTTAGGCTAAGTCCCCAGTCTAACGGACTGTCGTGTCGGGCAGGCAGGGGCCGGCAACACTCATCTTAATGGCCAAGAGCTAAGTAACCCATGGCGCTATGGGTGTTTAATGTACTACTGCTGAAGAATTTACACAAGTTAGAATAAAACCCTAACTGAAGTAAACTGAAATGAGACCGTATTTCATCGGTTATGTCCGACCCTTTGCCAATTATCAGGTTATACTCTGTATGCTTTAAGACGCCTACCATTACATTATATTCCCCGATGTATAAGCCTGGAATACCGAGGATTCGTTTCAATAATAAGAGAAAGTAGATGAATTAGTAGACGAGATGTGAAATGTAAATAAAGTAGGACTGGTTAGTTTGGCTCTGACGGGGTGGTCAAATTTCTTGTTGTGATTGTTTTTCTATGATATATGACTGATCC
Source organism: Liolophura sinensis (assembly GCF_032854445.1). Lineage (NCBI taxonomy): Eukaryota > Metazoa > Mollusca > Polyplacophora > Chitonida > Chitonidae > Liolophura > Liolophura sinensis. Next base: position 9,786,311 of record NC_088305.1, on the reverse strand, counting down.
TCGGGCTGTATTTTTATGTGTGGCTGGTTGCAATAACATCTGTTTTTTTTCCTTTCTACCAGCTGACCCTTCTGAGTTAAAAGATAACATCATTTGACACTTAGCTACTAGTCAAAGATTATGTAATATGAACATCTTTCACAAGATGTTGTGGATTTTCACATTATCTAATCTTTGACTAATATGGCTGTATAAGTATATAAGTCGTATCTTCTTACCTATAGAAGAAATTTCAACTGATCCTGATGAAATCTCATCCCTGTTAATACAAATAAAAGATTTATCAACCCTCTTTGGCGATAGTCTTCTGAGGCAAAAGGCATAAAAATGTAAGAATACTTTACATCTAATTTTATTCCTAGAAAAAAGTATTAATAGACTACACTATATATATATTTAATACTAGAAATTTCGCTTGAATTACGCCATTCAAATGTGTATAATACATACATGACAATAAACATGAAAACTAGGTGCATATGATAGGCGCAGTAGGTGTTACCATACTACACACTAAAAGTTGAATACAAAACTGAAATATACAGATGAAATTCAAATGATTTTAAAAGCTAATTCCAACATGCGCATGTATAAAACTGTGGTTTAGGACATGGTCGACTTGTTCAAATGTAACTATGTTCAGTCTTTACAGAGCCGTGTCACAGCAGTTTGTGCACGTTTATACAGGCAAGACATCAGTGTGAGGGATTTACTTATTACACGTTTAGAAGTCAGTCAGAGGCACAGCCTGGACAACATCCCTGACGACCGTGTCATTGCCATGTGTACAACATATGCTGTGTCCAGCATTGGAATGGAAATTAAATGTCTTTGCCTACAACACGGCACATACTGGGACAGACACATGTAGATGTATCTTGGTTCAGGTGTGGGGTATATGTATCTCTCTGAGGAACGATGAGACCCTCTTTATTAGTCATCTGGTAATGGGACTTTGGATGTGAGAGGACGGGACAGACTGGGGCAGACACATGTACCATGGTTCAGGTGTGGGGTATATGTATCGCTCTGAGAAAGGATGAGACCCTCTTTTTTAGCCATCTGGTAATGGGACTTCAGGTGTGAGAGGACGGGACAGACTGGGGCAGACACATGTACCATGGTTCAGGTGTGGGGTATATGTATCGCTCTGAGAAAGGATGAGACCCTCTTTTTTAGCCATCTGGTAATGGGACTTCAGGTGTGAGAGGACGGGACAGACTGGGGCAGACACATGTGCCATGGTTCAGGTGTGGGGTATATGTATCTCTCTGAGAAAGGATGAGACCCTTTTTATTAGCCATCTGGTAATGGGACTTTGGATGTCAGAGGACGGGACAGACTGGGGCAGACACATGTACCATGGTTCAGGTGTGGGGTATATGTATCTCTCTGAGAAAGGATGAGACCCTCTTTATTAGCCATCTGATAATGGGACTTCAGGTGTGAGAGGACGGGACAGACTGGGGCAGACACATGTACCATGGTTCAGGTGTGGGGTATATGTATCTCTCTGAGAAAGGATGAGACCCTCTTTATTAGTCATCTGATAATGGGACTTTGGATGTGAGAGGACGGGACAGACTGGTGCAGACACATGTACCGTGGTTCAGGTGTGGGGTATATGTATCTCTCTGAGGAAGGGTTAGACCCTCTTCATTAGCCATCTGATAATGGGACTTTGGATGTCAGAGGACGGGACAGACTGGTGCAGGCACATGTGCCATGGTTCAGGTGTGGGGTATATGTATCTCTCTGAGGAAGGGTTAGACCCTCTTCATTAGCCATCTGATAATGGGACTTTGGATGTCAGAGGACGGAACAGACTGGGGCAGGCACATGTACCATGGTTCAGGTGTGGGGTATATGTATCTCTCTGAGAAAGGATGAGACCCTCTTCATTAGCCGTCTGGTAATGGGACTTTGGATGTCAGAGGACGGGACAGACTGGTGCAGACACATGTACCATGGTTCAGGTGTGGGGTATATGTATCTCTCTGAGAAAGGATGAGACCCTCTTTATTAGTCATTTGATAATGGGACTTCAGGTGTGAGAGGACGGGACAGACTGGTGCAGGCACATGTACCATGGTTCAGGTGTGGGGTATATGTATCGCTCTAAGGAAGGATGAGACCCTCTTTATTAGTCATCTGACAATGGGACTTTGGATGTCAGAGGACGGAACAGACTGGGTCAGTCTGTATCTCTCTGAGGTAGGATGAGACCTTCTTCATTAGCCATCTGGTTATGGGACTTCAGGTGTGAGAGGACGGGACAAAATGGTGCAGACTCGCTGTGAGTTCAAGTACAGCTAATGTGAATGATGGTGGGTATACCCCAGTCTCTGCTCGGTTTCTTCGAACCATAATGCTGGTCACAGTCGTACAAGGGAAATATTCTTGCATAAAACACCAATAAAATCCGGTTGAAATTGAGGAATATTACCAGAATTTTCATGAAAGGAAACAACTTACATGGAAACGTGGTAATGATAGTCAATTACTGTCAAACTAGCACGCTACTTGCGTCGTGGCTCAAATGACTGAATCCCGGGAATGACGTAGAATATACGCGGTAATGGACTAGCAAATACAAGAAGACCACATTGGGAATGTCATCAATATAATATCAGTATGATCAATATATAGACGTACAGCATAGAGAGAAAAACCAGAGCAGCGACGACAGTATAATAGTTGGCAAATGGTCACACGTTACCGGTGAAATATGGCCACTTGTCAGTATTCCTCATTTAGGGATTTTTCTAACTGTTCATGTATATGCATAAATAGTAGCAACTTATACGCCCCCACCCCCACCCCACCCCCTAGCACCATGGCTTAAGCAGAATTAGAGGAAAAAAATGCAGAGATGTTAAATGCAATTTATTAGACGTCACTAGTCTAGAATTACTCAAAATGCTGTGTGGTTTAACATACAATCACGTTAAAACAATGTAAAGGGACCAGGCCTCAGGGATGATCAGTCCACCGGCAGAATCAAGACCAAGCAATTTAACAGAACATTTAGGAACCTGGATCTTTGAAACCACCACAGTTTAATACGGTGTATTAAAATGTTTTTTTTTTGTTGGTTTTTTTTTTTGGGGGGGGGGGGGGGGGAGGTAGTGATGCAAATTTTGCACTCTATAAGTGTTATTTTTCTGTATTTCATAGTTTCTCAGTCTTAGTGTTTACTCAAAAATGGTGATTATAAGAACATTGTTAGAGAGAATATACCAGCTTTTAACAACACTTATTAATTATATAGAAAATCAACATAAAACACAGACACAAACTTGTAAACAAAGGTGTTTCGATAAATAAGAGCTTCAGTTAGAAAAAAAAGTAATTGGTTTTCTTCGTTCGGAAGCCTGGCATTACGTGGATAGATTTTTTCACTCTGTTTTATCTTGCTCATTTCCAATATGTCTTAAATGCAATCCAATTTATTCTGTGTAGGCAGTCTTAAGATAAATCACTCACTGACTCAATTTTTTGCTCACTTCGTAACTTTATATACATGTAGCATCTTTTACCTGTTTACATATGACAGCTGTCCCTATAAATAATGTTTTACTAAAGATTCAAGAGCCAGTTTTGCAGCATAACTGATTACGCGCTGTCGTATTGCCTCGGTCTGAGACTGAAAAATAGACAGGCCTGTTCGATAACATGTGAACAACCCCTGTATTGAGTTTCTCTCAGTTTTGGGCACAGACTGCGTTGATCGGCTGTAAAATTAGGACTTATTGTTTTGAATTTGGTCTCATTATAATGATAGACTTTTGGGAAATTGATATAGTGTGGGCTGCCAAAATGTCATTACACGTCTGCCGACAACATTTATACGGCTTTTATACGCCCGATTATGGACATCCTAATGTGACTTCTGTGTTTTTACTGAACACTGGGGTGAGGGGGGGATTTGGTTTAAGGTGCATACAGTCATAACAATATCATTTTAGTGTCGTAACAACCAACCCAAGAGCCAAGCCGTAATTTCTTCTGGCTTTGCAGGTCATTCAAGTGGGTGTCTGTCTTTTAGCTGCAATGGCGATGATACCAGTGGCCAGGTGCAGTGGTTTCCCCGGACTCTTGATCCAGGTGTTATGGTTTCACCGGACTCTTGTCCCACGTACAGTGTTTTTTTAGTCCCAAGTGCGGTTTTTTCCCCCAGACCTGTCCCCAGCGGAATCAATGAATTGTCTATACTGACATTTTAGTGATAGATACATCGATAAATGAACGGAGAAATACAGTACATTCAAAACTGAAAACAACTGTTTCAAGAAAGGAATTAAGCCAAGAAATGATAATATAGCTAACGTATAGAAAAAGGACTGGATGGAAGAATAAAACTTAAGAAATTAGGGATAAAGTGACAACTATAAAAACTTGATCAAATCCAAATTTTAGCTCTGAAATTATTGAAACTTTCAGACAATAGAACTTTTCTTGATACAAAGATTTGATCTCTTCTTTACAGACAGACTGCCCATTGGCGCCTTATATACAAGTTTATACATAATTCAGAACTTGATGGCTCTTGTAATAAGCTAAATGTACAACGGTATATTAATCACAAATGCGAGCATATCTCCCCGTCGCCAGGTGGCGCCTCGTCACAATACCTCATATGAAGGATGAACTGTCAGTTTTCAGCCGGCATCTCAAACATTAAGGCATGAAGAAGGGTCGGTATATGCATTGTTAATGCCCTTATGGTGGTGAAATATCAGACACTACTTTGCAGCCTTATCAGAGAGCGATATGTCAAACATTTCAGCCCAGATAAAACCGTGGAGTCGATATAGTCCCTTAGATTGCAGCTTTGCAGGTTTACTCGCCGACTTTTTTCTCGCTGTTACATGTACTTCCTATTTTTTGTCTTTCTACCAAATTGCTGTCATATGTACATGTACTTGTGATACACGTAAACACACAATTCTGGTATAAACGCGGTGTTGACGTATAATGTCCTGATTAACCGTCCTAATGTTCTAAAGGCGTTTAATCTGTCTGGAGTCGCGCAATTTTCGCTACAGACACCGGGTGTTTCTCTCTATTTTTGTAGCCATACACTGAGCAGTGGTGAGTTTAAAACTGATGGAAGTAATTCCACAGTCGGACTGTTAGTGTGTACCAGACCAATCCCAATGTCAGATTTTTGTCGCTGTTTTATTGTTTTTCCATTTTGCAAGTCAAGTGAATGGAATATAAATATGTTATCAGTCAAAAGATTTGAAACACTGCCCATCGTTTCTTTGTTTCGTGAATAGATCAGATCAATGAAAAATCCCCTGATTCTCTATATCTGACTATCGATAAGGCCCTGACGTCAAGTAAAGTACTATTGAACTGTATTTATTTATTTATTTACTTGATTGGTGTTTTACGCTGTACTCAAGAATATTTCACTTATATGACGGTGGCCAACATTATGGTGCGAGGAAACCTAGTGGAAACCCATGACCATCAGCAGGTTGCTGAAAGACCTTCACATGTATGGGCGCTTGCGGTCGCTGTGAGTTCAAGTCCAGCTCATAATGGCTTCCTCTCCCGCCGTACGTGGGAAGGTCTCCAGCAACCTGCGGATGGTCGTGGGTTTCCACTAGGTTTCCTCTCACCATAATGCTGGCCGCTGTCGTATAAGTGAAATATTCTTGAGTACGGCGTAAAACACCAATCAAATAAATAAATAAATACGTACGACCGGAAAGGAAGCCAACATGAGCTGGACTTGAACTCACAGCGCAAACCATTGGACTGTAGGTGGCGCGATAAAATCAACACCAATAAATTCAACGTTTCGGAGTTTTAGGTTTTGAAGTCATCAAAATGCTAAAATACACTAATACAGTACACTAAATTGATTTTTCTTTACAACTTTTGTGGTCACTGACAGAGTTATTTGCATATTTTAAAGATTTGATTACGAACATTGTTCCCTCTACGAACGTTCTAGAACACTTATTGATAATGTAGGACGTATTTTGACACGGAACAGGCACAGAGTAGTAGACAAAGGTGATTCTAAAAAAATTCGATTTGATACAAACGACCTAATTGGTTTTCTTCGTCAGGACGCGCTATATTACGCGGACAGATTTTTCATGATGCCTTTTCTTCCTCATTTTCAATATATCTTAAATGCAATCGAATTTATTCCGTGTAAGTCCCAAGATAAATTACTCACTGAAACTCAATTTTTTGCTCACTTCGCAGCTGTGTATACACGTACATGTAGTACATCTTTTACCTCTAAGTATGACAGGTGTCTCTATAAATAATGTTTTATTAAATATTCTAGATGCAGTTTTGTGGCACAACCCGATTACATGCTGTTGTATGGCCGGTCTTAGTAACTAGCCGACAATCCCTGTATTGTTTTTTTCTCAACTTGTACGTACAGTCTGCGTCGATCGATCGTAAACTTAGAACATATTGTTTTGACATATGGGGTCACTTCAGTGATAGAGTTTTGGGAAATCAATCTACTAGAGGCTTCTAAAATGCCATTACGCGTCTGCCGACACACGTTGGGTAAAATGCTTCGGCGTTTTAGGCGTCAGATTATGGACGGTAATGTGACTTCTCCATTTTTACGGTGCACCAGGGAGTTTTTGCTTAACATAAGTAGAGTGAGGACGATTTCATTTTAGTGTTGTATATTCCCGTGATTACAACACAAAAGCTATGATGTAATTACTTCTGGCTTTGCATTTCATTCCAATAGGTGTCAGTCTTTAAGCAACAATGGCTAAGACAGACGTTTGGGACACACATTGCTACTTGCCACAGCCAAGGCGATATATGTCGGTAATAATTTTATTAGACACGGATGCCAGCCTGTTTATCGAGTGGCTGCTCAGGAATGGTGGTCACATCATTACTTTGAACGGTTTGGGCGGACTGTATCCCAGAACTTTTGTCCATGGTACTGTGGTTTCCTTGGATAGATTAATAAAAAAAACTCATGACTGACACTTTAGAGCTGGATAGATAATAAATAAGGGAGTGAATTAGTGATAATCCGGACAAAACAAGTAACTGAATAAACGGCTAGATTAAAAAAAATGGATTATATAGGAAATGTAAAAAAAAAATGAACGGATGGAAGAATAAAACTAAAAGAATGATTTAAGTCAAAAGAAGATAACATAACAAACGTGAAGAAGTAATGGATGGAAGAACAGAACTTAGGGAAGAAATAAATGAAAGATTCTACAAGTCGATAAAGGAAACTGTGTACGTAGGAAGTACAAGTATCTATAAAGGAAGAGTTAATTCCCTTGGATACTTTTGTGCAATTTGTGAGGGTTTTTCTGCTGTAAAACGTTTTGGACATATTTTACTGATGATCAAGTTTGTTTAGAAATCCAACCGAATTAAGGTACTTTTAACTGCAATGTGTTTGGATAGTAGCAAATTTTGTGGCAGCTTATTTTAGAAGATTTACGAAACCTCAGTCTTAGGCCATGCTTCTAAGAGGGCGATGGGGAGTATATTTACAGGTGTTCTCGAGACAGAGCGCAATATTATACTTCTGTGAACTGAGGTGTGAAAGCACGTGAATGTGCTCTAAGGGCATGACTAGAATGTTTTGTTTTTTGAATTGTTCTGAGGAGTTAAGGTTATGACTAAGCTGCACAGCGTTTGCGTTCATCATTCACTCTGCTGGGCAGGATCTAATTAACACGTACTTTACTTCACGCCGTTTGGAATCCTAACCAACGGACCTGGGGAGGCCAAGGGAGGCAACTCAGTTACTCCCGTTACACAGGCATAAGAGAATATTGCAGAAATATATATATATATATATATATATAGGTAGAATTGTAACGTCGAAGACCTGAAATCGTGGATGCTTGATTAGGTTGGCCATAAAATTGCACACAGAAATTATTGGTGACAGGACTGGAGTACGTATGTAATCTTTAGAGTTTTACGTCGTACTTAACACTTTTTCAGTCATACGATGGCGAGGAGTCCTTAGGTGTGTGTACAAATACTGTATCATCTTTTGACTGAAGGAGTCCTTGTCACCACCACTGAAGTATAATACCGAAGACACCAAACATGATCCCCCACCCTATAACTACCAGCTCACCTACAGGAAATGAAAGTAACAGCGCCTTCAGTAAAAATATATACTATTCTTTCTTCGTGAAATACTGTACTTCAGAAAATATCCATCTGTTCCGATGACTAAACTTTTTCTCGACACAGTTTTCATCTTCTATTCTTCGTAGACTGACTGTGCACTGGGGCCTTATATACAAGTCTATATATAATTCAAGACTTGATCGCTCTTGCAATACGTTATATGTTATGAATGACGCCAACAGTATATTAATCACAAATGCGAATCTTCCCGTCGCCAGGTGGCGCAGCCTGACAATACCTGCTGTGAGGGCGTAACTGCCAATTTTCAGCTGGTCGCTCAAACTTTATGACAAAGAAGTGTCTTTTATATGCAATATTAATGTCCTTATAGTACTGCAATATCAGATGCTACTTTGAGTCTTTTGAGAGGGCGATATGTCAAACATTACAGATGCATAAAACGCTCTGTTTCTCGCCGTAGAGTCGTTATAGTCTTTTAGAGTGGAACCGTCCTGCTTAAATGTGTGGCATTGAATTCTTTATAATTCGAACAACAGATATTTGATGCCTGTTTAGAGAAGTAGTGAAAACAAGAAAGCTTGTTACAGGGAGTGTAAGAGTACCACTATCGAAGAGTAAAGATAAGAAACAGTTGACTTGTTTAACTTTCAGATCAGCGATAGGCCCTACACGAGATCAAACAAAGAAACACCAAGACGTGTGAGTACATATACTTGAACAAAATAGACAAATTATGCAAGTAACAATAATATACAAACAATGCAACTAGTTACAAAAATATATAGTTTCTTACTGATGACAGCGTTCAAATCTGAGTGGAATATTCCGGCTGGCAAAGGCGAGTCAGTCCACGTAAATATAGAATCGACAGTTAGAAGGAATTCCCAGATCGAAGGATGACACTGTAAGTGACAAGCTGTAGTGGGGACGGCACGCTGATGATTCTGGATCCCCAACTACCTGTGAAGGTGTAACTCAGGGCGAACGGGTTGAAAGTAGCGTCCGTGATGCAGAGCTTGCGATGTATGTTTCATTCCTCGAAAATATAGACAAAGTCACTTTCAGGGTAAACTGGGAAGAAATGTACGCAACCGCACAAGAAGACAATTAGCGATGAAAGCTCCAAAATAATGTCTCAAAAAATAACAAGTGGCGAAACACAAGCTCAGAAAGTGCTATGTACACAGAATGGAGTTCAAATGTCGGAAACGCGGTAAAATCATCCACAGTGGATGACAGCAAATATGACTGCTCTGAAGTGGACTTCAGTAAATTACCGCGAATTTCACAATTCCGTCACTCATATTTATAGACTAACGTAAAGAAAATTCTGGATGGTTTGATTGTAAACATGTTTACAATTCCAGTACATTTCTTTTAGAATGTATACTCGATTTACAATGGCACGAAACTCATGAACACCGTAGCCTCGAGAACGCTCGATTGAATTACAGTGCAGACTATAAAGTACCCAGGGAAAAATGTACGTCAGACACACATCAGGTAAACTCAAGAACAAATAAATATATACAATATTTAAAAACGTTGTTCGTAACGGGGAGAAAAGCAGAAAGATAAGTCAGAAACCATCAAGAACGATTTATTTCTCCCTGTTACATGCACTTCCTATTTTTGCCTTTCCACAAAATTGCTGTCAGATGTAAATCTACTCACGCACATAAACATGCCGTTCCGTTATGTTATGTTTGTGACGTCATTATTACCATAATTAAATGTACATGTACCTGCGCCCTCAGTTTTGGACAAAGATTTGCCCATCAATTACCTATTGCAAACGTCACACACCCAGTCCTCTTCTCTATTACTGTGATTGTGAACATCACACAAAGCCGTTACATCACTGATATGTTGAGATGCGGTTAAATCTTGAGATTATTACACGAAATCTCACTAATGGAAACAAGTCACTCTAGTAATTATAATCAAAGCCTGTCCGAATACAGTTTGCGCCGTGAGCAAAAGCTTTAAATCGAACAAGCTTCGTAGAATATCCGAGTTAATGGACCAACTAATGCAAGATAGTCAAACCCAGAATTTCTCACAGGCATTTCAGTTAGATGGTAAACATACCGCTCTGTAAATAACCTTCATGGCGTTCTAAAGGCATGTTCTCTGAGATAGGAGTCGTGGAGATTTCGCGACAGATGCCTGATTTTCTTGTCACTTCTTATGGCCATGCATGGAGGAAAAGTGCAATTATTGAAGCATGAAGGGATACTTGAGTACGAACACAGAATCTGTTCAGTTCATTCTACCACACCGTCTACCAGACCTAGTCACATCTTCCTTTTGGACCCAAAAAATGGAACAACGTATGAAGAGAATGCCATTGTATTATATTACTGTATTTGTATAAAACGAAACTGCACCTTGTTAATCGTAATATTTAACCGAATGTCACTGGCGTCATGTGAAAGTTTGTGTTATACTTTTACTGGGATAATTACTTTTTTGTCTCCGTTGGGTTGATGTCCGGTTGTACGTGGGAAGGTCGGTTACCAAGCTGAGGATTGTGCTGGTCGCCACAGTTTAAGTGAAATTTTCCTGAGTACGACGTTAAATCCAAAACTAATTGTCATATGTTATATCTGTTATTATAACATAAATAACGCCCTGCGATCACGTTAACTATCGCTAAATTGATCTCGGGCTCCACGAAAATTTAGTTTCATTGCGCTTTAGTCGAGGGAAGTGAACACTTACATTCGTTTATATAACACGTTTTTGTCATTAAGTGTCGCATATCATATTTCAGAGAGTCTCCAAACACAACTAAAGTTAATGATTCAAAACATCTTTACTGAGAATCTCGGCGCTGTTTCAAGAACAATTATTTATTATATAAAAACTGGACACGAAACAGATACACAAGCTGCATGTAGTATATAAAGGTAAATGTAAGTGTTTCTGGAAAGAAAATCTTCAATTACAGAAAAATAATTGGTTTTCTTTGTTCGAACACCTTGGATTAGTCAGACATTTTTTAAATTCATATTGCTTATTGCCAATATGTCAAAAATGTAATCCAATTTATTCTGTGAGGAGCCCTAAGATAGATCGCTCACTGACTCAAATGTTTGCTCACTTTACCACTGTGTATACCATCTTTTCCCTGTTTAAGTTTGGCAGGTGTCTCTATAAATAATGTTTTGCTAAACGTTCAAAGGAGCCTTGTGACATAAGTTGATTACGTTCTGTCATATGGCCCGGTGTGGAAAACAGAAAGTTCTGGTCCGTAGCAAGCCAACAATCCTTGTATTGCTAGTCTTTTAAATTTTTCAGTAAGGGCTACATCAATTTTCGATAAGGGCTACATCGATCGGTGGTAAAAATAACAGGTATTGTTTTGACATATGATCTGATTGTAGCGATACCAAATTGGTAAATTGATCTACTGTAGGCTGCCAAAATGCCATAACCCGTCTCGTGACACACGTGTTGTTGCTGTGACGTTTTAGGCGTCAGATCATTGACGCTAATGTGACTTCTCCGTTTTTATGGTACACCGGGGAGATTTTGCTTAACGTAAAAACAGAGTGAGGACAATTTCATTTAGTATCGTATATTCCCATAATTACAGCAACCCTAAGGCAAGCCGTAATTACGTGTAGCTTTGTATTTCACTCCAGTAGGTTCTGTCCTTTAGCCATAATGGCAATGGTAGGCCATTGGGATACACGCCACAAATTGTCAAAGATAAGGCGATCTATTCCCATACTAATTTTATTCGATATTGATGCCAGATAGAATGACTGCTGTGTAACGGTGGTCCGTGGTGATATCAGCAGACATAAATGTGAGTGGTGTCTTGTTGGCTAATCAAATTAAGTTGCCGGTTCGAGCCCACTACCCGTTGATTTGTCCATGACAGGTATATGTAGCTTGGCCTGTTACATGTACCTCCCGAGGTGCGGAGGTTGCCGTGAACACTTGTATGAGATCGGTGGATTCCTGCGCTTTTATCCAAACTTCAGTTTATTCCTGGATTCTTGTCGGAGACCCATTGTTTTACCTTGACTCTTGTCCAGGTTCAGTGGTTTCCTCGGACTTTTGACCCAGATTTTATGACTTCACTTGACTGTTATTCCAGATACAGGGGTTTCCTCTGACTGTTGGCCCAGGTGTACTTGTTTCCTCTGGCCTTTGTGCCAGGTGCAGTGGTTTCCCCTGCCTCTTGTTAAGGTGCAGTGGTTTCCCCGAATGCCTGACCCTGGTGTTATTGTTTCCCTGGACTCTTGTCCCAAGCGCGATTTTGTTCCCCCAAACTCTTGTTCCCGGAAGAATTAATGATTCTCCATACTGATGTTTTGGTGACAGATAGATGAACAAATGAACGAATAAATGGACTGAAAACTGAATGAAACAAGTAACTGATTAAAGGAATGAATTAAGCCAAAAATGGATAATATAGCTAATGTAAGAAAAAGGACTGGAAGGAAGAATAAAACTGCAGAAACAACAGATAAATTAGGAATCGTAAAAACCTGGCAAAATCCATATTTTAGCTCCAAAAACATTTGAATATCCTGACAATCAATCTTTTCTCAACACAAAGTTTTAATCTTCTCTTCTTTACAGGCTGACTGCGCACTGGAGCGTTATATACAAGTTTATATATAATTCAGGAGTTAATGGCTCTTGTGATAAGTTATTTATTTTCACTGACACCGACGGTATATGAATCGTAAAGGTGAGCATATCTTTCCGTCGCCAGGTGGCGCCGCGTGGCAATATCTCCTGTGCGCACAGAACTGTCAATTTGTGTCAATCAGAGAGCGATATGTCAAACATTAGGCTTTCTTTCTCGCGGTAGAGTCGTTATAGTCCTTTAGAGTAAAGCCCTTCAGCTAAGGTGTATGACATGAAATTCTTCATAATGCACGGCGATATATTTGATGCCTAATTTAAAAAAGTAGTGAAAACACAGGAAAACATTTTAAAGTGAGAAAAACAGGAAAGCAGATCAGAAACTTCCCTGAACAATGTTTTTTTCTCTACCAGGCCTAGTCATATCTCCTTCCTATTGGACCCAGAAAATGGAACAATGTATGAAGAGAATGTCATTGCATTATATTATTGTATTTGTACAAAAATTAAAATGGATCTTGTTAATTAAAACTCTTCATGCGCCGAACTCAGATTCGGATTATTTAATTCTACCAGACCTACATGTTGTCACGTATCCAACTTTTCGTTTTAGACCAAGAAAATGGAACACTGTATGAAGGGAATTTCATTGCATTACATCAACGTATTTGTATACAATTAAAATGCATCTTGTCAATGCAGATAATTAACCGAATGTCACTGGCGTCATGTGATAGTTTGTTTCATACTTTTACTGGGATAATTACTTTTTTGTCTCCGTTGGGTTGATGTTCGGTCGTACGTGGGAAAGTCAGCTACCAACCTGAGGATTGTACTGGCCGCCGCAGTTTAAGGGAAATTTTCTTGCCTACGACGTTAAATTCAAAACTCATTGTCATATGTTGTATTTGTTATTATAACATAAATAACGCCCTGCAATCACGTTAAATATCGCTGGATTGATACCGGGCTTCAGGAAAATCTAGCTTAAATGCGTTTAACAGATTTACAGCCGTGGAATCATGAAAATGTCGACGAAAATGAACACTTACACCCGTTTATATAACACGTTTTTGTCATTACCTACCGTATATCGTACTTTAGAGGATCTCCAAACACAACTAAAATTAATGATTCAAAACATCTTTACTGAGAATCTCGACGCTCTTTCAAGAACAATTATTAATTATATAAAGACTTGACACGAAACAGATACACAAGTTGCATGTAGTAGATAAAGGTAAATGTAAATGTTTCTACAAAGAAACCCTTCATTACAGAAAAATAATTGGTTTTCTTTGTTCGAACGCCTTGGATTAGTCAGATATTTTTTAAATTCATATTGCTCATTGCCAATATGTCACAAATGTAATTCAATTTATTCTGTGTAGGAACCCTAAGATAGATCGCTCACTGACTCAATTTTTTGCTCACTTTACCACTGTATATACCATCTATTACCTGTTTAAATATGGCAGGTGTCTGTATAAATAATGTTTTACTAAACGTTCAAAGGAGCCTTGTGACGTAAGCCGATTACGTTCTGTCATATGGCCCCATGTGGAAAACAGAAAGTTCTGGTCCGTAGCAAGCCAACAATCCTTGTATTGCTAGTCTTTCAAATTTAGGTAAGGGTTTCATCGATCGGTTGTAAAAATAACAGGTATTGTTTTGACATATGATCTTACTTTAACGATACTAATTTGCTAAATTGATCTACTGCAGGCTGCCGAAATGCCATAACCCGTCTCGTGACGCGTGTTGTTGCTGTGGCGTTATAGGCGTCAGATCATTGACGTTAATGTGACTTCTCCGTTTTTACGGCACACCGGGGAGATTTTGCTTAACGTAAACAGAGTGAGGGCAATTTCATTTTAGTGTCGTATATTCCCATAAGTGCAACAACTCAAAAGCCAAGCCGTAATTACGTCTAGCTTTGCATTTCATTCCAGTAGGTGTCTGTCTTTTAGCCATAATGGCTATGGTAGACCATTGGGACTCATGCTGCTAATTGTCAAAGACAAGGCGATATATGTCGGTAATAATTTTATTAGACACGGATAGCAGTCTGCAGCGTTAGAATGGCTGCTGTGAAATGGCAGGCTTTTGTCATATCAGGCCCTTTACTCTGAACGCTCACTTGCTGGCTAATCGGAGTAATGTCTTGTGCCTGATTGCCAGTAGCATTTGATCGATTAAGTTGCAGGTTCGAATCTAGAACCCATTGATTTGTCCATAGTAGGCGCAGGTAGTCTTATCTGTTACCTAGCGAGCTTAGGTGGTTTCCCTGAACTTTTTTCGGATAAGTGGCTTTGCTAGACTATTGTTCGAGGTATTGTGTTTTTTTCCTGGACACTTGTCTGAGGTGCAGTGACTTTTGAATAAAATAGTAATTCCGCAAGTTATTGAATAATGGAAACCACGTGGGTACGAAGTAACAAATTGATGCCTACATGAACTATTATAGAAGAAATGAAGGAAAATGTATGTGATTGAAGGTATCATTGTATGTTTGAATGCGTGGGTGCTTGATTACATGTAAGTTGGCCACAAAATCACAATTAGTTGTTCCAAGGTCACTCGTACAACTACCAGCTCAGCTCTAGGGAAAAAGTAATATGAGCAATAAACAAAAAATAAAATATACTGTAATTTCTTCCCAATATTTGATCTAAGAAATATTTAAATTTTACAAAATTCTAACTCTTTTTTGATATAAAGGTTATATCTACACCGGAAAATCGAAAGATTGTCAGAAAAAAAAAGATAATGTACTTTCTTCCTTACAAAACCTAAATTTACAAACAATCGAACTTTATAGAAAGTGTAAATCTTGTCTTCTTTACAGACTGACCGGCCCTGATAGCACAGTTGGTAGAGCGTCCGCTTCGGGACTGGTAGATCCAGGATCAATCCTTGATCGAGTCACACCTAAGACTGTAAAAGAGGAAGTTGTAACTTCCTCGCTTGGCGTTCAGCATGAAGGGGATAGTGCAACGACTGGTTGACCCGTATCAGAATAATGGCTCGGGCGGGGCGGCTTACTTGCCTTCGGTAAGTCGTCTCAGTGAAGCAGCTCTAAATAAAAGAGCGGTGGAAATCCATCCTGCATCAAGGAGGCACATTACACGTACATGCACCCTAATGATTCCATCGTCGACATATGACTGAAAAATTGTTGAGTACGACGTTAAACCCCAAGCACTCACTCACTCACTCTTTACAGACTGACTGCGCACTCTAGCCTGATATGCGAATCTATACATAATTCAGCAGTTTATGGCTCTTGTGAACTGTTATATGTTTTCACTGACACCGTCGGTATATTAATCCCAAATGCGAGTCTATTTTCCCTTCGTCAGGTGGCGTAGCCTAACAATACCTGCTGTGAGAGTGTAACTGCCAATTTTTAGTCGGCAGCTCAAACATTATGACATGAAGAAGTGTCTTTTATATGCATTATTAATGCCCTTATGGTACTGAAATATCAGATGCTATTTTGAGTCTTATGATAGAACAATACGTCAAACACTAGAGCTGCCTTAAAAGAGTAGTGAAAATGCAGGAAAACATATTAAAGAGAGAAGACAGAAAAGTAGATCAGAAACTACCCTCGGTGAGATATTCCTTTTCTCGCTGTAACATGCACTTCCTTTTTTTTTTATTTTTTGGCCTTTCCACGAATTCCTTTGAAGTGTATTAGTTAACATGTTATTCCGTTATAAATGTGGTGTTAGCAAGGTATGTCTTTGGCATCATCAGAATCAAAATTATATGCATTTTTAGACACAATTTTTCAGTGGTCTTTCAACTGAATCTTACGTCATATACCCGGACCAAAAAAAAATATTGTACAGTAAAGTTTGCGGAATTTAAAAAAAAAAACCTTTGGATCGAATAAGATTATACAAGTACATTCTAAATTATCATTCGTAGGACGTCGGAATACGCTTTCAAAGAAAAAATGACGGGTGACACTTTTGCCACGTGGTGAGTATTTAACGACTCTTCATGCTCTGACATGCCAGTTTTGTTTGCTGTTAAATATTCACGCTTAAGCCATTTCAAACGTTCACCCATCCAGTCTGAAAGACTTATAGACTGACGTTAAACGCACGCGATCAGGTGGTTGTTATAGTTGTTGCAGAGTTAATACAACAGTAGGTCGAGAAGCGGATGCATTGTTGCAGAAACAGAACAGCATCGCTCGCCCGACGTCAGAAAATTTTTCAGGACAAAAGGGATCGTCCGCCCTTTGGACATCCAAGAACAACGACGCCTACGCAGGATCTGTTGATTTGTTTGACACACCTTAGAAACAAAGGTCAATCAGCCATGGAGACCGCTCGAATCATTCCAGACGATCGTCTTAGAAAGTCACAAACCATAAAAAATTGTCTCCAGGACATAAGGTTGCGCAAATGTCAAGCAAAGTTCTAGTGGTGCAAACAGCACATTAGACGAAATGCACTGTGTAGATCACTGTTGGCGGTGGGTCAGGCGGGGAGGTTTTCACTTTCACTTCAATTAATTACCGAGATCAGATCTTTCAGCCCGCTGTCGTCCCTTTCATACAACGTCAATGAAAACAAAGACAGTTTGTATTCGAAAATGGAAGAAAAATATATTTATATCTATGCAGTTACATCGCTGAAGGAGTATATTTTGTTTACTTTTACTTCATCGTGGAAAATTCTTATCAGACGGCTTCTCTGCCAAATTTTGAGGCATTGATGTCAGCATGATCACATGGGCAAGGTGTCGCCCGTGACAAAAAAAAATTAGCTGTATATACAGACGGTGTGGGTCGCCCTACATGTCTGCAGGTTGTTTATTTACTTGTCTCACTGGTGTTTAACGTTATACTGACAAATACTTAACTTATCGCGTATTTAACAGGGCTTTCCAGTTTTCGTCAAAGAGGCGATATACAGGAAATAGAAAAAGTTATGCTTTAATTCTGAACCATAATGACCTTTGCTGCATTTTCTTACTGTCAAAGTGCTGCCACATTATCTTCACAATACCTTCGATACTGTGGCATCGGTTTGTCACAAATTTCATAACACCAATCATGTAATATGTCATTGTCGTGCCTGCCCTTGTACTGTTCAAATATTTACATGGTCTTCAATTCCGTTCACTGTAACATGAATGTTAAACCTTAGGTATTTCCTACATTTAGCTACGGGTACTTGTTTTTTGCGATTCACAGTTGGTCCCATAATTCATTAGCAAATTACAAAAGTAGTTCTATGTGCCGCTTACCACAAGCTCCTTGACACTGCGAACGAACTGCATATGTACACTCAAATCCGCGTTATCTAATGGAATGGTGTATACATCTGTAAATGTTTTACACTGCTCACGTATTGTGTCTTTTAAGAGCAAGATAGTAGTGCCAGCACTAATCGGGATATTCTACTGTACAGCAAAATGACAACTAAATCCCACACGGCGATAGATCCCCGTTCCGACAATTTAGTTACTCCACAAACACAATGCGGCAAAAATAGGTTTAATTAACCAATTACACTCATCAAAATTCAGGTCCTGTTCTAGTGGATTTGAAGGTCTGGGTCCAGGGATAAGACTTTGGAGTGAAATCGGATGTTTTAAGACATTAAACGTTCAGTTTCTTTGAGATCATTGCGTTACGAGCTATTGGACCGGTGGAGAACGCTTTACACAACCCGGTCATAAGCAGACAACGACCGTAAGGCTAACTACGCTGCCAATATTTATATATGTATATACGCATGTTTTAACTATTCGTTATAAATCAATGACATGATACTGTTGTACTTTTGAGCAGGTGATATAGTTTAACTTACTTAGTTCAGTAATCTAAAACTATTAGAAAACTGCATAATGATAGCATAATCAAGTCACTGCTTACAAATCTGTGGGATATTGTATTCGTTCATCGAATGAATAACCTCAAATAAAAGAACATGAGCAATTTGTAGTCGCAAGTTTAATGGGAACCCACGATTGAAAACACGAAATACAACATCTCCACCGAATAAAAACATGAACTACAATGTCGCCATTCCATGGAGCTGTTCTTTTATTTATTTGTTATTTATTTGATTGGTGTTTCACACCGTACTTAAGAATATTTCATTTATAGGACAGCGACCAGCATTATGGTGGAAGAACCTTACCACGGAGCTGCATATTGCAGATAAAATAAAAAAAAATAAAGTAATACATTATTTGAGTGGCTGTGCCGTCCACCATACAAATATCCTTTGTATACATTGTATTTTAATACTGTACGTTGACATATGTCAAGCGAATCGTTGGTTTTTTTTTACGGTGTACATTTGTTGCATCATGCTCTTTGTCCCCAGACGGATTTTCTCATTGATTTACACAATATCAGAAAATGCCAAGTGTCGCTGGTTGCATTTGGAATAATTGGAAACCCATAGTCATGCGAGTGCCTGCATGGGGACGTCCTTTTATCTGACGCCCTTCGTCTGTCACCTTTTCACACTCAGCCACATATACAACTCTATGTTATCTCTGTGACATTTCTGTCCAGGACATTCCACTACGGCTCATTATAAAATATTTCATTGATTATCGATCGTTCTCGTCACAAGCCGTCTACTTTTCGGGATCGACCGAAAACACGACAGAAATAGCAAAATAACTAGCTCACACGTCCCGTAGCAATGTTACTGCTGCGAAAATGATGCACCCATTCGGTAAAAACGTTTGCACTTCCATAACTTGAAACGCTGCTCCGTGACAATTTTACTGCTGAGCGCTCATTTTCCATCAAAATTTTACTGCAGAGCGCTCATTCCGTGACAATTTTACTGCAGTGCCCTCATTCCGTGACAATTTTACTGCAGCGCGCTAATTCCGTGATAACCTTGCTCTACAGTGGCTATTTTCATGATACCGTCCTATTTTGCTTGCTTAGTTCTTAGGAATTGGTCCTGCGATTATTGACGCTAAACGTTCTTATTGCTGGATAGCTGGTATATGAATATCTTTTTCGACGCATATATTTAGTGGCGTGATACTCTGTTCTGTAAACATTTTACTGTAGAGCGTCTGTTCCGCGACAGGCTCACTCTTGAGTGACTAGTCTCTTTTAAGGCTTATATTAATTAACTGAAAGTCTGTCTTGTAACAATCATATTGTTGTATTGTGCCATATGTTCGTTATACTGCTGCATAGCTTTGTCCCCGTATCATTGTTCTTCCTGCGATAATTTTCTAGATAATTTCTGAAATGAAAAGGACTGTGTCAAATATTGACGGTTTTCATATTTAAGCTACTGTTAGCTTGTCCAAGCAAAATTATTAGCGAGTTCTGTTGATATTAAAATTCCCGTAGGCCAAACCATGTCCAGCTGATTTCATTCTCCTAGAGGTTTAAGGGAACGAAATCTGTATTAGCCTAAATACTGGAGGAAAATATTATATTTCATGGGCTGGTTGTCGAAGGGATCAAAACAACAAACTGGACGTTGATTTTTATGTTGCAAAAACACTTTATGAAAATACAAGCCAACTAAAGACATTCATATCTTCACCTTCATCGCATTTTAGGTCAGCTATGCTCTACTATTCGTTTATTTTCAGTGTTCACCATAGAAATATTTTCAGTCAACTTATCCAAGGAAAATGCGTTTTTATTATTTTTTTTTTACATTCATGCATTTTGTACATGTACATGTAGGTTAAGTTATATGGCCTGGAAATTAACAGGAAGCTATGACTATAGATTAAAGAGCATAAGCGTTAACAGGGGCAACTTGTGTGTAAATGACGACGCGACTTTATGTCAACATCGTCATTATTATCATCATTATTGTTATTATTGTTATCAGTTTTGCGGCTAAAGGGCGCAGCGTCGCTTAGTCTTAACATGTGGGGTTTCCAGCCACGTGACGTGCGCAGGGCAGGTTCAACATTTTTCCAGATTCCAAAGCAATTAATATTCATTAGGTTTTTGGTGACCAGATTCCTCCTTCGACGCCTTTGGGCTGGTGTTTTCGTCACTTGTATTCCACAGCTGTCCGATGTAAGTCTGTACGTAACAGGCGGTCCATTCGTCAGTAGCTTACCAAGGTCGAGGGTGTATCACCAGTACTCCGGTTTGCTTCACCCAAAAAGCCTGACCAAGATTATGTATAATTTCTTACAACTGCCACCAATATCAACAAATTAAATGATTTACATAATTTTCACTTTCCTGTGACAAAAGCAAACATGAAAAAAGCAATATGTTTTAAGAATCACAACCTGTCCTACATCTCTTCGAAAAATCTTTTCTTACGTAATGTCCTTTGCATTGCTGTATTTTTGGTTCAGCCAAAGGTGTCCATGTATTACACAGTTAAATTACATCAAAAGTGGAAGTGACGAGTACAGAGTAACGTCCCTTTGTTTTGTCACAGTTTTGGCTCAGCCGACCGAATCTGTAAGATTTTACGGTGGTGTTGTGTGTACCAAAACAGCAATGATCTGAATGCATCACGCTTTTTATTTATTATTTATTTCTCAGGCTTTGGGTGCAATGTAATGAAAATATACATAAAATTATCCACTCACGTATCCTAAATCCGGATAGCCCGTGTTAAAATATGCCGCCAAATAGCGTCATAAAAGGTTTCTCTGTACGCCTCAGTTTGACTATAAAGCTTGCAGTGCCTTGTGACATTTGTCCATATACAATAAATACGAAAGGATTTCTTTGTTATGATGTTCAGCAACTGTATTACCATATATTTTTATTGGAACGTGGCAGTGTGGATTTGGCTGGCCGTCAGCATTGTGATTTTGATATTCTGTTTAGTGTTTAGTGCATGACGGCATTAGAGCCGTCTGAGAATACGCAGCACAAATCCACTCTATCCAACAACACCAGCTACACAAGAAGAGTCCATACATTGACACAAAACTCCACGCTTGTACCGCTAAAGTGATCAGTGTAGACGTATTTGTCTTCAGGGAATAATAAAAAAGGAACGTTCTGCTGTGCGCCCAGATATTAATTTTTCTGATTTTGATAAATTGTATTTGACATCCGTCTGAGTATATAACGATAAAAACGATGAAGAAATGCTGCTTCCAGATTTTCTGATGTTCCACTGATATTTTTTGGGTGAGAAAATCCATTCCAAAAATTAAAGCCGACACTTCGTGCTTGCTCTTTACGTGGCTTTGCTGTATAAGTAATTTCCATCCAACCATCGCTGTTCAACATCGTGTTTGAGAAACGCCACAAACGTTGATTTTGTATCTGACAAACGATACCATGTCTCTTTCGTCTAAATTATTGATGCTGTCGTCGAATCCTTGTCTGAGTGGTCAGAATCAATAAATCAGAGGGTTTCAAACCCGACTGATGTTTTTTTATTCGACGAAACCCCATAAAGCGTATTACTTACATCTCCTATATACAGTAAACAGAATAAAATCAGCCGACAGTTGATGATAACTAATTTCAACTTAACAGCGTAGCGATATTCATATTTTTGCATCAGAATTTACCTGAGAAATCATGGTGCAATGTGTACTTAACTGTGGTTCAGAAAATTTTCAACGTGTTTATGCTGTACTAAACATATGTACATAAAAATTAATTATTTTGCTGTTCAGGGTTTGTGGTATTTGAATAAAAGATTATTGCTTATAGGCAAAGAAAAACTAAAATGACGTATTTAACAGATGAAGGACAAATAAACACTGTTGGAGAAAATATGATTCGAATTTTTCCAACTGAGTAAAACGCTATTAAAACATCAGATTATACTGTGGTCTTTAGTGATTTAGAGGGCGTCATTGACGTGGCAGGCGTATATTTGCTCGATATGTGGTCATTGTTCCCAATGTAGTCAGAACAGACGATCGTAGAGTCCAGAGATTCAAATCCATTTTACCAGGCTGAAAAAAATCTTTAAGAAAAACAAATCGAAATATGTAGAGCGGTGAATGATCTTTCATCTGATACATACTTCACGTTGGTGTTTTCTATGCTTTTAGCGTTTATTATCTGATAGTTTCTATAATATAGAGTTATATTAGTTAAATAGTAGAATTAGTCAAACCATTCTCTGTCTAACGGTACCAAAAGTAGAACAGTATGAAAGCAAACATTTGACGTTTTCTTGAATGTGATTATTAAAATACCTGGAAGCTTCAGAAAGACACTTGCGTCCAGCACGAAGGGGATAGTACAACACAATGTTGACCTGTATCAGTATAATAGCTCAGGCTCGGGCGGGGCAACTTACTTGCCTTCGGTAAGCCGTCTCAATGAAGCAGCACTAGATAACAGAGCGGTGGAACTTCGTCCTGCAAGAAGGAGACACATTACATGCACTCTGACGATTCCTTCGTCGTCATATGACTGAAAAATTGTTGAGTACGACGGTAAACCTCTAGTACTCACTCATTCACTTATTGGTTGTGTTGTGAGTTGATCGTTCCCCATTGGAACACTTGGCCACATACATTCATTTTATATCGTCACAGGTGCCATGATTGTATCTTTCTAAACACGTTAATATTTTTTTCATTTCGGGGTTATTGCTTCTGTTGCTTTGTGGTATGTTGTTTTCGCATTACAAAGTTCGCTGGCATCTTTTATCACTGTGTCAATATTTTAGATGCAACTCAAGTGGAGCCATCCGACACATAAGAGTTATGTAGGCCTATCTATCTTCTTTGTACTGGTTTAAGCACTCTGCCTGCCTGCATGAAATATATCTCGCCAGAGGCATTCAAAAGATGCTAAGGAATATGTTGGAGAAGAATGACTGATTATGACTAAACGCAATTTCTGGATAGGATTTATTGCTTTATTTCTTTAATTTGTTTCCCTTCATTTGTAGTTTTATAGAGCACTCAAGAATATTTCACTTATACAACAACGGAAAGCGGGCAGGGCTGTTTTAAATACGAATGTGATACATGTCTAACAAAATGTATTTGAACATAAACTTGTTGTTTATATCCAAACACATGCATTTAATCCGAATTATCATAATATTTATGAATATATTAAACTATAAATATGATCAAAATAAAATTGAACACATTTGTTAGCTGAAAATACCAAATTCTAGTGCTATAGATACCAAATGGTGGTCCCAAATACCCATCATATACAAAAATTACTTTCAAGTGTCTTTTCTCTTTAAAGAAAAATGGAAAAAAAAATCTGAAGGCCACATTTACCACTAACTTTTAGCACTTTTTTATCTAAGCTATGTATATTTTGTATGTTTTCTCCAGCTTGTTTCTAATGTACTTGTTATGCATAAGGTACTTGTTACCAATGCATAAGGTACTTGTTACCAATGCATAAGGTACTTATTACAAATACATGTGGACGAATCATAATAACTATAAATGCGCGATTTTCGCTACAGAAACCGTGGATATTCAATTTACTATTTCTGTCTATATCTGTTACGGCTGAAAGTGATCAGATTTTGCAACAGAGTATTGCCGTTTATAAATTCCAACGCCTTGGGGACGACTTTGTTTACCATCAGATATTTAAATGACCTCATTACGGTAACTCCACACCACATACGCTCTCTATGTGCCAGGCTTTTGAGCCCGTATGAATTCATGCCTAACGGCCAGTTAGTCATCTGCCCATATGGTCTTGAATGTCGCGAAATTTATATATATAGGCGTTAGAACAAACATTCCAATACCTTCCGTCGACAAAAATGGACGTTCCAGGTGAATAATCGCAAGGCCAATGCCTAAAGCAACGTTCAGCTCAAACCATCATAGAAGTAAGAATGTATATAACCTGTACACAGTTTTCAGTAATGAAGGAAATGCACAAGGAATGTCCTACGCGAGTGAATAAAATCAAAAACAGCAATGAAATAAGAAAAAAAGAAAAGAAAAACAATCATACGCCTCTCAATGACTGTGTTGTTTAAAACTTCTTCATAGAAGATTTAATAGAAGATGAGAATACCCCGGCATTAATTTAAAGTGAAAAATAAAATTAGTTTTGTACTTGGCAATACGCAAATTACAGCGAAGACACTTTTAGGTTTATCTGGGGTTTTTGTACTCATATTTAATAGGCCTGTGCGTTGATTTCAAATGTATGCAATTCATCAATTAGCTTAATTAGTAGTAGTAGTATTAATAATAATAATAATAATAATAATAATAATAATACTTCTATTTTTCAACGCCTGTCGGAGCACGAGATCGCAAAAATGGTGTCCATGTTTCTAAAACTATACCAATGAGAATCAAATATAAAAAAAAACATGTTGCGCGAATTTAAGTGGTTGAAATTTCTACAAGTAACATTTAGAAGGTAGTTTAATTTTAACTATGAATACGGCGTAAAACACCAGTCAGATAAATAATTTTCACCATTACTTGGATTAAAGGCAGAATGTTCAGAATATTAAAGGGTACACTCAAAACATGAATCTGTTAAATTTAACAGGAAGTCTGTTATCTGAGAGATGCTTGAATGTATCTGTTATTGCCGCAGATTATTCTGTTAATAACAAGACACATATCCTATGGATTTAACATGCCCATGCTATTAGACTAAAAAGGATATTATGTTAAATATAACACAATATTGTGTCATAACAACAGAATACATTCTAGCATCACTCGGACAACAGACTTTCTGTAATTTTAACAGATGAATTTTTTTGTGTGTACGGTATTCAGTGTGACTGATCCGTGTGGTAAAGCGATTCAATCGGCGTTTAATGTTCGAGGGTTGTTAAACTGGCAGAATTAAAAGGGATTTCGAAATGTTGCATTGATTTTGGCTTTGGCCTCAAAATAGTTATCGACCAAAAAACAGGTGTTCACTTTTTGAGCTGTCATTGACACTCTTCGGAAACAGCTACAAGTTGGCCTACAATATGTTCTTTTGTGATGTCCTCGTTTAGTAGAATCACTATAGGGGTGCGTTTTATATTCTTTTTTTTCTATGTTATGGGATGGATTCATGTTGGGTAAACCCAGCAAGGCAGGGCAGGTAAGCTGAGCACCTTCGTTGGCTACACTAATCTAATTGTGAATAAAAGTCGTTTTACAAGGCGGGACTTAGAACTCCCATTTAGGGGGCGTGTAATTTGCTACACGTGCATTTACATGAACAGTTAGAGTAAAACCCTAACTGAGGTAAATTGACAAGAAGGCGTATTTCAAGTTTATATATAAAATTTTCGGAATACATGTGGATCAACGTTCTCAATTTCACCTTATCAACACTGTCCCTATAAACGTATAGACCGGAGAAATAATGCATCATTGCATCACCATCCATTATAAAAGCATTTAAATTGCCATAATACTCTTATCACAACTGACAAACCCGGTAAATGGGTATCTTGAGTACTTTGATTTAGGGACAGTTATCTGATAAGCTGATGATCACTGATGTAAAAACGCTTATGGTTGTAAACGGAGTCAAGCGCTATTTGATTTGATAGTCCGCAATGAAGCGAGTTATAGCTGCAGTGTACACGAGTGAAATATCGTAAACCCTACATCTCTATAACATTGCAAAAAAAAAAAAAAAAAAACGACTAAGGTTTTGCGAATTTTGACCACATGCAACAATGAATGTTGCCAGAAAACTTCTGGCGGAATCCACATGACCTGTCCTTACCTTCAGTGGAGTTTACTTGTTATTGTTACACTGCTTAACCATTTCCTGTGATAAAGTATCATCAGTGTGCTATAGCAGTTACGTGACTGCATGTTCATTGTTATAGCCACGCAATATACCGAATGTTTAAGGGAAGGCAATGATGTAGAAAGTAATGATCATGTGTAGATATTGGTATTTTGTACACAAGGTTTATTTACAGATGCACATTTTTTTTATTATGGTCTCTTAATATGAGATTAGATCACAGATTGTGAACCTAGAAAGTCTCTGTACAGCCAGATGGTTCAGTTACAAATTTGCATTAAGTGTCACAGGTTGAAATAAAGTAATTCTTTGCGTCCGACATATGCATTAAGGGTCTATATATTATACACACGACTTGCATGTTTTAAAAAAAGCTGAAACAGAGTAAACCTTCGGAAGCATGCTAACAATATATATATCTCATCCTCATAACGTTTAGATTGGTGAATACTGGAATGATACATACATGTATATGGCGGTACCGTTGCCAAAAATCACCACAGCAACGAAATAATATCATTTGCCGTTGGTTTAAAAAAAAGACGTCACAGACACATTGGTCACTTTAGTCTCGCGCAGTGCGTCATTCGTCTGTGACAGTGAGGCGTCCAGTGATGACGTCAGCACGTCACCAAAGTCTCATCTACCCACTTTGATTCTTACTTTTCGGTATTTGCCGAATAAGAGTTTTCGGAAAGCCGTCCGAAAACTTGGATTAAATATGGTATAGATAACGGGATTGAGTAAACTGTTAAAATAACCCAGCCAGAGAAACACGCTGATCATAGCGTCCGGAAAGTAGCAATTGCTTCCACAGAATGGTCCAATTAAGGCGATGACGAAAAAAGGCAACCAGCAGACGACAAACGCACCCGTTATGATGCCAAGCACGCGTGCGGCTTTTCGCTCGCGCTTCATCTCAATCTTTTCCTTCCTCAAGCGTTCTTTTTCTTTTTTTCTGTGCATCTTGTTGTTGTTGTTACACTTTGTTGGCGTCCTCGGTGTCAGTTTTGACGAGGGTTTGGGGATTTTGCATGTTGAGCCCTTTCGACCAGGTAAGCTGAGGGGAGGCGGGCTGAGAGTAGAGGGGGCAAGAGTTGTGCTGGTGAGTCTAGTGGGGTTGATGGAAGCGTCCGAATCATTTTCCATCAGCCCATTTTCTTCTTCTCTCAGATCTACCGAACTTTCCACTTGAGAAATTTCGTTCAAGTGAAGACACGAGCCATTGAAGCTGCTGTAGCCGTCGTGACTGTCAACGTCACTTCCAGAGGAGACGTTCATTGAAACGCCGTCCGCACCAATGACTTTTGTTGACGGCACGGCCACAGCCGTGTCGTACTTCTTGGGTTTTTTTGCGCCTCCGAACGCCTTTTTACGTATGCGTGACCTCGCGGCCTTGTAGATTTTGTAATTCAGCACTAGCATTAGCACAAGAGGGCAGTAAAACGCCCCGACTGTTGAGTAAATAGTGTATCCTTGGTCTTGGCTAATTTGACAATAGCCTGTTACTTCAGGGGAGTTGTCGTCCTCTCTCCATCCGAACAGGGGAGGGATCGAGACACAGATGGCGACGATCCAGACTGCCGCCACCAACGTCAGGATCTTCCGGGCGTTCCGTCGTCGAATATAGTCGATGTCGGACACAGCCCAAAAGCGGTCAAAGGAAATGGCGACGAGGTGCAGAATGGAGCCTGTGCAGCAGAGTATATCGAACGAAATCCACATGTCACAGAGTTCGTTGCCGAGGTGCCACGTAAGAGTTATCTCATTCACAACACTGAGCGGCATTACCAAAACAGCCACCATCAGGTCCGTTACGGCCAGAGACAGAATCAGATAGTTGGAGACGGCCTGGAGGGAGCGCTCCAAGATGATGGCGGCGATGACGAAAACGTTACCGATGATGGTGACCAGGATCATCATACCTAGGACTAAACAGATGAACACCAACGGCGTCGTTGCATATTTCAAGTTGACGAGTTCTTCCGAGTCCGTGCCGTTGGTGGAGCTGTTGTCAGCGTCGTCGAAACTCTCCAGCCACAGCTCCGTGAGGTTGTCTCCCGAGGAGTAAGTGTATACGTCATACTCGCTTGCCATAGTCCGCACGCCTGGCACATCACTATTGATGCTATCGGGAAGCTATGTCAGTTTTAGACGGCAACGTGTACAAACACACGCCGAGAGCTCGCCACTAATGAGCCGAGTATCTGGTTCAGGGTGCCCCACCAGGTCAGCGTGCGGTGAAGCGCGCCTCGTCCGGAGTTATCGCATTCCATCGTTGCCACTCCGTGGAGCCCGATAACGCAATGAAATTATTGTGGACGCTTTATTCGAAAACAAGGAGAGAAAACTGCGCAGCACACGTTGGGATTTTCACCAAAGCAGCCTTAAAAACAAGAAGAAAAGACGATCAAGCGTGATGAGACCGAAGCTGCCTATCCCTCGGCGTAGAGTGCGTTATGGAATTCCTAAACGACACGGGACAGCGGCAGCAATTGAATAAAAGATAAAAGATGTCACAGAAAAGTTGAAGCACAAACAAAGCTGATACTGACACAAACTTTGACGAATTATGTAGTCTGATATTTTCAATATATGGCGTCGATATAGCAAATCAACCACACATTAACAAATCTATAGCACACTCGGTTGATCAACAAGTATACTGAAGCCGTTCACAGTAGTCGTGCAAAACTTCGATCTTATCAAGCTACTCCGATGAATTCTTCCCACATCCTTCCCACACCGGAACTCGAACTGGGGTCCCCGCCTGTGATTTCTGTGTCAGGTGTGAAATGCTGTGTGCCACGACCATGTAAGCTTCTGAAAATGAACAAAGGAAAGGTTTGGATCAATTGCATTGTAATGTAACCCAGTTATAGAACACGAACATGTACTTAACACCACGGGACTTCGCAGGAGAGGCTTGACAGATGTATAAAAGAGAAGAGCGGACATGTCAGCTCACTGCACTTTACGCTGTCGCGATCTACTAACCTCCATATCGATAGATTTTGTTTTGTCTTGTGTGAGGTACGCTAGATTTTCTCTGATCCCATTTACGCGTTATTTTTACAGAATCCCAGTTGGAATTAGCACGGATCAGCTGCTGTTTCTCGGAACTGAATTTTGCCAGGAACACTGTGGGCATGCATATGAGAATTTACGAACACACGCGGAAAAGGTAAGGCCTTCGATTGCTAATGCAAATACAGTACCAAAAAACTGTGACGTATGTCAAGCTCCAAACATGCTAATCAGAATATTCTTTGCTAAGTTGTAGTTTAACAATAAGGCACGACTTCTTCCACATAAGCTGGGTCATTTATACTTTGGAATTGCCCGCACGCACATATATTTTAAAGCAAACAAACTGCACATCAACGGTGTTAAAAGAGGCCTAATAAAACACACTTCCCGTGTCTCCCATTGGCTGCATAGCTATAACAGTATATCCACACCGATTTGTATGGCCCTGGAATAGGCATTTTTAGGTCAATGGAATCTTTTCTGTAGAACATGAAAAACGTAAGAAGTGGCCAAATGCTACGGAGAAAATAAAATCTCACTGTGGGAATAATTTCACGTTTTTTTATATAACGTTTCATTAATGTTGCTATAGATACACACTCATTCATCAACAGTAACGTCATACAGAATGGTGGCTTGGCAACAGATTCCAAAGGCCATTAAGGTTTGTATGCTTAAACTGGTAGACGGAAATTTGTAGTTGTTCAGAAAACACATGTACTCCCATGTAGGCCATTCAGAAAAGAACAGGTTTGCATGGTATTAATACTTATTTATTTATTTATTTGATTGGTGTTTTGTTTATTTATTTGATTGGTGTTTTACGCCATACTCAAGAATATTTCATTTATACGACGGCGGCCAGCACTATCTTGGGAGGAAACTGGGCTGAGCCCGGTGGAAATCCACAACCATCCGCAGGTTGATGGAAAACCTTCCCACGTACCGTGGTATTAATACGCGCGTATATAAAGGGCAAAATAGTCTTTTCACAATATAACTCCCTTAATTTCTTTTCCTTGGCCTAAAATACTCAAGACTAACTTATTTACAAATTGCTTTGCCAGTGGCCATTCGTGATCTGCACATTCATAATCAAAGAACGATTTCTCAAATATTTACCTATTTTATTGAATTGGTGTTTCACGCTGTAATCCAGAAATATTTTACTTATACGTTGGACCTCATTCAACGGCCAGGAAATCGGTCCAAGACCACTTTCACAAAGCCGCGTGTGACATTTTTTTATCGTACATTTAACAGAAGGGATAAATACATTGAAAACAAATCGCATCTTTGCAATTTAAATGAACTTTACGTGTTAATATTGATATTAGCCTTGCATGTAGGTCACCGTAGTCCACCGTATCCCCGGGGCGTTCACTCACCAGCCGTCTAAGCGCATCCTCTGGATTAGACAGCGAGTTCAGAACAAGTTACGAATAAATGGATAAGGCAGAAAAAAACGCATAGAAGTTAACGAGCTTATTGGGAGGCCAGACACCGTTATTTCCATTAATCGCGGCTTCACTGGAGCAGATACGTCGGAAAAATGCGTATTTTTCTCACTCACAATGCACGTATAAAAAAGCGAATCCCTGTTTAGTGCTCCTAGTCATGTCTCCGGATTTTTTTTTTTTTTTGGTTTTTTAGGTTTTTTTATTTCGTGCACAACATTTGACGGTGGGTGTTGATGGATGGACGCTGACATCATACGATTTGTTGGAATTACTTAAGGCAAGAAACATGTTCTCACGTCATGTATCTGGCGATCTGACGGAAAAAGTTACCACAAATAAAAAATACTAATGTTTCGGTGTTTAGTACGAAGCAAGCCGTGATCAGCGATTACAATAAGATAGCTCACGGGAAGCATCGACGCAAAACTGACATGAATGTTCCCATATATAAAAATGCACACCCGGTGACTATTTTTTATAGAAAATTTTTAAGATAGAGCTGTGGTTGCATGGGACAGGAGATATGGGCTGAATAAATAATTAGAACATTGTATGCGCTAAAACGTTATGTTGTTAAGTGTATTGTCTGTTAGGTTGAAAGAAACACAAAAAGTTCACATCACGTCTGCAACGAAGGATACCACCAATCTCACGTGAATACTCACGTCTAGTGGTAACGGGGATCATGAGCCGATTATTCACATTTTCAACACACCTGCTGATTTATTAGCCTAGAGCGTATAGGGCAAGCAGCCATCGTCTAACATGTCATTTTATGACACAACTTGCAAATGTGGTGACCCTACCAAGTTGGACTCTTGCAAACACAGGGTAGACGGGTTATGATGATTAACTGCCGTGCGTTTAACTCAAAAATATAATAAAACACATGCGATTGTTAAAATGGATTCGTAATAACTGAACAACAATATCATATTTAATGGAAAAGTAAAGGATGCATAATTAAAAAAAAACATCTCATTAGTGGAAAGTCTGCCTCCACTATTGTCTTTAAACAAGGATATACCGCTTACACGCTACATGTATATAAGAGAATGCATCTTGGTAGCTTTAGATAAAAAATTCAGAATGGAAAAGATTGATAAATTGTTACGGATGTGATCGAATAAAATCCGGTGTCCTCCACTAGAATCTTTCAGTACGGCAATAAACACTCAGTAAAGTGATTAAGGGTAAAAAAAGCCCATAAAAAACAGGCCATGATCATTATGAAAAGCGATGCAGCCTAGACCAACACGACATATTCAAATAGGTATTTATCTGGTTGTGAAAAGCTAGCTGGCGAAGAGAAATTAGGGACAAAAGATGTCGATTCGGTATGAATAAATTATTTTTCCGAACCCTCTTAGGCTCTTTGTGTCAGTTATTTTGTTTAATTATTTATTTTTTTGATACTTTATACCGTATTAAAGAATATTTCAGTTATGCAACGACGGCCAGCATTATGGTGGATGGAAACCCCGCAGCGCCCGGGGTCAATCCACAAGGTTCTGCAGGTCGTCAGTTACCAAACTCTGGTCTAGGCCTAACGTGACAGCTTCAGCGAAGCTCTGAGCACGTCGTTTCAGTGAGGCACATTGAGTTTGACGTCACAGCCTGAGCAGCATTATATTATCAGTGCGTCATTATCAGCCGAACGAATAGTCGGCTACGTTGGCTAAATTTGTGAGGAATGTCTTGTTACTTGAAGTGTGCAGCAGTTTGAGATGAGAGTAATTTCTACCAAAAAGCCTTCCATGCCTGTAAAAAAAAAACTAAGCCTAAATGTATAACCTCCCTCTACTGAGAAAAAAAAAACAGTAAAGAAAATATAAACGCACACAAAGCAAGAAAATGCATCAAAATTGTCTTGATTATTTTAATGGAAATTACCCTGCTGAAATATCTATCAGTAGAGAGCATGATCTTTTTTTTTTACAGCACGTATTTTTCCGTGACCTACATAAAGCATCTGTAGCGTCTTTAATTAGAGCCCTCGGATCCTTTCTTTCTCAAGCCGCACATATTCAACTGGATAGACAGTGCTGTGGTCTTTCAGCAGTGGACAGATATAGTGATTGCTGGAGTCAATAGTACGTGTTTGTTTTGTCAGTTATGTATCCGTGCTAATGGAAATATATCTGTTTGTAAGGAGTGTTACCCAACTGGTGAATCGATCAATGTGCTGGACAATGAGACCGTAGCTCTGATGTAGCCATCCATCTTAATACAGTTCTGATACTTCAACGCAATCCCGGGGCTGAAGAAGCGTCCGATATTTACCGGTGACACGTCCGCGGGATTAAAATCACATCGCTGAAACGTGTGGCAAAATAAAAGTACCTCTATCTTTATTTCTCGTAGGATATCTCCTTTAGCATACCCTAATGGGAGTGAAAAAAACAGACTCACAAGAAGTAACATTCTTAGGCACGGAAATGAAGTTGCCATCTTACAGCAATTAACGAAAGTGACATGAAAAGTCAATTGTGTGAAACGTGAAGGGTGATAAGAAGGACGGAAATCTCGACGGAATCGAAAGCGTTTTGAGTGAGACTGCAGGGTTTAAACGAAATTCAGTATTACTGGTGACGAGAGCTTGGCCATAAATTGCGGAGAAATGATTTTACTGACTGCACACTGCTTTTCTGATGTAGGAATTATACACAAGAGTGTCTCTGTCATCGATTACACAAATACACGAGACGGCAAAGCGGCAAATATTTCAACATTCTCATTTTGAGAAATCGGTCTGCTACGGCTCCCGTGGGGACGGAGAAGCGAGGCAGGTGCCTCACTGGCGTTCAACAGAAGACTTGGTGGTGTGGAGTAATTCTTTGTCCCTACGCACATGAGGCCCCCCAAATCAACCTACGTTGTCTAACACGAGTAGAACTTTCTAACAGTAGGAGCGCCAAGGTAATTAACGTGGACGAAAAGGCAGGGAATAGTTGACAAATATTTATACTGAGTAGATTACTGCCTGCTTTGGTCTGCAAGGGCTCGTTTTTCAAGTGATCTGGAACCATGGTTCTCTCCAATGGAGCTATCCAATTACAGTTCTAACCAAACTGGACGCCATCGCATCAGATCGTTAATTCAAAAGATTTGTAGTTCTGTTTATTCTGTTTTCACCACCGCAGTAAATTTCATCAAAGAAGATTCCCTGCGATTTTATTTATTGCTTGGAATCTGTATGGCTTTACAATCTGTTAAAGACTCTAAGATTTTCGGAATCTGGTGTTAAATAAAAACTGTTATCTTATTTTTACTTCTCTCATAAACTACGTGAAAGTTAACACAGTTTTCCCCCCATCTATTGCTTACCTTAGAAAAAATTCCCCAATCTATTACTTACCTCAGAAAAAAGCAGGTTTTAATGTGATGCTCTGCCAATGCAAGTTAATTGCGTGATCAATACTTCGAAATAAGTGTTGTCAGGAGCGTTTTCAAGTCAACGCTGATTGAGATCAATTATTCTGTTGTTCTTGTTTTGCTTTAACTGTATGACTTTGCTATACAATATTTCTAGTTTTTATATATCAGTAAAGTTTGTTTCTGGCCAGCGTGATCAACTCTGACAAGGAGGAATGCAATGGCCGGAACATCCGGGTATTCAGTTTGTTAATGTAAATCATTCTCATCCACGGTGCAAAATACAAGGTGCATTATGCCATAAAGATACGAGCATATTCCCAGGATGCAATGTTTTCCAATATTTTACAAAATTTCCAAGAAATCACAGGGTCAAAATGCCTTCTGCACATCAATTAACTGTTTCGTCAGTAAATGACGTCATACGTATTATTTTTTGCCGTTATAATGCCTTGCCTAACTATTCATGCGGATTTAATCGATGGGGGAATGCCAGGCAATTTCGCTGGTCGTCTTAGAAGCAGACCTCTGTTGTTACTTGCAGACAATTTACTTCTGTCCAAGATATGTCAATTTGCAAGCTGATTTTTAACGCATCCAATATTTCAAGTAAGGAGGGAAAAAAAAGCTCGTCTTAATATTTGATATAATTCAGTCTTTGTTAATAAACCAGCGGGATAACATGCCACGTTCTTGGACAATATTACTTGGCTACCAACAAAAAGTAATCATTTCAAAGGTCTAACGGTTATCCCCACAACCAGATGCAGGACATGTTTGACTTGCTTATTCGCCCGTACCAACTCATTTTCATCCGGGCAAAGCTGTTCTACTGACATACAGATGCTGATGCGCCGACAAGATAGAAGTAAAACTTATTTTTGGAATACTACTAATTTAGTTCATCGAAAATGATGCCGGAAGGAGATTTTTTTAGATCAATATACAACACTATGAAAGGGCTTCTTGAATTTACCATGCTAGATTACACGTTATCTGTAAAAAGAAAGATTTGTAAAGCTACATCCTCTTGAAAATAACAGTCCATTCGAAAATATACGGTGCATGGGTTTGTTGAAGAATAGAAGACAAATTGACTGTTTACATCATGGTAATGCAATGATTTTTTCAATGTTTTTGAACGGCTGATATTTTGGGATATTCGTTTATATGTAACTCACCATGTTAATTACACAATGCTGCTCAAAGGCAAAAGGATCTGTTCTTACACAGGCAGACCAAAACACCTTGTGTTTATGGAGGCTGAAATATGTAAAACCACAACAAAACCCCACAAAATTACCCATTCATGACTACATACACAACCGAACACAGTTTCACTCACACTCAGTATATAATTAACATAAGTAAATATTTATTTGTTCGTATTACGGTTACAGAAGTAAACATGTGAACAAATATGTCCAAAAAATTTATCCCAAAGCAAAGATGCCACACACCTGGGGCGGGCAGTTTGATTTATTTATTTATCACACTCCCTCCGCAAAACTTTCCCTTATATGATGAGGACGGACCTCCAAACTTGGGCAAACTTTCCAAACATGACGTACAATTATGCGCACCATATTGGTGAGAGACAAGTGGTCGTCGACCACGCATTGCCACAGTCATTGAGAGCGGGGCGTACAGCGTTGAGCACTTTACACTCGGTTGTTGCATATTCCAGTGGGTGAAAGTTTTAGCAATTTAAGCACCATGGAGGCATGGTGTTTTACAACTGTAACAATCCGTGGAGGTGCAGAAGATGGTGTAAAATGGGTCCGGGTTAGGGTATATAAAGGCAAAAAGGGAAAATAAAAAGGGACATTTGTGTGAGTGTGTTGCCACTAAACGACTTATTGCTGGGCTGGAAGCCGGTCGTTCAGGGTTATTACTGGGGTACGACGTACGGTAGAGTTTACGCACGGCTCTCATACAAAGGCCAGATCGATCTGGGTCTCAGTTCTATCGATAGATTTTCTAAGATAAAGCTCATGTTTGACGGTCATTACAGTGGATAGTTCAACACTGAGCTAGCACAAGCCCGTCTTAATCTCCAAATGCAGGGGAGCTTTTCAGTTAACGGCTTACACCAGGAGCTGTCCCCCGCCATTACATTGGCGGCACACAAAACTTGATCGTGGTGCCCGGGACTAGTCAGCCCCTTATATAATTGGCAACGCGGCCAACTCACATTCAACAGCGAAAAAACACGTTTATGTTTAACCCCAGTGAACAGGGATCGATAAGAGCAGAGGCATTGCCCCCTAAAGTAAGCCAGAAAAGAAGCGGGCGTAAAGAGCAGAGGTCTTTCTTTGTTATATCAGGGGGATTTAACCCAAGCTTGACCCTGAGGTGGACCCATCACTCGCCATTATTCCGCCCACTAATGAGATAACACTGCTTCAATGTAGCATGGGACAAGGTGGTCGTTAGCACACGTAAACATACTGTGTTAGCTGAATTTTGTGCTACGTAAACACAACACGTTATGATTAACTGAAACAGGGGCGCGTGTGCTAAATATGCACAACATACATGCAATATTTTCCGTTGAAACAATTTGTGCTACATGTAAGCAAACACAATATGCTGTGGTCCGTTGAAACAAAAGGGGCTGCATGTGTTACGTAAACACAGTACACTATGGTTGGTTAAAACAAGAGAGGCTGCCTCTGTTACGTAAGCACAGCACATTGTGGCCAGTTTAAACAGCATACGTCGCCTGTGTTACACAGACACAACATGCTATGATCAGTGGGATCAACAGAGACCGATTATGCCACGTGACAATAATATACTGTGGCCATTTAAAACAATTGAGAGAACGCTAGTGCTACAGAAACGCAACATGCCATGGTCAGTTGAAACAACTGAGGCCGCTTAAACTACTCTCATCGAGGGTTACACAATTTACAGTCTTTGTTCTCGCAGCTATAAAATCTGTTATAAAATCTACCATGGGACATGCACCCCTTGCACATGTACTTGATTTGGACGATAGTCTAAAAGGATTTTGGTGCGGCAACCCTCTGTGTAATAGGAGTCTTATTCAAATGTATAACGTATGTCAAACGCGAGGCAAATGTTGTCTAGCCCAAAGTGCTAGAAAGCTATATAAAAATTGGTTAATATGTCATTGTCAGTAGGCATGTTAAAACAAAGGAATAATTACTTCAGTCTTGCAGAAAAAAACACATGAATTGTATACTTGCTCAAAAGTTTATAGCAGATTGTTGCATTAAAAGCCTAAAGTATGGCATCAGCTAAATAGGCTGTCCACCCTTAACACTCGCACCTTAGGCCTACATGTTCCAGTAATCAATCGAGCAATCAATTTAGGAATTTTGCACGACACCTGTAACCCTGGCATGGCAAAGTGAATAACAGACAATGCTACTGGCAATGACACTGAAGCTCATCATTAACAATATATCTTTCAATTATAGTATAGACGTGAAACGTAAATTTCAAAGTGAGGTCACCCGTTTCCGATAGTCTTATACGCTAGAGGCAAAACGTGACCAGATTGTATAATTCTATGCACTGAAGCTGTATGAACTGCAGATATAAGTAAAAAAACAGTTTGCATACGGTGAGACAGACGGGTAAACAGACGGAAAGGCGGAAGGACAAAAGTATACGATAATATGACCCCATCTGGCCAACATGGTATTTGTGGAGGAACAGACACACGCGTGTAATATCTAACTGCTCACGGGCTATCGGACTCCAGAAAAAAACCATTAGCTCGCTCGGACAGTGAAGGCTTAAATAAATAGTTTTATTCATGCATTCCGTGTAAAAAAACAACAAAAAAAAACCAAAAAAAAAGCAAAAAAAAAAAACAAAAAAAAAAACAAACTAAACAAACAAACGGAAGTACCCGTATGATGAGATTCTGACACGAAGACCCCGTTGGTGTGGAACATTTCGCATTTATTGCCGAACACTTGAGCTTTCGACAACATAACGAATTTATACCAGGGTTTTATGAACAAAAAATTGCTGATAATTACCCAAAAGCATGTGGAAAGTAAGTGAAAAGAATAGCCTGTTGTGGACAGCTTATGAAAATACATAATTTGGATTTTCTTCCTTCTTATGAATCTGACTTTGTAGCCTAAACAAGTTACGTCTTTCTTGCCCCCCAAATGGTTCTATTTAACAGGGACGCCAGGAAACCTATACGTATTTCCAAATTGAGATCACCCAGTTCAAAGAAAGCTACTGAAGACGATCAAGCACAGATTTTGCGAATTTGGACTTTAAAAATCCAGAGTATATATGATTGAATTTCCTTCAGTTACAGAGG
This sequence comes from Liolophura sinensis, assembly GCF_032854445.1. Classification (NCBI taxonomy): domain Eukaryota; kingdom Metazoa; phylum Mollusca; class Polyplacophora; order Chitonida; family Chitonidae; genus Liolophura; species Liolophura sinensis. Next base: position 9,747,718 of record NC_088305.1, on the reverse strand, counting down.
TGGAAATGTCAAGCTAATGAAGATGTTTGGTGACAGAACTTGTGGTTTAAAAGTTCATATCATTGAATTTCGTTCAGTTATAGAGGTGAAAATGTCAAGCTAATGAAGATGTTTGGTGACAGAACTTGTGGTTTAAAAGTTCATATGATTGAATTTCATTCAGTTACAGAGGTGAAAATGTCAAGCTAATGAAGATGCTCGGTGACAGAACTTGTGGTTTAAAAGTTCATATGATTGAATTTCGTTCAGTTACAGAGGTGAAAATGTCAAACTAATGAAGATGCTCGGTGACAGAACTTGTGGTTTAAAAGTTCATATCATTGAATTTCATTCAGTTACAGAGGTGGAAATGTCAAGCTAATGAAGATGTTCGGTGACAGAACTTGTGGTTTAAAAGTTCATATGATTGAATTTCGTTTAGTTACAGAGGTGAAAATGTCAAGCTAATGAAGATGTTCGGTGACAGAACTTGTGGTTTCAAAGTTCATATGATTAAATTTCATTCAGTTACAGAGGTGGAAATGTCAAGCTAATGAAGATGTTCGGTGACAGAACTTGTGGTTTAAAAGTTCATATGATTGAATTTCATTCAGTTACAGAGGTGGAAATGTCAAGCTAATGAAGATGCTCGGTGACAGAACTCGCGGTTTAAAAGTTCATATGATTGAATTTCGTTCAGTTACAGAGGTGGAAATGTCGAGCTAATGAAGATGTTCGGTGACAGAACTTGTGGTTTAAAAGTTCATATGATTGAATTTCATTCAGTTACAGAGGTGGAAATGCCAAGCTAATGAAGATGTTCGGTGACAGAACTTGTGGTTTAAAAGTTCATATGATTGAACTTCGTTTAGTTACAGAGGTGGAAATGCCAAGCTAATGAAGATGTTCGGTGACAGAACTTGTGGTTTAAAAGTTCATAAGATTGAATTTCGTTCAGTTACAGAGGTGGAAATGCCAAGCTAATGAAGATGTTCGGTGACAGAACTTGTGGTTTAAAAGTTCATATCATTGAATTTCGTTCAGTTACAGAGGTGAAAATGTCAAGCTAATGAAGATGTTCGGTGACAGAACTTGTGGTTTAAAAGTTCATATGATTGAATTTCGTTCAGTTACAGAGGTGAAAATGTCAAGCTAATGAAGATGTTTGGTGACAGAACTTGTGGTTTAAAAGTTCATATGATTGAATTTCGTTTAGTTACAGAGGTGGAAATGTCAAGCTAATGAAGATGTTCGGTGACAGAACTTGTGGTTTAAAAGTTCATATGATTGAATTTCATTCAGTTACAGAGGTGGAAATGTCAAGCTAATGAAGATGTTCGGTGACAGAACTTGTGGTTTAAAAGTTCATATGATTGAATTTCGTTCAGTTACAGAGGTGGAAATGTCAATCTAATGAAGATGCTCGGTGACAGAACTTGTGGTTTAAAAGTTCATATGATTGAATTTCGTTCAGTTACAGAGGTGGAAATGTCAAGCTAATGAAGATGTTCGGTGACAGAACTTGTGGTTTAAAAGTTCATATGATTGAATTTCGTTCAGTTACAGAGGTGGAAATGTCAAGCTAATGAAGATGTTCGGTGACAGAACTTGTGGTTTAAAAGTTCATATGATTGAACTTCGTTTAGTTACAGAGGTGGAAATGCCAAGCTAATGAAGATGTTCGGTGACAGAACTTGTGGTTTAAAAGTTCATATGATTGAATTTCGTTCAGTTACAGAGGTGGAAATGTCAAGCTAATGAAGATGTTCGGTGACAGAACTTGTGGTTTAAAAGTTCATATGATTGAATTTCGTTCAGTTACAGAGGTGGAAATGTCAAGCTAATGAAGATGTTCGGTGACAGAACTTGTGGTTTAAAAGTTCATATGATTGAACTTCGTTTAGTTACAGAGGTGGAAATGCCAAGCTAATGAAGATGTTCGGTGACAGAACTTGTGGTTTAAAAGTTCATATGATTGAATTTCGTTCAGTTACAGAGGTGGAAATGTCCAGAAATCAACTTATTAGGATTGTTTAGGAAATTCATGATATTTTCTTGAAACTGGCAAATCGGTACTATTAATACTATATATATTATTTTTCTAACATGCAGTAAAATGCCGCCGAATATGTTTGTGACATTCAGAAGGTCAGCCCCTACAAATTAAACTTACCTTTAATCTTATATAGGCACATGTTGTCCACAAGAGCATGTTCGTATCTTCATATAATGTCGATGACGCATACATTAAACTTGAATGAGGAACGGTTTGTCCTACAGAGCACCAGTATCAGACATCTCTCCTGTAATACATAATGCTTCAACACTGGTGACAACATCCACACAGCCTGGAATCTAGTCTTTGCCACGATATTACAATGGCTAGGGTTATACCCATTCCAACGTACACCCAGTTTTTGTAATTGATTGTTTCATATGGCATTGACCAATAACTGATATCTGACTGACTGTTTGGTTGACTTATTAATAGATCCGCTACAACCCTGGGGAATATAATCCTTTCATAGACAGAAATAATGACGACAGTAATGACAACCTAATTGATTATAATAAATATCAAAGGTTCCGACTGTAACATTGTCTATTATGCTAATCACCAGTAAGTGTTAGTATCACGCCAAACATTCTAATGCAGTCAATATGAAGTTACATGCAAAGACAATTCCCCGCAGCGAATACTGCATCGGCTACTTCAATGGCTTTTAAGGACAAGGGAAGTCAATAAAAAATGCCTGGAGTAAAGCAGTCGTTATTGGTTTTTATTATTGAAGTTGCTGCCATCAATTGATTCTTGTCACGCCAAAAAAGCAAGGGGAATCTATCAGAAGTTTGCACCAAAAGTTACTTAGATTGATTTCCTTCACTCTCAAGTGTCACAGAAGAATGTCTTGAGAGTAGGGCTGCAGGAGTTCTTGGAGTAAGCAGGCGAGGCAACTAATGTTGCATGTATGTACGAAACATTTGTGTCACTGCCCACGCTCTGTTTCAATCAGCAGCTTGGCTCGGCACTATCGTGGTCGTATTAAATGGCGTCTTCCTGCTGCAAGTCGTTAGCGATATTGACAATTTAGCAGGATCCCGATGTCAAAGACTCCACATATGACGCCCGGTATTGTTATTTATTTTATTTGTGTTTTACGTGCTTCTCGAAAATATCTCACTCATACGACGGCAACGCGCATTATGGTAGGAGGAAACCGGGCACATTTAGCAGGGGGCGGAAGCGGGAAGGTGGGGGCGAGGGGGATAAAAGACGATTAACGTATACTGAGCGCAGTATACAAATCACAATTCAAGAAGGCAAACCGTGAAACAATAGTCGAGGTCAAAGTTCAAACACCAGTTTAAATAATAAAATAAATATCACAACTGAAAAACGAAACGGTTGTTGGCAGGAGTATTGTTCGTCACAGTATGTGCGACAATGTTGCCGAAGCGGCATTTATAAGCCCATGAGGCCGGGAACCTGCCACCAATGCGGTCACTGTGAGTTCAAATCCAGCTCACGCTGGCTTCCTTTCCAACCCTAAATGGGAAGGTCTAACAGCCTGCGGATGGTCGTGAATTTCCTCCCACCATAATGCTGGCCGCCGTCAAATAAGTGAAATATGCTTGAGTACGGCGTAAAACACCAATCAAATAAATAAATAAACAAACCATTCCAAACGCACAGGTAACAATAAGTTCAATTTTAAGTTTTCAGTTATAACTAAGCTCGGATTTTAGTCTGGTGTCTGTTGCTTTTGAGCGTCCTGGTCAACGACTGCAAGTCATAAGACCAAAACCAGTCTGAAACGTCAACTAATCCGTCCTGTTCATTAAAGATGTAAACAGCCATGCATTAAGTAATTATTATTATATTTACAGAGATATTGGAACAAATTTGAGATTTATTTCGAAATGTCTTTAACAGCCCAGTATGTTATCGATATGTAATAACTCTTCTTCCTATTTGAAACAAAATTCTTTAGAACACAGGTAGTTGGAATTCCCGAAATACATATAGTTTCTTAATTCTCTTATCGCAGACATCTGAATTGCTTTGTTTTGTTTCGTCTCAAATGTATTCCAGTATCTCTGTAAACATAATAATAATTACTTAGTGCATGGTTGTTTACCTCTTTATTGAACAGGACGGATTAGTTAACGTTTCAGACTCGTTTTGGTCTTATGACTTGCAGTCGTTGACCGAGGCGCTCCTTTTGACTGGGTGCACGAGTTGACGCGGCAAATTCGATTGTATCTCTCGCTATGAGGTGCAACCTTGAGGCTACCCTGTTTATTATGGAAAAGCTGTGAACATTCGGGTTATCACGTCTCATGGTACATCGTTCAACTCAACCTTTACTTTCCCTCAACGGTTGTAAACATCAGTCCTCAAGGGGCATTGTAATACTAGCAGCATTCATAAACACAGTGAATGTGTTTTGGCTGCAATAACGTCCATAGGCACTAAACAATGACGGTAATGCTCCAAAATGGCAACTGGGGAGTTCCCATAGTACCTACCACGTGGCACAGAAATGTGCACTGTAAGTGGTTAGGCGTAAGCCTGACTTAATTGCACCGGCGGGAGATTAGCCGTAAGTAGGACATCAAAGGAATTTCAAATATTCATAATTCATACAAATCACATCTTGTGACGCCCAGGAATGCCATCGAGTCACTTTAGCCATGACCCCTTACCAGCGAGCTTAATGGCATAAGAGGAGATGCGCACTAAAGTCACGGCGCTCTCATCAGCCCTGCTCAACTAATCACGTCGATTCAAAGATACAAGCCTAGAACGAAGTATTGTTTATAGAGATGATGATTCAAAAGCTGGGCACGTTAGTCTCCCATATTCCCGACCATTATGTGGGCTAAATCGTCCGATGAAGTGGCCTCCCGCAGTGATCATCCAATTTCCAACACGCGGCAACGACCGGGAAAATTATCGCCACTGCTTTCCTGGCTAGGAAAATCTCAGTGTGCACTTCCCTACCCTTTTCCAGGACATTTTTATGGCCCTTGCCCTGGAACATTTAGCTCCATTATGGATGCACGGTTAGATAGTATGGGAGAAGTCAATCGAAAAGATCATAGATTATAACAAAAGCTAATAACCGTGAGATGCTGATAAACCCTTGATGCACGATGCCGTAATGTAAGACCTGGTGGACTACACACTGTGGTCGGAACTGTAGTGAAAGCACAGCGTTTTCTGTTATGTCGTGTACTATACGTCTTAGGTTTTATGAGCAAACACACATTCACAGAAGAGAGAATATAACTCACTCACTTGTAGCAGAAAGGTCAAAGTGCGGTGAAACACACCCTTTTCTGCTGTTTCTTTTTTTTGGTTTTCTGGGTCGTGTTTCACAAATCCTCATCTCATACATGAAAGAATAACTTGTCTCAGCAAAACGATCTGGACCACGGTGAAAGCACATCGTTTTCTGCTGCTTCACTGCAGTGCTCGTGTACTATTACTAAGGCTTTTTCGAACACTAGTATCCTAATACAGGAAAGCATAGGACTACGTACAAAGCTTTGGATCGTTTTGATGCACGATGTCCTCCTAATGTAAGATTCTGGAGGGATACACAGTGTGGTTCAAACCGCGGTGAAAGCACATCGTTTTCTGCTGGATCACAGCAGTTCTTGTGTACTGTTTACGAATTTTATGAGCAAACTCACACGAAAGAACAAAACAGGATACATATCTTTGGAACCGCGTTGATGCAAATTGTCGAACACGCGAGACTCTTGACTCACCGCTCAAAAACATCAGAGCTGCGGTGAAAACACATCGTTTTCTGTTGTTTCGCTCTCGTTCTAGTGTACTACGCAGGAGCTTTACGAGCAATCATACTGTCACATGGGAAAAACAAGAGAAAATATCTGCATAGCTTTGAACCGCTGTGATGCGCAATGAAGCATACGCTAGACAACTGCGGGCTAGACAAGAATGTGCTCTGGAACAGCATTGTTTACGGCAAGATGAGGATTTTAGAGCACCCCCTCCCCATTGAATTTATCTCCAGCTATCTATCTAAGCGTCCCTTTATCTACTTTTTTACAGTCGGTATAATGTTGCTTATCTATGACTGGACTATGTCATATTGATAATACAACGTCCTACATATTCAAGCGGCCTTATAGCTGCACCTTCCATTGAGTCAGACACCTGTTCTAATTGATTATACACTTCATTTGACTTTTTCTTGATATGTAGTTTTTAATTGAATAAATGTTTGCTGTGTATTGACGGATTCATTATTTGCTTGCTGCATGAATGAATGACTGACTACACTTAAGTTGACTGATTTGGCTCTTCCATTTATTGCTTCATTACTGTTTGACTGTCTTATTCAAACTCGTTTTTTATCCGTCTTGGTTAATTCTTGACGTCTTTTGGTGCTTGTCTCGAGATTTCTTGTGTATACATATACATTCGCAAATGCTATGCCCTGATAAGTAATTATCAGGGCATAACATACAAAGCATTTGCCCGCAGGTGCGCTTTTGGTACAAGACGATCACGTGTAACATAGAGAAAACGCCGTTTTAACTTCGTTTTAGTAGATAAATATTTATGAATCAAGTACACCAACCAAAGTAGTCCATTTTCATTGCCTGTAATATTATTATTATCAACATAATTCAAGGTTTTTGTAAAACAGAGCTTTACGAGGAGCCAATATTTGACGCAATACGGGAAAAATTGCGAATTGGCCAACAATGCTCAGCTGAGCTTCACGGGAAAGCAACGCGTGGTGTTTGGGATCTCTAATCCGCTCAGGCCCGGCTCAGTTTTGGGGATCTTCCACTGAGGCAATTCAGAATAAGAAAATAATTTACTTTAAGAGGATTCGTTTACCCGTGTGTTATTGTGTGAGAATTTTACGGGTCAGTTTATCACCAGATTCTCCCCGGGCGTTGTAATCCCTGGGGCCAGGAAGAAACAAAGTTATGAACAGAAGAACGGGGCATACCATTTGACGAAAGACGGATTTCTCTGGAGAGACAATCCCTTCCGCTGGACCCAAATGTTTAGGAAATGTGCACCTCAAGAGGATACATTTATACAAGCCTACAATAACTGCTACTACAGCTTTTGTACACAGCATACCGCTTGATTTGATGTTGCCCCTTCTGGAAATGACATCGGTTAACCGTACACTATTGTTTTCCTGCGTTCTTGTTTCTCTTTGTATCAGGTGAACTGTAAGCTACTAAAATCGTAGCAAGTTATGCGCCCTTTAACACCTTGACTTAAGCAGAGTTTGGTAAAAAATACTATCAGTTATTTAGAAGACGTCTACGATTACTCCAAACACCGCGTTATTACGTTTTCAAACAAAAACAGAAAGCAGGGCGTTCCGTGCAATCTAGGTGAACCTAGCTAAAACAGTGTGAACAATTTATAGGATCCGTTCGATGATTTTACATTCCGTTTTTAGGAACAGAGCAACCTTTTCTCCATACTTCTTTTTCCTCTCTCTATCTCTTTTTTGTCAAAGTAACCCTAATAGATAAGTGCGGTAACGACGCATGTCTTTGTTGTTATGCTATGGCAAATAGCTTTTTGGCTATGTATCTTTAGTACCTATATAATGTATATCACAGTGCAAGCAATTAGCCCGTGCCATATATCATCAGGTCTAAGTACAAATGCATACATAATGCAAACATCTGCAAACTTGTGGTGTAGAAAATATGTACACATAACTCGATTAGTCGGGGTAGAAATGAGGTTGTAAAATTATATACGGTCTTAAGGGGAAAGACCGTGATCTTGTAAAACAAGTATTGATATATATTTTAATCATTTATGTATTTTGTATGTTGGATAATTTTGAGAATTAATTTTTCTTTTCATGGATGGGCATGAACGGTAATATTTCTGAAAATATTCTTAACTTTTTTCAAAGGGAAAATGTTCTTCAAACAAATGAGAAGTAAAAGAGAAGTATGAGAGAGCAAAATGGACTATACGTCGTCAACGATATGCGACGAGGTAAGCGATTAGACGGACGCAAACCGGGGACTCAGTAGGGAACGGGGTGACATAAATATTGCATGAGGATTGAATAGGAGAGTCAAACGTCAGATGAAATCCTTTAGTCAAAAAAGTGTTGAGGACGATAATCAAATAAAATACCTCTTTTGTTTTATAAATGACCATTCTTAAAGATATTAATTTTTCACTGCTTTGTCATTATTTTTAGAAAGGCATCCTGACATTTCTGCACTTTAGCGCTAATGAACTTCTCGTCATTCTCAGCAGCTGGCTGCATAAACCACACCAGATAACGACAGCTTATCTTATTTGGGCCATCCCTAGGGACGCCATCTGGAGGATGTCCTAACCCATTCAATGAAGACATGCTCACTTGAGCGTTAGTTAATCAAGTTTCTGATGCGGGCATCTTAAAAGTGCATACAGCATAGTGCATCATGGATTCTGTGAGTGACGAAAAACAAAAAGTGTGCGCCAAAGCGCCTTTAGGCCTACACTATACCCCATGACACCGGATAACCAGGAAAAAGCACTCCCTCCCTCCCAATCTCTGTGGACAGGGGGTAGTGGAAGTAGGTTTTTATTATTTTTAAACATTTAAACTGTTTATACAGTATTTAAACAAGTACAAGTAATCCATTCACGGACAATGTCCCATTTATGGGACGGTCCATATTTCTATATGATATAAAATATTATGGGACACAACTGCGGTGGGATATATTGTTTGATAACAGAAGGCGCCGATCTGCAACCAACAGTGGGCACAGAGTTGTTTTCCTTTTATCTTGCTCCAAAATGGCGACCAGGAAAGCACATGGAGCAACGTTTAAAAGAAAAAAAGGAGAAAGGTTCAGCTACAAATTACTGCGTATCACATGCAACTAGATATCACAAGTAACATGTGCGTCTCATTTTTTGGGACGCTGACCATGAGAGGGTATATCGTTTTTGTATTGCGTATTTTTGTAAAGCATAACTAGAAAGTGTGTAATTATGCAGACAAATTTGTTTTTGGTGTTTTCATTGTAATTTTCCGTCGTTGGGTGAAGAAGAGTTTGATGGCACAGATGTTTTCATTGAACCCCCTGGATGTACATGAAGACACTGTTGACATGGTGAGGAGGATGCCGATGGGATGCCAGTTTCTGTAAAAAATGTATCAGGTAACTAATGGTGGGTTCTCGCATCGCCTAGGATGACGACATTACCTCTGACCAAAGTGACAGTCCAAAGTGAGCTTTAATGATGAGGTTGTGACTGTCGCTAAGAAGAGAAAGGCTCCTGAAATGACAACACGCGTACGGAGAGAAACAGAATTTGAAACAACGCCCTTAACAAGACAGACTCAGATAATAAAGAAGTCAATCTGTCTCCAGCAAAAATCTTTGAATGATTTTTCGACCATTAGGTCATGGGGTATACTGTGGCAAAAACATAATAGTAATGCACAAGGAAAAGGCTAACAAAATTTTAAAATAGCAAGATTTGATTTGAAACTGTGCATTACTATTATGCTTATCTCCGGGTACTGTCCAGTACTAAGGAGACGCATGTATTGGGTATCACGACGAGGATGTACGTAACGAAGCCATTGCGTGACCTTTTCCATACAAAAGGTTTGAAGAGATCTTGAGAATGCTCCACCTCACGGATAATACCAAACTTGACAAGATGCCCAAGCTTGGTCCCTTCATCATCATGCTAAATAAGAGGTTTGTTCAGTTCTGACCCTGTGTTGAGCGTATCAGTATAGACGAGTTGATGATCCCTGAATATGGAAGGAATCCAGCCAAAAAGTTCATCCATACTGAACCTATTCGGTATGGATACAAAGTCTGGTGCTTGAATTCACCAAGTGGATACCTGATTCGGTACATTCCATATCAGGAGCTGCAAGAGCTAAAACATTTCCAGAGTTGGGAATGGGTGGCGCTGCTGTTATGGAACTCGAGTAACTTGCCGGACAAACCATTCCGTATTTTTTGACAATCTGTCCACCTCCATTCCTTTACTTGAAAAGATAAATACAAAAAAGGAATGCACGGAATTAGAGTATTGCGCCAGAACAGAACACAGAGATACCCCATCACAGCAGTCAATGTCATGAAGAAGAAGGAGTGCGGTTCTGTTGACTATCACCTTGATACGTCTTCGGGAGTTCTTGTCTGCCGCTGGAATGACTACAGTGTGGTAACAGTGGCGTCTACTGTTTTCGGTGTCAATCCCATTGGAGCTGTGAAGAGGTGGTCGAGGAAAGAAAGCAGAGAAATCCAGATACCCATACCACAGATGATCTTAGCGTACAACCAGTATATGGGTGGGACCGACCGTATGGATGAAAACACCGGTTATTACCGACCTCAGTTCGCATCAATGCATAGTGGTGGTGACTGTTCGTCGCACAGCTATCATCTTCCATTCACAATGTCTGGCAGTAGTACAGACTAAACACTCCTTCTGCGCGTATGGCGCTTGGCCAACCTGGCTTTATCAGGGATGTTGCAATGACTTTCATTCTAGCACGAAGAGATGAATCTTTGCAAGTCCTGGTTGTTTTCTCTCCGTGGAACCCAGAGTACAAGAAGACGTAAGATTTCAAGGCACCTGATCTCTGGTCTCCCACAACGACGCAGCCGCCAGTGTGGTAAGAAAACCATGAAGCTCTGTATGAACTGCCCAGATTGTCCTTTGCACGAGAATCGCTCCATTCTCTTTCACACCAAGAGTTCGGCGACTTTTCATTTGTATGACGGGCCCAGATTGTCCTTAGCATTGTTCAGTTCTCTTTCATAGCAAACCCAGTGCAGCATTGATAATAGATATCCAAATGCTGATAACGGTATAGGCCGAAATGCTTCATTAAAGTTCAGAACGACAACTTGGGATTTGTTTGCTTCAGTTATGTTTTGTAAATTACTTAACTTTTCTCTTCTGCCTGTTGTCAGATTTATGCAATTGCAAATCTGTGTTAGGACATTGTTCAAATCTAGCTCGGATTTGTACGACTCATGCCATTATTGGAAAGGATATTTTAACCACCATGAATCTGAAAATAACATATATCCATCCGATAGCTATAGCTATCCTTAAACTACCACTACGGCAGCATAAGGCGCGTTCACATGACCGTATCTGTCACATCGATTCCTCGATTTCGACAAAGGTCATCAAAATAAGACCTGTTTATTTTACAAAGCCGGATTCAGACGATGCCATTTGTCCAATTCTACAAAATAATCAGATGAAGTCGAACTCGACATCTAGAGTCGCACTGTGTGAACGCAGCTTAACGTGAATGGCACAACACGGAACACCCACGTATGACAACCTGCTCATGAAAGGGTTGAAGAAAAATAAACATAAATCGCACAGAAGCGTGTATCCTTGCAAAAGCAACATAGTGCAAACTCCTGCGATATTTGCGCGCATTCTTATGAAAAGGTTATTTACAGTTTGACATAGATTTTGACACATTTACTACGATGGCACAAAGCGATCTTCGGGCCATCCTACCATTGTTTGGCTTCATCGTGTCATCGGTTCGTGCTATCGCCGGGCGATGGGCCGATGGCACGATGGTCCAATGAATGCCTTATCCGGCTCACATGCTAATGCATTAACTGGAACAATATGCTAATAAGGTCAGCTTTGGTTTCAAATAAGACTAGAAGTTACATTCGGATGATTAAATTAATGTCATATATAATAAAATCATCAAGGGAAAGCGCAACTGTATGGCACACTGCCTATGTCTTTTAATAGGAAATACTATTTGTCCCCAAATTACAGCCTGAAACTTCAGCAGATATCAACGAACAACGGCCATAACGTGGTCATTTCTTTTAATGAAAATCAAAAGACTTTCTTAAAATACATTTACTTGCCCTCTCAGGTCACCCTGTTTTAGGACTACCCAAATCAGAACATTAGCTGTTAGACACGATCTGATGACTCTACAGGAAGTTAATGTTCCCCTATAAAGAGTCACACCGAAAGGAGGTTGTTAACGTAAAGCTACCAACTGGTTTAATGATCAACTAGCTCATGTCGTTAAGTTTGCTCAGGACACCGTTATTGGGACGACGGCGCCAAGCTGTTCCCGTGAAGACTTTTCCTGAAAACGGATGGATATACCACTAAGGTGGTCTTGACGTTTGGCAACACTCGAGGATGTCAGCGCCATGCTGAATGTCAAAGTTACTTATTATGATGATATGGTCGCCCGGACACAAGTACGCTGACAGTGCCATTCCGGCAAGTCACACACGGTCAGTAACATAGATTATTTTGGAACACTAGACTTACATCGGCAACCTTTGTGGCCAAAAGTGATGCTGGCCTACGCTGTGAAATCCGTTGTTCCTTCCTGTCTCCCTTTTTTGAAAACAATCTGTGGGCAAACTGGCAACCTAACAGTCACCATTTGCAAGAGAACAATGGTTAGTTCAGCGTGGATCTTAATGGCCATTGGGCGGGAAAGTATCACATTGCGCGGTGACAAAAGACAAAAATATAGTTACCCCTGCCAGACAGCGATGATCCATAAAAATGTGTCTTTTTTCCTGCTGATTCTTGCTTTTTGAGGTAATATCAAAAGATCCGATTTTTTTCTCAAGTTTTTCGTCGACAGCAATGTTTTGTAATAATGATGCGTTGCTTTTACGATGTCCCTGTAGTGCACTTCCCTCATTTTAGCTGGGAATAATGAACGATCCTAGAAAGTAAACTCTGCCTAAAAAGCTATGTATACGTGCAGAGCTTATAGCGTGGTAGACGAATAATTCATGACTCTTTACTTTATGATGTCCGACAAAACACAAGCATGGCTAGTGTAGGCATGTAGACATTGCTAAATAAGTCATTGGTATATATGTAAATATTCATAACTGATTAACTTTTAACAACAGCTGCATTTTTGTCTTACGCGTGTTTTGCACCGTTAATAATACTTCAGGAACACCTTTCCAAGTAAAAGAGGACTATGGAAACTAAGCCAGTAATGGTAGCCATAGTTAGTTAGCTTTTTTTTTTAGGAAACAGCTAAATGTACTAAACAAAGATGAATGAATGACTTACTGATTATGACTTAACGCCACATCGGCATTATTTCAGCTATATCATGGCGAGAACATGTTTAAAACAGGAAGCAGTTTAGTTTTCGATATGACGACGAAAACGTTTATTTGGTGTTTTACGCTGTATGAACGCCGTAAGCATTATGGTGGGCGAAAAGTGGGCAGAGCCCCACGGACCCAAGATCATGCACAGGTTGTTGGAAGACCTTCTCAGGTACGGCTGGAGACGAAGCCACCATGAGCTTGACTTAAACTAACAACGATCGTATTGGTGAGAGACGTCTGGGTCATTGCGCCGTGCTGGCAGGCTTACCACCTCGTTATTGGAAGCCATTCACGACAGCATTGAAAATTAAACAATAATGCAATGACATGTTTAAGAACCTGTTGAAAAGAACCAAAACCTTAATTATCACCCGAAGCCAAAAACATTATATAACTAACAAAGATATGTATGCAGATAAATGTATGCAGAGTATATATGCAAAGGAGACTTCTTCATCGTCGTTATGATTGTGTAATCTGTGAAGGAATTTTCAACGTGAAGCATGTTTTTATGAATATAGGCGTCAAAATACACATTCGTACATTGGTCAACCCACATTGTGGTTTCGGGTAAATATGCACAAGCTCAGTTCCCCAAACAACACGATTCTGAATTTCATTTCACACAATATCACATGTAACTAAACCGTCATTGACTATTTCTAGACCTGTGACGTCTAATATATTGCAGTTAAAATTTGCAATTTTTTTTCTAATTCTGCTTAAGCCAAGGTGGTAGGGGACGGGAGTGTTATTTAGGCATCTACATGAAGTGAGTGAATGAGTGCTTGAGGTTTAACGTTGTATTTAACAATTTTTCAGTCATATGGCGATGAAAGGAATCCTTAGAGTGCATGCAATATGCCTCTTTGTTGCAGGACGGTTTTCCACCGCTCTTTTATTTAGTGCTGCTTTAATGAGACGTCTTACCAAAGGCAAGTAAGCTGTCCCGCCCGAGCCATTATACTGATATGGGTCAACCAGTCGTTGCGCTATTCCCTTCATGCTGACATCTACATGAACAGTTGGAATATAACCCCATCAGAGCTAAATTGACAAGAGCTCGTATTTTACCGGTTACATGTTACTAATTGTCAGCCACATGTATCACAGTGCTATACCAGATCTGGTTTCACTCTCTATATTTTATTTCTATATAGAGACAAGTTTGCTGGAAGCAAGTGTGGAACAGTGCCCTCGACTGCGGAAAGAACAGCTCTTCCCAATTTGGGTCTCCAGTACATGTTTCGCAACATGGCAAGAAAAAAAAGCACATCAGTAATACTACGACATCCAGCAAAAAATGAATGTTCAGTAAATAATCCGTGTAAAATTATTCAGCCCTCATTATAAGATAAGAAGTCAAACATTTAACCGACTAACAGAGTGACCGACAGACCAACCAACAGGCAAACAGAGCGACGTACAGAGCTGTGACTGCGACAGTTAAAAAATGAAGTGTAACGTAAGCAGCACATCGATCGGAAAAAGATACGGCCTTTTTGCGACCAAGTAGCAAACGAGATGAACAAATTGATAAAGAATTCATCACAGAACAGGTACCCAACCGTACGAGTTAACGAGACGAGAGTGGAGTCTAACAGTGGGGGGTGAGTTTATATTAAGTATACATTTACCATTACCCAAGGTAACCTACGGTTAATCGTTTGTAGCGTATAAGCTCCTTTATTACTAAAACATAACCATTCGGTTTTGTATTCAGTTGCCTATAAATAAGCCTTCCAGTACCTGCTGGGCCAATATAAATCACGGAAGAGCGAGGCAGCGTTTCCAGAGAGCATGTGTTTGCGACAAAGTGGTGTTCTTTTGTGTGCTAAGTGACGGATACAAAAAGCTCCAGTTTTCCTACTGTGATCCAAATAGGAATATTTTCTGGGGAAATTGTCCATATTTTCATGAGAGAATTTTACCTCCTGTGCATTGAATTTTGCCATATAGAGGGCAATGTTAGTGAAGAGGTAACATAGTAACCATACGAAAATCATAAGGCACCAAAAATAGTCTTCGTTGTACGCCAATATATTAGCTCAAAATCTGGTACTGTTGGAATACGTATTATTTGCATGAACACTGTCAGATGAAAGAAATCAAAAGCAAAATTATCACCTTAAAACAAAAAATCTTACTTTCTGTAAGAGGTCAATTTGATCATCTTCACAATACTCGACAGGAAGTTTATTTGCGACTTAATAAGTTTTACTTAATAATACATGGCATACGGCCTTTTGTCAATTTAGCTGAGTCAGGGTTTAATTCTAATTGTTTACGTAAATGCATAAATATTAACAATTTACAAGCCCTCTAGCACCAAGGCTAGAGCAGAGTAAAGTAAACAAAAATCACAATGATACTAATTGCAATTTATTGGACCTCACTGGTGTAGAAGTACTCACAATGTTGTGTTGTCATCAAAAGACTGAAATGGTCATTGCACTGAAATAAATTGTAGGAGGGAATATCTTAGTTACTTGAGAATCCAGCGAAAGAATCACATTTGAAAGACTGACTACTGTTTTGACATGTATTGTCTGCTGTTTAATAGAATGATCTGTTATTTTATATCTTACAGACAATAATGCGTATTTTAACGGTTGTTATTCTTTTGCTTTGTCAACCCATTAAAATACCTCTTCCGATTTCTTAATTTTTTTGTCTGCCTACAAAGGTCCAGTTAAGTGTTTAGATTTTAATGTGGGATATACATGTGACAAAAAATTTAGTAGGTACATGTTAGTGTACGTATTTGCAGAAATAGACTTCAGTAGCATTTTTAATGATGTCTATTTGTTCATTTTTAGATTTCTGGCCCTTTAATACCCAAGGAAAGTGCAGGGGCACGATCGGGCATCGCCCGTTGTTTACGGAGAGTTATGGCATTCAAACCTGTATTGCGCGGATGCATTGCTATGACGTCATCAGATTCGCTGTCAACATCCACAGCTGTGTAGGTGCTAATTGCGCGGAGGGAGTTAAAGTGGAGTTAAACCAAGGTTAACAACATGGTCAGTCGGCATACCATCAATCATCTTCCCCACCTTCAGTGCCAAAACACCCGCTTCCCATCGTGTTTAAAAACATCGCGTCAAAACAAGAGGAGCCAGAGCGGCGCCCCGAACACCAACAACAAAATTAACTGTATGCTTCGCCTCTTTAACGGACCCTTCCTCTACGCCTCTGGCCGCTGCTTTGATACAGTTTACAAATGGTCAAAGCCCTGTAAAACTTAATTATGGCATTTAGAGGTGGGGAGTGGGTTGCTGGTTTGTTTTTGTGCATATGAATGCTGTTGGGCTATGCAAGCATCGCCTCGCTGACTGTTAAAGAATCAGTCAAGATTTGAAAACAGGCCCGATGCTTTACTACCCTTCCGAAGCGCCTATCCATCCAATGCCACGAAAAGGGCTCCACTAATCAGTTACGTGTTTGTATTTTACATTCTTTTATTTATGTATTAATATTTAACAGGTGGGAGCCAATGTGATTTGCTGCTGACCTGATATTTTTATTTCAGCAAGAGTATCTTTTCCAGCGCCATGTTGACTCGAATCCAGTTTGTACAAGCCATATTCGAAATCAGGATGCACAAAAGTCGTATTGGCCAATGGAAGAATGAACAAATGAACCACACACCTTGGACCTGAAGGCTCACCATGTGAAGAACGGAAAGTGTCACTGGTGTATGTATCATAAATAAGTTATAACATGCTTTCCATAGATGTGATCAAGACATGTAAATGCATAACCAGTCCTCGTGAATGGATAATCTACCAGTAGAATCTTGGTTTATGGGATATTTATATACTAGTATATCTGTCAGTTTGTTAGACACTTTTGTCCCCTGACACATTAACATTAAATACTTTGCCCGTGAAACAAACTAACCGTTGTCAAAATGCCATCTGCTGCTTCGAAATATCTTGACTTTGCTGCTGTAATTCTTTTCATTTCTATTGTAAGATAGACTGATACGACCAATTCTAGCTTGTAGACTGATACGATCAATTCTAGCTTGTAGACTGATACGATCAATTCTAGCTTGTAGACTGATACGACCAATTCTAGCTTGTACACTGATACGACCAATTCTAGCTTGTACGCTGATACGACCATTTCTAGGTTGTAGACTGATACTACCAATTCTAGGTTGTAGACTGATACGACCAATTCTAGCTTGTAGACTGATACGACCAATTCTAGCGTGTAGACTGATACGACCAATTCTAGCTTGTAGACTGATTCGACCGATTCTAGCTTGTAGACTGATACGACCAATTCTAGCTTGTAGACTGATACGACCAATTCTAGCTTGTAGACTGATACGACCAATTCTAGCTTGTAGACTGATACGACCAATTCTAGCTTGTAGATTGATACGACCAATTCTAGCTTGTAGACTGATACGATCAATTCTAGCTTGCAGATGGATTCTAATTCATCCAAATATGTCTAACTGATTGTGGTTTTCTGTATGACATAAATGCATCTTTCATTTAGAAAAAATGACGTTTGCTTTCGTGAGCATGGCATATGTCATCTACTAATATGGCCAATGCGCAAAAGCGAGAACATTCTAATGAAGGTCAATACTAAAATGTAGTACAAGATGTTAAACAAACACGCCGCTCTGGGCGGTTGTTTACCTTTGTTTCAGAAATTCTGACTGTTTCCGTGAAACGTCAATATTCTATATGGTTCCGTTCTACCCTGTTGACCACGGCCGGCTCACCTTTCCCGAAGCCTTCCAACAAAACATCCTTTCTGAACAACCGATGAAATCAATTATTCAAATGTGACATTTGCCTCGTTCGCTTCTTTTGTTCCAAAATGGCGTGCGCCAAGAGGTTTCACAAAATGCTTCTGTTTGCTGACATGCAGAAGATCGTAGAAAACTTAACTGCAAGAGTGCATTTCTAGGTTTGAGTTGAAAGGGCTTGGCCCAAGATTCAGTGGCCGGCATTGTGCTAGAGAGCGGACCTGTTAGAAGACCGGTGATCTGTCAGGGCAGGGAGCCAGTATTGATCTCTGTACTTCCTAGCACCACTTTGTTTGATACCTTTAAGCCTGCCTTTCTGTGGGTAAATTCGATAATGTTAACGGAGATAGCTGGGATGTTGAGAAACACTTAAACCCAAGTGGCGGCGTTTGACAGGCACCTACAAAAGGTGACGTTATACTTAACGGAGTGTGACTTTCTCTTTTCCTCGTTTCACAGAGTAATTACTGCAGAGACTTGTGAATTGGCTTAGCGCCTTTCAGAGGAGCTTTATCACTTGCTCTGTGACGGACAGCGATTTACCACAGCATTTCAGTCCATTTTATAGCCTAAATTATTCGGTAGTTTCTCCCAAAGATTATATAGTCTCAATACTAACATGAAAAATCAATATATCTGTAACTGAATGAAACATTCTGTGTAAGAAGACCAACCTGTTCTTAAGCACATTAAGGGCGAAACAAATATTAAACCACCAAGCAACCCTTGAAATTTGTTTTTTTTTTCATGAGCCATATTTCGCTTCAGTTTTTCTAGTTCTTGGTAAATGCAACTGGTATCTCACATTCCTATCGAAAGGTGGAGGTTTACCGCCGTGTTTTTATCTGGCCACAAACCTGACGGGCGTCGTATTGACGAAAATACTTAAGTACGGCGTTAAACACTAATTCAATTAAAACGTTTTAAAATTCCAAACTGACTTATCGCGCCACGGCGAAAAGTCTTAAACGTTCCATTGCAAGAACTATTATATCAGCTTGTTCTAAAATATGTGCAACTAGTCATCTAACGCTCCAAACACATGATGGAAATGGTTCTTATATTGCGATTGTGTCCGTACCTGTAATACATCAAAAGACTATAATCCTCTTGTATATGGGTGAGCACACTTTAAGACGTAGACAGTGTCACAAGCTAATACATGTAATTTGTGGCAACGTATTACGCGAATTCGCAAATATAAATGGGCAATGTATCCTCATGCACGCGACTGACTGACAGTATTTTCCATTGTGATCATAGTTAATTATAATGTATACAATTTTCTCAGAAAAGTCATGGTTGTTTCTCGGAATGTTTATAACTGGAATAAGTCACGATATATTGAATTATCCTTTATAGAGCCCTGAATGTCCACAGGAATTTACTCTTGTTATATTGTAATAGCAGGCACTTTATAGCCGCCGTAATTATTTCCCATTCTTCCTGGTGCTTACCGCTCTAAACATGCAACCAGTTAAGTATATAGACAAAAAAAAATGGCTATACGTTTTCTGTTGTTCTTGCCTATTTTAATATTGCAGTAGGTAGGAGTGCTTAATTAATAATTGACGGCCTTAGAAAGCAAGGACAATAAGGATAAAAATGCTTTTTAATAGAACGGTTGGTTGAGATATCTGTCGAAGTTGTCTTTATCACACGTCTCACGAGACATTATTGCCGCCTGGGATACGAAGTCAGAAAAGAGAAGCTCAGCGGATATGCTGTACAGCGATAATGCAATAATGCGCGTCTTGTAATAATGGCTTTGACTTTGACGTTGATCAATCAGGGACGAATGCATCACGCCAACTACGCATGCGCCGCAATTTTACTCAACTGACATGATTGATAGATATGGCGACTTTCGTGTGATATTTATTTCGGAACTACCCCTGACGCGATGCCAACTAGAATTATAGTCTGAGCGCTACATTCTGACTGGCCACCAATCTTTCCTTGGGAATATGTATGTTCGCTACATCGAATCCGTACTCGACGAAAGGCCATGCTTCGCCTCTTATAAATTCGCTTTATCCACCACTGCCAGTGCTTGCAAACCGTTATCCCCTCATGCAAGGCACAAATGAAACGACCGGAAGTAATGATGAAAAAAAAAAATAGAAACGCTTTCTCGGTACTTATTTTCTGTAATTAGTCTGTACATGGGCGATTTATCTAAATGCCACACATCAATAATGTGACATGTACACTTGCGATTCTATTATCAATGGACGTTAATGATAAACGCATAGACTACAACTGGAAACACTAAATCTAAACAGAGCCTAATGAGTGTACTTCGAACCGAGCATGCGCTGTGGGGAAGTTGCCCTGTTTCGGCTTTAGGTCAGGAACTCTCCCAGGTAGGCTACGTGTCAAACGGCGGTTGTTTAGACTATTTTTTGTTACCAATAAACCTGACCACTGGCCTTTAACATGGCGTCATCTTTATTGATTAAACCCACTAGATTAATCAATAAAGACAACAACAACAAAAAATTTGGCTTTTTTCGTGTAACTTAAACCTTTTCAGGAGAAGCAAACATCTCCGTTGGTTTTTAGGCGTACTATTCACAGACGTAATATGGCGGGAAAGTTTTTAAGGCTGTATAAATCGCACAGGCTGTCAACATATCGGTCAGAGGCTCAAATCGTATCTTTTAACATTTATTTAACTGAAGCGCTGAGCGTGTGCCTCAGGCCACCCAATAGCTGTTCCGAAATGACGTCTGCTAAAGAAACATTCAGCGATATGCCGTGGACTTATTTCAGTAAAAAAAAACACTTCAAGTTGACTGATGTTTACAATTTGCGCAGACGCAGCTATACAGGCAAGTGACGAAGCATTTGTGTAGGTATACTGAAAGCCGATTTCTCTGTTTTAAAGCTCACAAACTCTTTTATCTGCTTGGTTACACCGGTAGAATGCTCGCAGATTTATATATACATACAGACATCAAACTAATAGGATTTTTTAGTATCAGACAGGATATCAGTGAGCGATAATATGAGACTCGGATACGAGCAACCTAATAAGATTCGGACAGGAGTATCGATTATTGGACTCCACGTGATCCACATCACTGAACTGTATAGCGAGGGGTGGACGGACGGGTCTGTTTGCAATAGTTTGTCAGCAAAGGGGATATGTCTGCCACTTGGTGTCAATAAAAACTGTGAGTTTTTTCTCTGTAAATACTACAGCGTACAGTTTTAAAGCGAGAGTACAGTTTCCGCCAAATTGGTGAGTTGCCAATTTCGATTTGCCGCTGTGAGTAATTCACCGAATCGTGTGCCAAATCTAAATATGATAGAATAAATGATCGGAAGGCTCTTGCCAGTACTCTCTGTGTGGTTACTCCGTCGAGATTAAATGCCACGAGACTGTAGTCTAGCAAGGGTATCGAGACGAAGAACTACGTTTGTATTTATATAGCATTTATATGTTTCAGTTCAAGAAAATATTTTCGATTTAAAATGAAACATAAGTAACATGCATGGTCTGAGGGTTGTAACAACCAAATGGGAAAGCAAGACAACCACGAGAAAAAACCTGGGATATTGGCACCAAAAAATTACAAATCATTGCTGCTGTTTTAAAAAAGTTTTAACAAAAGATTGTGGCTGTCAACCAGATATATGTTTAGACAATTTCTTGCGTTGCGACACTCACCAAAGTATCTTCAACAGAATACACTACTCTCTGACTGGCTAAAAATATTCATTCAGACAATGCTGCTGTTGTCCGCGCAATATCAACATATTCGTGTCAGAACAGAACATTCAGAACATCGGTACGATTATAAATATGTGTAAATATTTAGTTATACACTAACAAGAATAAACAAATAACATATAACATGCTTACATTGTGCCAGACGAACCTTTGTTGTGATGCTCAAATCTCGGATGGTCTTCGATCACAATTATGCTGTAAGGGTCTTTAGTTTATGGAAATATATAAACGGAGCCGTGGCCATGCATAGGGCCCTCTTATACTGTAACAATCATGTTTATCTTTGCCGGGGACACTGCGAAGAAAAACTGAGAAGAGTAACATTACCCTTATTGAAATCTTAGCGAGTTCAGGGGCGCTTTGCTTTTCGTTCTTCAGTGTGTAGTAGAGCCTTCCTTGAAACCATTCGGTCAAGCGGTAACGTCTTAGACGGATTCACACAGCGCTTGGCTTTATTGCCGTTGCCATTACATGGTCATTATCGGATTTAACGGACTTGCTACTGGCTGGAAAGCTTTGCTTCAAAGGATACACACAGCCGGGCGAGAAGCTTGGTCTGTCTCCGTGCGCAATCCGCGGATCAATTCGGGGCTATCATACTTGATATAGTGATAAAGACGACACAGGCTTCATGGATATCACGTGATTGTCCCTTGGAGACAAAGACCACCTGGTTTCTGATTGATTGATTGACTGGCTTATATTTAACACTATATTCCCCTGAGTTTGGGTTAGCTGGATTGTTTATTGGGCTGTTAAACACAAGCGCACGAATAAACCAAGTGCAATAAAAACAAAAATCGTCGCCTGGATGACAAAATTTGTAAAATGTCTTTTACTAACCAGTAAATGTCGGTGTGGTATTTACATCTGAGTCATTCATACCCGGACATAAAGCGGAAATTGACAACTATGTCTGAGCTACATGCAAATGACATAGGCCTTGCTTTACTCTTGCAGATGTTTTCGCACGATGTACAATGGCCTACGCGAGAAACCTGCGTCAAAGAGATTTCAGTAAGGGCTACATGCACCAGAGACTACAAGGGCCCATTGTTCAACAAATTGAACACTAGAGAGTTCGAAGGAAATGTTTAGCTGATATAATCCAGACATAGAGCACAGAGAGAACATGGGGGCCTCCCGTCGCCTCGGGGAATAGCAAGCTAGCGCGGCGCAATGACTCAGGAGTTCAAGTCCAGCTCGTGCTGTGTTCCTCTCCGGCCGTACGTGGGAAGGTCTCTCAGCAATATGCGGATGGTCGTGGGTTTCCAGCGGGCTCTGCCCAGTCTCCTCCCAACATAATGCTGGCCGCCGTCGTATAGGTGAAATATTCTTGAAGACGGCATCAAATAAATAAACATATAAATATTAGAGAGAACTACATAAAACAGCAAGTATTCCATCCGTTAAGCAAAGTACACATTTAAGTGACGCCCCTCCAGATTTTCTGCATCCTTAACATCATCAAAGATGCATTATGCACATTGAACCTTACGTCTCCAGATGCACTGTGCCTGAGGCACTCCATATCGACCTCCCATTTTATTATCATTCTTACTCTAATGCACATCACAAGGAACTTAATCCTGATTTTGATTTTTTTTAACCAAACGAGTTAAACGTGTCTTATCTCAGCTCTTCCACAGCCAACATACAATAGGGGCCTCTATCAGTTCATCCAATGCGAAATGGATCCGGTCGGTAAAATAGGAGCAAGGGAGAAAAAAACATCCTGACAATGACCGACTGTTGTTGAATCGGATCGATAAACTCAGGCTTTCGATACGAGCTTCATAACAATTATAAATCTTCTCAATTCCCGCCAATAATTTACACTGACGACCCCAACAATGCCTGCGGGTTGAACAATTCACGGCAATCTATTCTCAAATGCAATGTATAAAATAGCCGAAGGTAAACACATGAGCCTGAATATTGACTTTCCAGATTAAAAGTACATAAGATGAATAAAAAAGGCACACGTTTTGATTTCCTGTCGGCATAGTGCTTGGCATCAAAATTGCACTCAGGCTAGTTACGTGTTTCCATCTCAACATCTGCATCCCAGGCACTAATCGAAGAGCGTCTTATGTGCATCTTCAGTTCAAATCATTTCAAAACATTTATGATTAAGCCGATAAACAACTGATAAAAGAGGGGGATTCGATTAGCCTTCTACATCTTTAATTTTGTTTAAATGATAACCAATGTTCACTTGCAATACATCTCTACAGAGTACTCTGCATTCTCCCCACCCTCACCCTCAACCCCGCTTCCCCATTCTCAACGCATTCAATAATTCAATAGGCGTAGGTGCACAAATTAACCCGGAAGGGTTAAATATCATACATCAACAGTAGATGAACACTAATGTTGCTGAATACCGATGATTTCAATAGCCAACACATTACTCATTCCACGTCAAATATTTAAGGTGTCAGAGTTAGAAGGCACTAATTCGTATAACATTCATCTTCCCATGAGCAAACGACATGGGGTCCTCATTTGAATAAATAATATTTCTAATTGGGCACGTTTCGTTTTATTAAATTCTTTATTGAAGAAATACACAGCTCAGGCTTTGGTTTAATTAAAAGTTTTTAAGTGAATTACCGCTCAGTTCTATGCCGTAAACCATTTATTATATGTTACCGAATATCATTAACTGAATATGTTTTCAATTTATCTCCATACTTTCTACAGCAATATGTGCGCGTACTTAAATACGGACTGATGTTATCAAACGCATGATAGATGGCGGACTGGAAAAAAATTTCATTCAGAAACCGCCAGACCCCCGAATTGGAAGTGATCTTTGAACCCCTGGATTGATTGTCTAACAGGAGTGACCGCCGCCCTCCACTGTGATCTATCAATCCATTGCTGGCACCGTGCAAAGGCTTCCTCCACGTCAGGTGTTCACGTGGCAAACGCTGGAGAGTTTTCTAATACGTCAAACGGATGAATTTCTCCACTAGGCAGCTCGATCGAGATCAATTTGTTCATAAGGACGCATGATGAATGGACTCGAATGCCGTTGGGTAAAAGCGTGGGTCAGCGATGGGCAACCAAATTTATACTGACCGCCGGACCACTTCGTACAGGGCACCGTCAACACGCATCGCCCCTTCGCCGCTAATAGGCTCCCCGTAAGACAAGGCGAATACCAGTGGCCAGAGTTTCTACACCATCCATAGCATTTGCTATAGCCAAATGTATATAAAGTATTTCTGCAAGGGGCACGTGGGATTTAGGTTATTTATATATGCGTCTACAGCATGGAGAGTAAAAGCAGAGCAGTGACGACAATGTGCTAATTGGTCAAGGCCAAAACGTAAACAGTGAAACCTCTTGACAATTTTCCTTTATTAAAGTTTTATTGTAACTGTTCGTGCAAGTAGTTGGGCAGTGGTGACAAGTAACTGGTGAATTTCGGCTTCTCTGCGAATTTACCTCAGTTAGGGTATTAATCTGTAACTGCTTATGAAAATACTTGTACAGTAACGACTAGCATACTCCCTATAGCACCAAGGCATATCCCGAACTATCTAAAACATGAAGTGATGTTAACAGAAATGTATTCCACGTTACTTGTCTATAATTACTCAGATGACGTGTCGTAACCACATACAACACACAGTTACAGAAAAACAACGTAATTATGTCCTGTCATATTTAATTATGTCCTGTCGCCATTTTCATACAAAACTGGACGACTTGGGTTGATAAAAGTTACACGCTTGTTAGCCTTTAACAGACGGAGTTTTAATCAGCGCCAATTAAATACCTAAACAGTATCTTAAATTATTATTAGAAGCTATTTTTCCTGGATTAGAATTGCCTGGTTTTGACAAAGGTGACCCAGGCTTTAGAATTTAAAATCAGTTATCATTTCAATGTATGCCCCATTAACCATGACTGAGACGTTTAAATTACGCCCGCTGAACAAAAACGACAATTTCTGCTCACCCGTAATCCAGTTACCAGGTGAAACTTCCAGAAAAGGTAAATTAGATTAAGAAAAGAAGAGTAAAAAAAAACCTGCGTGCTGCAGCCATTCCAAGTAATGATGAGTGATTTGGGTCGTACGCGGTGCACTTCGGCAGTCCATCATGTAGGCTATTTTCGTATCCTATATATTTCTTAAAATCCACCGTTTATGATTGAGATGATTTTATGGGTTGTTTCTCTTATTTCGAATTGATATATTCTCATTGATATCCTACCAGCAGCATGAATTTCTCTGTTAGTGTCGTTTTTACTGATGCAGCTGTTTATGACAGAGTTTCTTAAGGTTTAGGAGGCACATAAACATATAAACACTGAGCGATGATAAATACAAAAGATTACAGTATGAAGAGTAAAACCAGAGCACCGAGAGACAGTGTTTAGCTCACGAGTGGTCACACGTAACCTGGTAAATTCGCCCTCTTGTCAATTTACCCCAGTTAGTGTTTTATCTATCCTGAAAACTGACCATTCACACTCTCCGCTAGCGCCATGCATGGCTAAGGGTAATATGACTAGGTGCCGTGTCATGTCTGGTGTCTTCGACATGATACTTTAGTGGCGGCATCATTTGGCCGCACGGACTCGCCCTGCAACAAGAGGGCACAATATATGGACACCTAATTAATGGTTCATCATCGTCATATGACTAAAAATGGTTAAGTGCGGCGTTAAACCTCAAGCATACATACATACATGCATACGTACGGCGTTAAACCTCAAGCATACATATATACATGCATACGTGCATACGAAGTAAAAACACAAAAAAAAGAACACAGTTACCCGATTTGCCAATTTACGCTCAGTATTTTCGGACATAAGCCATTGTTCGCATGTAGTGGTACCCGTTTCTAGACAATAAACATATATGTATAATATTACTTACGTCATGAACTTAACATCCCATGTTACCACTGAACGCGAAATGCGTACCTTCAGGGAAAAGACCGTAATTCGAATTTTTGTTAGCAGTTCTAATACTAATACGGCACAGCTACTTGTATATGTCTAGAATCTGGATTATCGTGACTGATAATTTATGGAGAAGGACAATCGTCTGCTGTATTTGGGGAAAAACACCATTATCGTTCGCTCTATCAGCTTTATGAAATGTTCTTCTGTGGTCAATGCTCTCGTTACGCAATCTCTCGCGGGAGGATGAGAACCGAGTTGACCGTCTGCTCTTTGATGGAAATCAATAACCTGTGTACTCATTAAGCATCACCACATCGAACATCACAAAACAGCCGGTTGTCCGCAGGGATAATGTATCACAAACTGACAAACCGAACCAAGCCGCAGCTGTGACGCGACACTGCTTTGTTTCGTACACTCCCAAAACGCAAATATCAAAGTGTTAAAACTATTTCTACACTTTAAAATTATACAACGTGGTAAATGCTGTGTAATATGAATGGCAACATTCTAAACTAATACACTACAGATAACGTTTGTTTTGCAGGTTGGACCATAACGTTAGATTTCTAGATTTTTAAAAGTGTTGTGTTTCTAAAACTTCAGAAAGTAATAGATAAATAATAAAGTAGAGACATAAGTGTAAAAGGTTTCAAGAGATTTTGACCCATTTGCCGAGATCATTGTCAAAAATGACAATAGATTATCCCGATCAGTGGATCTTTATATTTATGTGAATATATTTCACTTACACCACGGCGGCCTGCATTATGGTGGGAGGAAACCGAGCAGAGCCGGGGGAAACCCATGGACATCCGCAGGTTGCTTAAAGATCTTTTCACGGACAACCACAGAATAATCCAGAATAAACTGGACATGAACTCAGAGCGACCGCAGTAGTGAGAGGCACCTGGGGCATTGCGCTGCCTTGGTACTGGAAGCCTGTAAAAAGTATTATTAAATCTATATTTAACATTTTAGATTTAACAGAGTATATTGTTTATATCGTTGTTCTTACTTTCAACAGTAAAAACGCCCACATATGTGCATAAAAAATTTACAATAGTTTCGAGCCAAAAAAAAAAACCCGGCAACGATGTAATAAATAATTAATGTAGTGCACATTATCGAGCGACACATGATGCTGCTTTACTATCGGGATCTATTCTATAAAACAAGGGGTGGTATTGTCTGGCGCATGTCTGAACACGTTGATGACACATCACATGTCGGATAGACATAAACCACGCCTAATCAAGAGCGGCAGTAAACTGTTAAAATCAAACAGCACTTCAATGCTGCGCCGACTGACTCTTAATATACAATCGTCAATATCTTACCTATGTTTGACTAGCGGAGCGATAGATTCAAAGGAATTGGTTAGTTGCTGGTATGTCGCGTGGCAATGCCCTGTTATCTTGACTAAGTTAAAAGCGCCATGACAGATTTATGGCTCAACTACGAGAAGTAATTGTGACGAAGGTGTGACTTCGAGATCTCCGACAACTCCCATGCGACAAAAAGTAAGGAATTATTATTAATTATTGTTGAGAATGGAATCAGCCGACGATTAGCGCATGTCTGCACGTCTAAAGTTAGACCTCAGGTAATTAAGATATAGACAATAGCCCACACTTAAACCTTCACGACAAAGTTATTGGCGCAGAGGGTGTACATGTGTACAGACGCCATTAGTCGCCTACTGAATTAATTCACAATTGCATGCAGTTAGATTATACATAACGCCATCCAGTGTTTCCAAATCACTAGGACATAAACTACTTCTAAAGCAAAATGTTTTATATACTTTTACTTAAAGAAATATAATTCACTTGTTTGTTTGCGTATGGGGTTTTTTCCCTTCATTTCCAACCATATTTATGTTAGTTCACAGCAATGTTACCGGACTCAACACCGAAATACTTAGAGCTACTGAGACACTAAATTCCACGCCCTACTAGGCTTGGTTACACTACTACATGCTACTGTAAGTACTTGTGGTCGAGGGTTTCCCGCGGGCTCTGTCGTACAAATAAAATATTCATATGTACGGCGTAAAACCCGCCACTGTTTACGGGTAAAGAATTCGAAAAGAATGTTGGAGGTCTGAACAGAGAATTCGTCAACAGGATCTGCTCGCCGTGGTTTTCCTGCATGCTCTGC
The DNA here is from genome assembly GCF_032854445.1 of Liolophura sinensis. Classification (NCBI taxonomy): domain Eukaryota; kingdom Metazoa; phylum Mollusca; class Polyplacophora; order Chitonida; family Chitonidae; genus Liolophura; species Liolophura sinensis. Next base: position 9,718,985 of record NC_088305.1, on the reverse strand, counting down.
CCGTTTTCTCCATAGGGCTGGTCACCGTTGTAAACGTAAAATATTACTGAATACGACTTAACGAATTCAAAAAGAAAATTGGCTGTCTGGACAGAGAAGTTGTTAAGAAATTTCGCGATATGGGATAGAAATAAAAGATGACAACTATTGAATGAAATCGTAGCCTCGGGATTACTCATTTATGAATATTGCATTCGGTATTCCCTTTCGGTTATCTATACATTTAACACATGTGAACATTGCCATAATGGTGGAACTGCTTTTGTTTTTGTTACTAGTTAAATGCAATAACATAGCATTGTTTTGCATTGTTAGAACACTAATTATGTGTGATCTAACGTTGAAGTTTACCGACAGCTTTGTAGCTAACATGAGAAATAATATGCTTTCTTTATTGCAGGTTAGGTATATATATATATATATTTGATGCGTTAAGGGTAATATGTGATAGGTAAAATACATAAATATGGGAGACTGGAGAAGTAATAGCAATCACACCCTCAAAATCGTAGCTTCATGCCTGGATACCCCTTTCCTGTGAGACACAATATTCGATTATCTCTATGCAAAAAAAAAAAAAGAAAAAGAAATCATCTTCTGCAAATTAAGATTTGAAATTATTATGGCCATATCAGCACTGATATTGTGGGAAAAATCCCATGCAGTGCACAAACTATCAGTTGTTTTCTTAAGAGAATATGTTTATACGTGAGTAAATGGTTTCTTGCCCTGGCCCGTTTTTAACGAATTTATTGGGAACTTGATATTAAAGAAATACACTCTTCTTGCGAATAATAAACTCATCATGGATCATCTGGTGTCTATAAACAATGACTTGGCATCCAATAGTTTATACACAAGTTGAGGATTTGATAGCAGTAAAATATTATGGTACACTCGATACAAAATAAACAGTGTATGACATTTAATGAAAAGGTCAGTACCCTCCAATTATACATTTGAACGGCCTGACAGGTGTTCACATATATAACATGGCCACGTATGTATGTTGAATTTTCAGGCGAGAACATATTTTATAAATGTATTGTAGGGAAGCAAGCACCTGTTACCCTTTTTTAAGCCAACCAGAACCGGTGTGCCCTTGGGAGCTGTTTCTGGAAGGGTTCGTAATGCTACCCTGATCGCAAGTACCAAGGCGACGTATGCCGTTAGTATGCGACACGGGGATTAGGTGGGCGTGGCGTTACGACCTTGCGCGTAACAGCCCTTTTGAGCAATAATGGCCCTTGGTGAAATCCACCTTCATGTTTTGGTGGTCACCATGATTTATGACTTTTTTCATGTTTCAGGATGCGGCAGATGTACTGGGGCACTCAGCGGAATATTAGCAACCTGTAAATCGTCGCTTTAGAACTTATTACATAAGCACAAACAGTTCAACCTGGCAAATATAATTCCACCTCAAGTTATATACATGTATACTCGCAACTCCTTTCCAAGTCACACAAATATGGTGTTATACTTCAAGCTCTCAAGCATTCTTAGTTAATTACTTATTTACTTATTTGATTGGTGTTTTACGCAGTATTCAGGAATACTTTCACCGTGGGGCCACCATTATGGTTGGGTAATTAGTCGGCCCACGGATAGAAATAGACTGTGAAAAGCACTGGTTGACATCCCACACCATATTCTCTCTCTATATATGTGAATACAAAGTAACAATGCATTCACCATTATGCAAAGAAATAGAATTCGCGGGTGCAAGACGCTGTAATCCATCGGCAAAATGAAAAACTGATGTCTTAAAAAAATTCCCCCTTAATGCCTGTGACATTTACCTCCAGCCTGACATGGCCTGCTCCATGAACGCGTGAAGACCTTATTGCGTTTCTCCATCGGTAATGTTTAGTCGCTGCTGTTTTGGCTCTGGTAAGGCAAACACAGGGTCAACAGAATTCAAATCGAATCGACTGGAATTGTCCGATACTTGGTCCAAGTTCCCAGACTCTATTCAAATGGAATCGTGAGTTCGAATAAGCAAATAGTCCACGAATGCTTCCGAATGGAGAAAATATGGTAAATATTGGAATGCATAAGTCTGATCAGCTATATCGAACATCACCGTAGCATTACAAAAGCAGAAACCTTGTCTTCCTGTCGTCTGTTAGAGATAATTAGGCGCAGTCTGGAAATTTGTAAACGTTAAGATCGTAAGCGGATTGTACACGTCTTTAGAGGGTTGTCTACACAGGCACAAACCGTAATGCCTAATACCCTCGCTGACTGAGTCATGTAAAACGCCCGTCTTGCATCAAATGACGATCCTGTAATAAAGGTCTAATTGTTCGAGTCCAGCTATTTCCACTGCGGGTTCGCCGGATAGAGCAGACTGGTCATGCATGGTGTAAAAACGACTGTAGTAATATTGGTGTTTGAATAAGCCAAAAAAGGAAAATAAAAAAAAACAACAGATAAATAAATAATAAAACAAACAAATAAGTAAACCAATAAATCAAAACCTAATCAAAACACTTCTTGTGCAAGGTTTCCTTTCCAAGTGTAATGTTTGGGAAAAAATGGAAACCCGCACACACTTATTAAGGAATTCATATTTAATTGTCACAACAATGTACCGTCATTCTATTTCATAAATGATATTTCGATATTTGTGAAACCAAGTAATATATTACAGGATAGACATAAGCTGGAACAGATCTGAGCACATACAATCACATTAGTGCAACGAAGTAAGCCACCGAGCCGTATATCAGTGCTCAAAGAACTAAGCTCATACAGTTAAGCAGATTACATTTCAGCGTTATTTCTACGAAGTATTATACCACGACGCATGCCTACAGAAAAAATTGGAGCCTCCGTGACCTGAAGGTTAGAATGCTAGTGCACCATAATGATCCAGAAATCTCTCACCAATGGGGTCGCTGTTAAAGAGTACAAATCCAGCTCATGCTGGCTTTCTTTCAGGCTGTACATGAAATGGCCGTCCATAAACCTGCAGATGGCGGGTGGTTTCCCCCGGGCTATGTCCAGTTTCCTCCCACTTAAATGCTGGCTGCCGTCGTATAAGTGAAATGATCTTGAGTACAGCGTAAAACTAATAAATATAGGCGAAACAATTTAGTCAGCATATGGTCTATCCTATATTTTAACATATCTTTTTGATAGGCTAAATTCTGTGCTAAATGAACAATTAGCTTATGTTCTTAAGCTGCAAGAAAAATTACATGCAATAACACAAGTTCACGATTTTTTGCTACAGGCTACCGATCGGTTACCGTAACATGTACGGTGGATTCAAGCCGATCTGCAGTAAGGAAATCACGTATGGATAGGAACCTTCCAACTTTCGATGGTAGTGACATCCCCACCGTATCGGTGCATGATTAATAAGAATTTGCTATATCATTAAGTATCAACTTTTAAATTATTCCACCTAAAGATGCCATAGGTTCTGCTTGGTAGAAAGGGTTATGAACTTCTTTTTTCTAGACTACGGTGCGCCAACGAAGCTCAGTGATTTGTAAAGCTGACTATGGAGACTGTCCGGTTTCATACCATTATACATCTGTTTCACTGTACATTGATTAATCAAGCATGGTGTTCGGCAACGATTCTACACAGTCAGCTCTATATATGTTTTATTTGACAACATCGCGGGCGATAAGCCATTGGCTTATACCATAAAATATAAATTTTAATTGTCATAAATATTTATAGATAAAAAGTTATATACATATAGATTTTTAGATATACTATTTCTTAAAATATGCTGGTTTTCGAGATTTAACTGTTTTTTTATCTGATTTTAACCATGTCGGAACATTTTTATTTCGTTTTTGATGTTCTACCTACCATATCAAAAACCTCAACCGCCCCGTGTCTTCAACTTGTTCTCGCCACGATATATCTGAGATATTGCCGATGTGGCGTTAAGCCAAAAGCATTCATTCATTCAATCATATAAGCATGGTCATTCAAGTGATTTTGTGACCGACTCAGTGCCAGACACTGAAGTATGTGGAAATGTGACTTTTTCGTTAATCATGTACCTGCATTACAAGCATAACCATTCAAATGCTTGCGAAACGTACTGAATATAATTTTGTGCGAACTTCAATCCAAGAGCAATTAAATGCATAATATATGTTTCCAGTGCTATACAGGGGACTTTCAATCAAGGAAAAAAACCCTAACAATAACAGGTTGTTGTTTTGTTTCTGTATTCAAAACAATTCAAGCATACCCCATGTGAAAACATATCTCTCCCGATCACATGAAGAATGAAAAAAGAAGCATCACGGCTGCTGGGATCAACTCTCGAATGTCACAGTTCACCATACTCTCTACCCCCCCTCCCAAACCCACCCACAGATCATATCCTGTGCTGTCGTGCTGTGTTTTCAGACATTTTGAGATATTACCCATTTACCATAAACTTGATTTAAGCCTATCGCGGATACCGTATACCGACGCGGATACCGACGCGGATACCGACGCTCAGCGTGCATGTATGACATAAGCGCTCGTTGCAGTTTTATACAAGCAAGCCAAAAATCCACCGATATTCATTAACAAAAACGCCAATCCGAACAACAACGCCGGCAACACACGGTCCTTTTCGTGGCAGCTTAACACTTAATACACATACCTGATTAAAGTGAATAAACATTGCATCGGAAGCATTGCACATGGCAGTCCCTTCTGGTTTGCAGGATGTAAAAAGCATAATGCCTTCATAATGACTGACATGAAAGGATGGGGCTATTTTGGGTCACGGCAGATTGCACCTGTCGAGGGACAAACGTGCTTCTCTCCAGGTTACTGCATTCCCTTCGAGATCCAAGTAACACCCGTTCATATTTCCCGCACCAGTCCAATAACAAAGTAGCCAGTCATTCCATTCGATTCTTACATCGCCCTAGTTCAAGTATGAGTGAGTGCGAGCGAGTAATTAACAATTTTTCAGTCATATGACGACGAAGGAATCCTTAGAGCGCATGTAATGTGCCTCCTTGTTGCAGGATGGATTTCCACCGCTTTTTTATCTAGTGCTGCTTCACTTAGACGGATTACCGAAGGCAAGTAAGCCTCCCCGCACAAGCCATTATACTAATACGGTTCAACCAGTCGTTGCACTATCGCCTTCATGCTGAACCCAAAGCGAGGAAGTTACAACTTCCTCTTTTAAAGTCTTAGGTGTGACTCGATCAAGGATTGATCCTAAATCTACCGTTCCCGAAACGGACACTTTACCAAGTGTGGTATCGGGGCCGGTAGTTCAAGTAGTTCTAACATCTGCAGGTTCCAAAACACGCTGGAAATTTCCAGAAATTTACGACAGGCTACTTAGAAAAGTCATGACAGGCTATATTTGGGAAAAGCATCACATGCTACTCTTGGAAACGATATCACAAGCTAATTAGAAAAGTCATATGTGTTCCTTGTAAAAGTCATCCTGTTTGTCAGAAAGTCAAGACAAGTTACTTGACAAATATCAAGTCGTGGCCGGTTTATTGGGAAAAAAAAGAAACCATGCCAAGTTCCTGGGGGACAAAAAAACATGCCAGGTTATTTATCAGAGCCGTGGCAGAGTACAGAGCTTAGCCTCTCTCTCGCTCTCTTTTTTTTTGGTGGGGGGGAGGGGTGGGGGTAACGTCAAAGAATTGTACGTAGAGTGTATGAAAGAACGTAAAATATCGGTTGAGAGAATTTCGTTACTGGTGTATGGGGAAACTTTGGAGAGTCGGAGAAATTATGTAGCAGCGGTGAAGAGATGATAGAGATGTCTCCCACATATGTATTAATGGATCCGGTGTTGGATACAATTGTTTATCCACCTGCCAAACTAAGTGCTTGTCGCAGACGCCTGGACTGCCACTTACCCGGACCAGTAACGTGGTCTGTCACATTATGATGTAACTGAACGAGGAATTGGCTTGGGAAAGGCAATTTCTTCGCCCATAGTTTTTAAGCCGAGTTGAAACCCAGATTAACGGATCCAACTATTGATTGTACGCTCCATAAATATTCGCCAAGAAAAAAACAACTCACCAAGACAAGTTGCGGGCGCGAAATAAGAGGAATTGGTGGGGATTTCGTGAAGTGTATTGCTATCGTAATTTTGCTCGTAAGAGACAGTCTGGCGTAAGCCGTTTTGTTGTGGCGAGCAGCTGGAAGCATAACACCTAGCAATATTAAAACCATCACCAAACCCATAACAGGAAAGGTCAGTCAATTGTATTTCCAGACAGACATTGAGGGCCTTTATTCTACCGCCTACGACCCCACTTCCCTGCCGGGTTCGATTGTCCGCAGAAGGAAGCCGCAAAGGAAAAGACCACCACGTGATTTAATCACCGGATACGTCATGTTGGAAAAACAGAGAATTGCCTCAAAAATCGACAGCAACGTTATTTTCCACAAACTCGAGCAATTGATTTCTTTGCATGAAACTTAATACATGGGTAGGAACGCATCTCAAATGCCGCCACTCTTTTCTAGCGCGCAGCGTGGTCTTTACATCGGTTGAACGACTTCATCACTGCTTGAGTGACAAAGAACGTCCAAAGTACTGAATTTGCGATTACACGCGCTCACCAAATAAACTGCTTACTGTAGTGTAGACCCAGTCTCTGCGGTTTTCCCAGTCAAAGCACGAACACGCCAAATGCTTTTCGCAACCACTGCCACCATATATCCAGTACATTATTAGATCAGAAGCTCTTTTAAAAGTAGCGTAGGGATAACAAATAGTTTTAACCTTATCTAACAGAGTTGCCGAAGCTGGGAAGGCAGCTAATTACCCTGAACTATCGCATAATATCACTGGTCGGCAATAATCGAAAACAAACAGCGCGATGTGTTGATGAGTAAACACAGTTTCCGGTTCGCCGGGAGCCAGAGAATCCCCTGGGTCGCGTCAGCAGACACGGGCTTCTTTCGGGATCGGTAGCCCGGGGGCCCATGTTACAGTCATGTCAGATTAAGTCCTTAAATCTGACCTTACGGAGACTGACATGAATCGGGGCAATCAACGGGAAGAGGAAATTACTCTAACGTGCCAACACAGTTTCTACGCTTAACAACACATGCTTCTGGTGCCACACACGCAAGCTTACATGCATAACTACACATATTGATTATATCACACATCCATATTACTGTGCTTAGCCACTCATGCGTCTAGCGCCATATACACGCATGTCACACAGCAAGGTTTCTGTGTTTAGCTCCACACATTTCTAATATCGTGCATCTATATTTCTCTGCTGCATAAATTGTCAATATCCCACGGACATGCTTCTGTTTTTAGTTACACAAATACCTACAATATTTCTGTGCTTAGTAACACGCATTGATTAATATTGTAGACGTGTATTTGTGTCGTATTACTTCAGTTTTCTGTACTTAGCAACACACAACTCTGCTATGTCGCACTTATATTTAACTACACATGTCTGCAACAAAAGAACCGTTATAGCATAACCCTAGTGACATATATTTTCTTGCACAACAATGTGCGCACGATTTTAATAAAATAGTTTGAAATACCAGTACAAATGCGAACTGTCTTGTAGTTTTATGTAATGTATGTAAACAATTATTTTCCCTTGTGCAAGACGTGCTTGCGGGGTTCAATTGATTCAAGGAGTGTTTTACCAGTTTAAATGCATGACTTTTCTGAAGGCCTGGAACACAACACGCATAGGCTAGCTATTATAAACATATCGAAACAATGGCAGAGATAGCTGAAAGTCAAATTATAAAATTTTAATAAGCCAGCTGTCCCCAGATGCCCATCACTGGAAACATGTTCGGCCATAATATATTTGCGTAAAATATTATATAAGACAACTACATGGAAAGTAAAATCAAAGCAGCGATAACAGTTAGGTACGTATACTTTTAGATGGCACACGGTCACACGTAACTGGTGAAATCCGGTCTGTTATCAGTTAGGATTTATTCAAACTTTTCATGTCAATACATAGATAGTTGCAACATACACAGCATCTAGCACAACAGCTTAAGCAGTGATACGTATAAATTAGTCCACAAATGAACTGAATAAAATAGCAGTCATAACCTTTACTAAACAACAAAATGAGAACAATACAATGTTTCAAAGGTACATGTGTTACATTATTTTAATAGCTTGTGCTAATTTCTTTGTTTCTGGCCAAGTAGGGAGCGAGCTAGCACAGCACAACGACTGAATATCATCTTGCTACTGCGGTCACTGTAAGTTCAAGTCAATCTGCAAAGTGCTTACTATGCGAAGTATGGTAGGTTTCTTCTCAAACACATGTCCGGTTTTTCGAGAACTAAACATCGCCATCGTCATGGAAGTTTAATATTTTAAACAAGTTAACAAGAATCAGTTTAGATGAACATATTAGCATATAAAGGCGCTATATATTATACGGATAGCTGCATACGGACAGGTTTTCTATCCGTGCAAAACAAAGCTTGTTGTTCATTGTTTATAATGTCTGATCAAATTGTGAAATATGTGTGCAGGTACAATGCAACTGAGTCGAAAGAGAACAATAAACTTGGGCACACAGAATTGATTGTTCTAAAGAAAAAAAGAAGGCATTTCTATCGTCTGCGGTCATAAAGTGTGCAACCCAACTAAAACGATGTTCGACAAGCATGCCAAATCACTGCAGTTTAAGCTCGATTCCTCGTTGCTATCAGTACAGTATAGGCACGCAGTGAACTAAATGGCACTGGGCGTAATGAACAGCAAATTGGAAGGACAGTTATACCGGCATGCTGCCCAGCTGGAAACGGAATGCAAGCAAGTATAGCGACGTATTCCTAATTTCCTTAATTATCTATGCCTGCAGTTAAAGCTCAGTGGATAAGAATAGCATGTAAACGTGAAGCGATGCGCTCAGCACTTGACTGTTTTTACACGTGCTACGCCAGACGTTTCTTAAAAGGCCACTTGGACATGGGAATCCTGCTGAGAACCTTTTCCAAATTGCCACACAGTAAATAGTATAAATATTGTACGTGCTATGCCGGATTCCGTTTAAAAAAAGGGCTCGCTTTTTTGGCCGGTGTATGAACTTAACTGCTTAAGTGGATGCCTTATTAAAAAGAATTCACGGAGCGACGGGAAAAAGAAAACACGGCAAGAAATTTTTTCTGTGTTTATTTTCCAGATCGTCATAATATTTTGTACGCATTGAAAAGCCATTGATGGATTGCGAGGTATTTGTCTACCGCACATGCAGCATGGGTTTTGCAGATTTTCAGAGACGTACACCTTATAGTTCCAACAGGAGACGAGCCACACACCAATATTCCCATATGTCACATAATGTACCGTTATGATCTTTTCACGAACGTGCCTGTTTTGAAAAGAAACCATTAAACGAGTCGATGATACTAACACCACTTGTCGTTTGTTAGCATTGTTGCTGGTATTGATCGTTAAGCTAATCCGGAACTAAAACAGGTTTGTAAACGCTTCCCTGGGAAGAGGTGCACACGATTCGTTTTTCGCGGACGTCATTTGCCTCTATAGCCTCCCTTTATCTGCATCTGCTATTTATTTTCCCTCCGATCCCACAAGGCGGCGGTGGTATTATTTGCTGGTGTACGGTTGATCGTGTAAACACAAAAGACGTTATTTTTCCAAGGCGTTTTTTGTTGATGCCTTCTGTTCGAATTGTAAGTTTGTTGCTTTGAGGTGCACAGGGAAAACTATTTTCTTTCCACGCCTCATCCCAAAGATATAATAAGACTGTGGAATTGAGCAAAGCGAATCACCATGCTTCATTATACAAGATTTGTTTCCATTCTGTTCTCTCTTCCGAAGATACTGTATGTTTTTATCAGGATCTGCGGCTACCAACAGAAAAAGTAATTATCCGTGGTACTGCATATATAGAAGGGCCCAATGGCCATCTTCATAAAGCGGTATTCTGCTGGTGGTCTAACCATCCCCAAGGCCTGGTCCCTTTGCATTGTTTTAAGTTTATTGTCTGTTAAATGTGATGACATCACAGCATTTTGAGTCATTTTAGATCAGTGATATCTAATAAATCGCTACCGTTATATATACATAATTCTGCTTAAGCCGTGCTGCTACGGGTTTTATAAGTGTCTACTATTTAGGCATTCACAAAAACAGTTGGAATAAAACCTTAAAAGAGGTAAATTTTCAAGAGACCGGATTTACCTTTTATGTGTGAGCGTGTGTCAACTATCATCCTCTTGTTGCTGCTCTAGTATAATTCACTCCCTGTGCTGCAGTCTTCCATATTATATTATATTATATTATATAACACAATGTACTGAATTAGATGACAAAATGTATTGAATTACATTCAGTATAAAGACATTCTTCAAACCGCCGTGGTCTGCGGTTTTTAAAGGGTACATGCGTTTTATCATTGTAAAGCGAAGTAACATCAAACAAGGGCTGTTTTCTCTCAAACGGTTCACTGTCAAATTCGATCGGAACATATTGGTTATTTCTTCATTACTCACTGATGTATAATCTGGCGCATGCTCTACGTGTTTATGACGATTTTAATAATATTAAATAATTCAGAGATCCCCAATAAGCAAAAACTCTAGAACTTTATTAGCCTTGTGGATGAAACAGTAACACAAAACAGTACATGACAAAATAAATGAAAAACATATCTGACAAAGGCTGCAATAAATCAAGCCACCTAATGCCGAGAAAAATGAGCAGGAATAACCGTAGGCTATAATGTACCACGTGATGCGCTTAGTTTCTAATTTCATGTAGAACAATATATTAAACACGTCCAAAGTCAACAAATTTTTTGTAGCTGTAGCACTTCATGTGAAATGGGGTCCTTAAGTATAAGTGAAACATTCCTGAGTACGGAGTAAAACACCAATCAAATCAACCAATCAGTCAATCAATGGCCATCCTCATAGAACTAAATTTCTTTATAACAAAGTGTGATAATACACAATAAAATGAAATAAATGCGATACCCTGATGACCTAAAAACACTTGGTAACTTTTCTCTGATAGATAGCACCGGGCGCCTACGATGGCGGTTCAAAGGCGGAAGACATGGGATTACACCTGGGTCGGGTCGTGCTTAAGATTTTAAAAATTGTATTGCCTGCTGCCCCGCTTAGCGTTCAGGACTCAAAAGTTGGAGCAAGCTCGAGGAAGCAGGGCTGGTTGGGTAGGTGAAGGTGTAATGGGTTGGATGTCATATCTGGTGTCTTCGGCAAAACACTTCAGTGGCGGCGGGGGATATGGACTCGCTTTGCTACAGTACATATGCACACACCTAATGACACCTCGTCGTCACGTGACTGAAAAGTACGCAGTAACATCTCAAGCGTACATACACCCACACACCCATATATATATATATATATATATATATATATATATATATATATATATATATATATATATATAGGCCACATTACTGGAATGAAAGCTATCCTTTGGTAAGTGCATGTAAGACCGATTAAGAGAGAGTCGTCAATCGCATCTTGTCATCAAGGTTCGGGAACAAATGGAAGCATGAGAGTCTTGAAAAGTCTACGGTAATCAATGGATTGAAAGGCAAGCACCTCCGTGAAGAGAAACTGTTAGAACTGTTTTTTTTTTTTTAGTTTTGTCTGTATGTAACGCTTATAAACATGCATATCCTATTTGTGAAAAGAATTGATCTTTAACGAACGTTGGACTGAGCTAACTGTCAAAGCGTAAGCCATGGTGCTAGGGGGCATGTAATTTGCTACTATTCATGCATTTACATGAACAGTCAAAATGAAACCCTGAATGGGGTAAATTCATAAGAGACCGTACCTCACCGGTTACGTGTGACCATTTTCCAGCTATCACACTGTCGTCGTTGCTCTGGTCTTACTCTCAATGTTGTACGTCTTTAATTAAACACAAGCGTCGTCCACCACAACGAAGCCTCTCGAAAAGAAACAGAAAGAGCTTGGAAATCTACAAATTCTGTGATAACATGAGATGAATGAAACGTAATGTACATGTATCTTATTCTCTTATCCACCTGACATGAATAAAATGGGTGATAAAAATCGGGCATCAGAATAATTTGTTTTGTATAACAACATCGGCTTTAACTCTTCCGCTATGCCCGCGTTTTACTGTGTCGCTCCGTGCACCTGGATGGGACAGTAAAATGAGAGCATCGTTAAGCGTTGAGAAATAAAACGGCCTACTTACTTCTGGGTCATTAAGAGACTTTGTGGGTGGCCGATGACATCGTCAGTGTTTTGTTAGCGAGTGGAGACATTCGTGGGATGCGATAAAGGACCAGTCTTTGTAGGCCAGCCACCCAGAGAGTTTGGAGAACGATGCCTAAATAAGGGCAGGAGATCTGGGAATACGGCAACCATGCTAGTCATTTATCAGCGATTTTCCCTATAGTCGTGTCAGTTAGAACTTCTGTTAACGGGGCAAACTCAACAGCGGGCTCTATTCGCTAAAATATTACACCCTTGTTTAAGAAACACAACGAAAGGACTGCCTAGACGGGCGGTCTCCAGGCCAATATGGCATCCGCTGAAACTCCAGCGAGACATCGTTTCACGGAAAATGCCTGAATTTGGAACCTAATTATGAGCATTTGATGTTGTATTTGTTGTTATCTGCTTCAGACACAAGCGATGTAAAACTCTAAATCGATTTTTCAATCAACTGTCAACCTACTTAACATTGGCATATGGCAATATTCACATCAGCTACAATATGGCTCACGAGTGAGAAGGCTAAGCCCCGTTATACATTCTAACTGTAGTCATTAAAACTGAGCTGGAACAAATGCATAAAACCAAGGGGGTGTGGAGGTTAGAGCTGGATTCGAGCATTCGTGCTTTGGCTATTGAGTGTGCCACGCTTCAGCTAAATTGGCCATCAGTGGTTATGAAATGTCTATTATAAATGTAATGTCTATGGCATCTCATATCTAGATATGTATAACTTTTTACCTGTTTTGGGGGCAATGGCTTCTTTTAGACATAAAAGTCTTGAAATTTGGAAAAATGTATCATGTCTTCACATCCAAAATGGGTATATTTTGTTGGTTCTCCGCGAGGACGTGGTTAGTCAGAGATGATCTGTATGTCACAGCTGGCTCCATAGATGTAAAATATGACCGCAACTGTTTAATCTAATACTTCAGTTCACACCTGCTTTATCCGTTTAATTTATTCCATATATTCCCTGTCTAATATGAGAGATTAGCCGAAAATTGACACGGCTATAAAATGGTAATTATAGCTATACTGACACAATTACGGTTCTGTACTGAACCACATATTATTATTTTCTTGTAGTTAGAACACCGTTAAAAAATCGTCTTTTCACCCTAGGCTAGTAGCAGAGGTGTTTACCCATCCACTATACATTGTCATTGACACATGTCAGGATGTGTAAGAAATGGTGCACGTGGCAATAAATGCACAACTTGGTGCCACGTGTAAACGACGTGACGTCATATGGTTTTCTTCATATGAGTTTGCCTTATCCATGTACCGAGCAGTTAAAATCACCGTAACATCTGTAAAAAATAGTTCCCAGAAACTACCTCTACCGTAAGATCACTCTGTAGGTGTTGGTGAACTTGCAGACGCTATAAACAAAGTGAAAAAAAAAACTTTTAGAAACCTGTTTTACTGTTTGTACTACTTAAGAATTACGTATAGTCACAGGTTATATGTATACTGATATATAATTTCTATAATTACTTTCGAGGTAAAATATTTTTAACAGTACCTCCCCTCAACGCGAAAAAAAAAAAAATGGACGAGTCAAACCATAACCGAAAGGTGTTTACTTTATCTCATATTCATATAATATATTATTCATATAAATTTTTGCACATTTATATCTTTTTTTTCATGGATATTTTTTTTATTTTGAGTGGGTTGTTTTGATATGTCGTTTACATTTCATCTCTCATTTTTTTCTCCTGGCATATGTGGACTGGATACCCCATAAAAACGGATTAAAGTGACAAAAGTACTATTTTTATTTGTATATTGCCCACACGTGATCGCACGTGCAGGTGTTTCGAGTGTTGGAAACATATGGCGTGGGGATCGGGCATAGTTTCATTAGCCCAGCGCCGCTAGATGGACACATGAAGGAACCGCTCGGTACAAGAGGCTTGGAAATTAAACAACATAAGTGTTTTAGCCCCAGTTGAACTTATATAAACAAGGGCATTAAAAATGCCAGTATGTTCTTTGGGCAAATTATAAACATATGAGAGGATAACTTAGCCGAGACCAGATAAGTTGTTTTTCAGCAGAGGGCTATATAAAGAACGATAACATCTATGCAGCAATTATCGCTCTATTAACCGCAGCGCACATGCGCGTTTTGACTTTCTGTGTAAAGCAATATCAGGCTGGGTATCTTAAGCATCTGGTGGTTTACCTGCACCAGTGTAAATTGAGAGCGCGTGAGGAGCAGACTTATCTCACAAGAATGAAAACCAAACGTTAGCATGCGTTAAAGTAGATTGTAGCTGTTCAAACACATATACGATCTTTGGCATTTGGAATATAAGCGTTGCTAGGTCAAGCACTTGATGAGTGTTTTGGCGTGTTAGATCTATTCGTTACCTTCAGATAACGGGATGTGTCAGGTGTTTCTTTCGATCGTAGGCTATTGTTATATATTATGTCTTATTATGTTATACACTGTTGCACACTACATTATTATGTGTTTTGACCATTAAAAGAATATCATTTATTAATTGGAAAGCGTTTTCCTGCCTACTAGCATGCGTTACAGGTAGAATGCTTGCAGCTGTGCGTTTGCCCTAACCACTAGTATGAATTGCATGCACCGTTTCAACAGAAATATAAAATGCATGTCTTTACCTCCTCAACTGTAATGCCGTATTGGTATAGTTTCCCTGTAGAACAGAGCAGAATGTATGGAGATACGCGCCTTACTCAGTCACTGAGGAACGTTACGCGTATGGGTTGCCAGATAACGAGTGAAATCAATGTGTGGAAACAGACATTCCCATACTAGCCGTCAACAAATAAGGAAGTTCCAGGTCAATAATCGCAAGACCAATTCCCAAAACCACGTGTGACACAAACACCAAAGAACTTTCAGTTTGCAGTCAGTTTTCAATGAGGTTGGCAAGACGCAAGGACTGTTCACGGCAACTAAGTGAAATCAGTACTGAAATCGTGGGCTATCCTGGAAAATCAGTTGTCGACAACAAAATGCGTATTGTGGTTGCGCTTGTATTGCAACCGTTCATATATATCCAAACTGACGATCTACTTCAACACGATGAATAACGTGCCCCTAGGCCCGGGTTAAGCAGAAGTCCTTCAACGGCATGTGTTACATGTTTGGTTTTCAATTAACGATTGGCTGTTGCAACATCTACAGGTTTCCATCAACAATGTTTTACAAGAAATGTCTTCCTGGATGTTGTAACACTTAAGAGAGTACCTTAAGCATTGATATTCGAGGCATAAATATCCTTTAATTTAAGTAAAAGATACGTGCAACTGATCCTATGTTACAAACATTTTTAATCTTCGCCGATGTTATCTATGTTTGAAAGAATTCATTCAATAAGTGTTCAGTGTGGCGGTTCTTACGTTGTACGAGGATTTAATCAGGATGTGGGTATACATATAGTGTTTCCAAGAGCTTCCGCCACTGAAGTATCATACGTAATTAAGACACCAGACATGACACCCCAAACCAGTCACTTTATACTGACACCGGGCCAACCAGTCACGTTTCCTTGCCATAACCACCCAGTGCAGATCACCAAGCGAAAGCAGCAATAAGTAATTATTTTTAATGCCTTTGGTATGAACAAACCGGGGTTTGATTTCTGTATTTATTGATGTGATTGTTGTTTTAGGCCGTGTTCAAGAATACTTCACTTATACGACGGCGGCCAGAATTATTGTGGGAGAAAATCGGGCAGTGAGGTTTGATCCTAAACAGCTGGGCTTCGAGACGTAGGCTCTAACAACTTGACAACGGAAAGAGTTGGTGTGGAAGGAGGTAGATGCTATGCACGTGCGTATTCCTATAAAAGTGGAAGTATTCCATAGTATGCACGTGAACTTACAGATTACATACCGCACAAACATGAAATATCACAGCTCCATATACAACTCTGGCGGGAAAAAAAAAACAACGTTATATTGTAGTATAATTGGAACAGTAATAGCCGTAATTGTAGCGGTCTGTTATGGACAATCTATTCCACAGCACAAGTTATCAGAGAGATATTAAATAGCCCGGATCCGTCGGCATATCAGTGCATATCGAGACTATTACCTAAATGAGACGGGGTCATGGAGATAGGTCTCCTGATTTTCCAGCGCGGACAAATTGCGACAGAGGCGGATCAATTGGCAGTGGTATAACAGTCGGCTATGGGTGATTGCTGAGCGCAGACGGCGCGTCAAAGCCGGTCGGCACAATTAGCATGACCAGGTAAACCAGCTGCGCCTCATCAGCTCAGCAGGCCTGCATACATGGTTCCACAGACGCAACGAGAGTGGACCCCCTAATACACGGGATGGGAATCAAGTCAGATGACGGTGACATAAACAAAGCGAGAGATCGCTGTAGGACCTTATATGCAGGCTAAACTGCGGTGAATTAAACAAAGCTAGAGACCGCTGTAGGAACTGACAACTTACTCGGACAAGTGACATAAGCAAAGCGAGTGACTGTTCTAGCACCTTATACATTGTTTGACAACTTAATCAGAGCGAGAGGCTGCTGTAGGACCGTGTACACAGTCTGAACTACTGTGAAGTAAACAAAGCGAGAGACTGTTGTTGGAACTTGTACAGAGTCTGACATCTTAGTCAGACTACGGTGGCATAGACCATGAAACAAACTGCTGTACCATCTTATACACAATCTGAACTAAGTTGACATAAACAGAGTGAGAGACTGTTTTATGACATTGTACAGTATGTCTCCTTAGTCAGAACACGGTGAGATAGGGAATGTAACAGGCCGCTGTGCGATCTTACAGAGAGATAAATAACTTGGAATATGGTGAAACAGGCAATGTCAGAGAGCACTGTACGATCGCAGAGAAAACCTAACAATTTTGTTCGATTAAGGTGACAAAAACAAACCAGAATACGATGAAACAGACAATGTGAGAGACCACTCTACTACCTTACAGGCAGACTCCTAATTTAGTCAGACTATGAGCAGACTTACCGTGCAGCCCAGGTAAAAGTACAGGAAACCAAAACAATGAAATCGGCCAACCGACCGACGAGCAGACAGACGCAGAACCAGAGCCACTTACATAACTTCTTCTCCCGGCTAAAAACACGTGCATTAGACCAATTACATCAGCTTATAGGGGGGGCAACCTTTTTAGCTATGCAGTTCAATAAAACAAAAAGGATGGTCGTGAGTTTCCTCCCACCATAATGCTGGCCGCCGTCGTATAAGTGAAATATTCTAGAGTACGGCGTAAAACACCAATCAAATAAATAAATAAATCAATAATACAGAGTGGAAAAATGACCTACACAATATTGCATTTGCCGTATGCTACATTGAGGATACCGGTATGCCTTTATTTGTGAGTCTTTTTTTACTTGTAACTGGCTATAACTATTGGTTCCAATCTGTGCCAAAAGAAAAAACAAAAAAAAAAAACTCATCAATTTCTTGTGGTACGATATAGTGCTTACGAACTAGATCTATCCTTTGCGAGTACAGATGTGTGATGTATTACAGAACAAAAAGGAAAATAGGGTACGTTGCTTTGGCCAGTATGTATCGTGTTGACTCATTGTTGATTGGTGTGCCTAATGACGAGAACAGAATCATCAGGCATTATTTCTGACCTGACCGAGAAATTTGCAAGACTCGATCGCTGGCCAATTGCAGAAGGCATAAACACATGTACGTGTGTTGATCCTGTGAACGGCCGTTGAGGTCAAAGCACCCCGCGTTGTTTATTGCCTCTGAATAAAGTAACTCATTCCCCAATCAGTCAGGTCATAGCATCATTTAGAGGCTGTATAGCTTCTAGTTTTAGCGCGACAACATTGTTTCATAAATCTAACCGACAATTGAATGAAACTATATGTGGGGATAAAGACTCAGCTGATGCGAAAATTATAACTCATGCGAACAATTGGTATTGTGGTATCTGCATAAAATGCACTTGTCTTTAGTCAGCAGTACTCAGTGACGTCACGGGCTAGACTTATCCAGCACAGGCAGAAGACAACTTAATAAAGGACAGAGGACACTTCGAGCTTTAATGGCGATCGCGCAGCCACTTTCGCCCATGTTTCATTCAGGCGCGGTCAGCCGAGAGCGACTGAAGGCTATATTTATGGGGCTCATCCTCAACACAACCATAATTTATCACCACATTAGGGAACAGTCCATTGTTAATCAAGCCTAGGCGCTGATCAATTACAGGGACCTATGTAAACATGCGCAGTGATATATGTCAGCCGGCGGCTCTAATAGACTCAGCCGCTAAATTCCTGGGACGCTTTCCGCTCAAGATTCTATACAAATTGTACAAAAGCCCGCGATTTAATTGTGAAAATGTAAATGGCACTCGAGCGTGAGGCGGAGGGGCTATAATTCTATAGATGAAGCAATGTTGCCTCGCCATCACTGTGGCTTTGCCCCCTAGTAGCTGTTACAGTGTCCACAAAAAAAATCTAAGTGGTTATGGCATGTTACCCGTATAACCCGTTTCACAAGCACCTGTGTTAACGCAATGACTCCAAAGGATATCCATTTATCTACCCTAATGGCTGATTGATATTTAAAAACGCAGTGCGTTGCGGCATTGTTCTGAGTGGTTTGCTGATGGATCACAATCATGCTACTGACTTCATCAAGCGATGCTTGCCGCCAAATTACCGCTAGAATGCAAGGCGTCTGTAACGAAACAACAAAAGTTGTTTGTTTGTTTACGTCCCAGCTAGAGCGAGCTATGAACCGTTTAAGACTGATTGGCTCAAATATCAGTGGCACGTCTCTGTCCAAACATATCATCTCGTGTAATGGAAGCTGATACCATATAAATCTTGTCTGACCTAAATTTGTCTGTGTATTTTGCTATTCGTTCGTCTCTTAATGACACTGTCAACATGCGGAGCACGACATATAGCAGATACCACAGGATGTTAGATCTCAATCATCCTCAGAATACCACCGACATTATATATCGGGTCAAAATGCCTGCCACTTCTCCAGTCCTGCTCGAGGTTTGACACGCGTTTGTATCTGACACACAATAGCACAGCCGGTACGCCTGGTAGGTTTCCCGATGGAACATGGTTGGATATTGGATTACTTTTAAAGCGTCATGTCGCATTTGTCATGGTTTTTTGAGGTTACAAATGCGTGCTCTACTTCTATAAGGTTTCCTCGCCGACCGCAAGTGACAAGGTCAAGCACAAGTAAAGCATATGTCAGAAAGAAATGTATATTAAAATCCATATTGTTTCAGATAAGACAACCATAAAATGTTCATTTGAAAACATGACGGATGTTTTCCTTGACACCACAAAAAGTTTTCGTTTTTCAAATATTTGCATAGTTATCAAATATTAGGTTCACCTCTCACGTCATGCTCCTGACCTATAATAAAAATGGTGAAGGACACCGACAAAAATAAATTCATCATAAAATATAAAAGTGTAAGCGTAGTTTAGGTTCAGTAGATATTTGCATTTTAAACATCGTAAGAAGACATGTAATCAGAGCAGAGCAGAGCAGAGACCACAATGTATAGTAATTGGCAAATGTCACCTTCTCAGTTTGTTTTTTACCAGGTGACAATGTTTTATTTCATTTAAAAGACATTGCAGACAATACCTCTACATTTTAACACATTTTTCCCAAGCCCACGGAGGGTTAGTATTTCGTTCAATATCGGACAAGAACGTCGCCCAAATAAATTGCTGGTGTTCTCGTCATATACAGCATAATAATGCTACAACAACTTTTGCTTTCATTTTAAGGTTTCGAATGTCGGGATTAAAGATTAAAACGTTTAAACTTTAAAGTAACTGTAAAGACGAAAAAGGAACAATGTTATTATCTGCACCTAACAAAAGAAAATAGGTGTAAAAATCACAGAAAAATGATTGATGTCCTTGAGCTTTTATAACCATCTATACACACAAATGGAAACAACACTGTGGTTTGGAGTCAGTGCTATCTTGCTCTGGTTAACTGTTTAACGCTCGATTCCTGTCAGGGAATAGGTCTCCACTTTAGGCTTTTGATCTTTGCAAGTTTTCCAGCGTACAGTGAGTAACGATTTGGATAACTCCACACGGCGGTTAGATTTTGTTATCAGGCAAAGTATTCAGATACCGTTAACATATGGTGTCATGTGTACGAATACATCAATTTATTACCCACAAAATATAGAAGCAAAGATAAAAGTTGCCGAGTTGTTTAGTGGCGGGTGGGCGTAGGTTGGCTGAGGCTAAATCTAAAGTATATGGGCATACTTTTTTGAATAAGTCCACGGGCATTGCCCAGTATGCTCTCTCCATAATGCTGACCGCCGTAAAATCAAGAATATTTCACTTAGTCGACGGTGGTCATCAGTAAGGTGGAAAGAAATGCAGCAAAAAATATCCCCCCAAAATCTTCTGAATATGTCATCTTGTCGATTGTTATGCTATTTTATTTAATAAATTATTTAAAGACTTATTTGTCTTATTGAAGATTTAGGTCTTAGACTTCCCTGAAAATACATGTATGTCACAAAGAGGAACACGGTCGTTAAGACTGCTCTCTAACTTATTTTTCTCAAGCCGTAGTGCAGGTGGGTTGTGATGGAAGGCGGCTGTAATTTACCATTATCTGAGGATTTACCTGAACAGTTAGCTTAAACGCCAAATTTACGCATATCAAAAACAGTACCGTCTTTCATCGGTTACAATTTACCTGAACAGTTAGAATAAAAGCCAAACTGACGCACACTGAAAACAGTACCGTATTTCACCTGTTACGTGTGACAATTTACCTGAACAGAGAGCATAAAACCCGAACTTACGTACACTGAAAACAGTACAATATTTCACCTGTTACGTGTGACAATTTACCTGAACAGCTTGCATAAAAGCCAAACTTGCGTGCATTGAAAGCAGTACCCTATTTCACCGGTTACGTGTGACAGTCTACCAATTATCAAACTCTCGTCGCTGCTATAGATTTGCAAATTTTATATGTGTTACTAGATGTTACCAATTCTTCATTTTTTTAATTATACGTGACGTGTCTTGTCAAAATAGCTGGTAAGGGTAGCCACCGGAGTTCGGATTAAACCTCATTTCCCTCTTTGGTCTTTCATATTGTAATCCAGCAGATTTCGCCGCGTGGTGGACTGTTTTTCACGGGGAATGTCGCAGTCGATGCCACGTGCGCTGTCACCCGAAACACGGCTATTTATATAAAACTTGTTCAGTCATTGGTTCAAATTGCTATAACGGTACAGGCAGTTGGATTTTGTATTTGTTTTTTTTTTGTCGGTGGGAGGGGGGGGGAGATAAAATGTTTCTGGAGGCATTAGTATAACATTTCCTTCTGTATAATGACATATTAATATACTGAGTTTACCTTTTGCGTGTAATAATCTTCTGCAAATGACATTTTAAAAAAAATTGCTTGCAGTACAAAGCATTATTAGTAGTCAATTTACAAGACATGTAAACGGATTCGGCTGTGTTTTAGCCTGGGCAAGGATATCTTTGGTGGGTAGATAACCGGCGTACATCCCTCATTATAACCCATTACACACGGGTGGATTTTGCAGTGGTGATTAGACTTATATTAGTATAGGGTTCTACAAATGAAGTAGCTGTCAGTTTACGAGGAGTTTACAAACACAAGGCAAGACCGTCACGTGAGGATACGGGATGGGAAGGGGGATACCCGGGATACCGGCTAAATGATCACTTGCCACGGAACACATATAAGTGGAATAGGAACTGGTCACTAAGGCGAGGTTTTATTTTTAATGGAGAGTCCATTGACTGTACTGTGCTGGACGAGTATTTACCTATATACGCGGTCAGATATTGCGTACAGTAACTATAACAAAGTATGAGGGCGCAGAAGGGCCATTGTAACACAAAATCAATTACACCAGAGAAGAAAAAGCGCCGCAAGTGGGTGGGCGAAATGAAGGAAGTTTTAATACAGCTGGATCGATGACCAGTGTCTTGAGCCGAGAACAGCAACCGTTCCCTTAACGACCTTTTCCTCAGTTTGTACAATGGTCGGCTTCTGCCTTTCCACCATTGCAATCCTTCTTTTTTTCTCATATTAATATCATACTAACACCTCACCGTTGTGTAGCGCTGGTTAGGAACGAAATCCAAAAACAACACTGCCTGGTTTGAGTCTGATGGCAGACTGATACAGTATAAAAATCGACTGTGTTGCGACAAGCTGGTATTATGCCCAATATCATTGCTATCCATCCGAGGTTTATACACGCCGACTCTATATCGCTTTTGCCAATATCGGTGTGGGTTTCGCTCCCTCCAACAATAGCATGAACGATTTGTCCAATCGATTCCAATATTCTCCCTCCTGTTAAAGGGCCGCTTTTTTTTGGACGGGTCGGGTGTCGTAGCGAGTCCACGTAATTGCGGAGTTCTCCGATGGACATCCACCCATCTCTACCCTCTTCATCATCAACGCCATTTGTTATATGCACATACCGGTTTTTGTTCTGGTCCCATTTGTTGGGGCTAAAGGACGACCTAATTATTCCACAGGAGAGCTGGTATTTAATTGAAATAACAGTGGCATCCCAGGCCTGGACAAGTCTACATCGCAGTCATAAATGATCATCAAGACTGGAGATTGGGCTGCGTGGCGTTTCCATAACGAAAAGGCCACTAAGGCCATATTGTGCAGGACGAAATGACATTTTCCCGACTCTACTCAACACAGTTGGTATCTTTTATGTTTCGCCGTCACGATGAAGACTGATCTATTGTGCTCGTACGGTAGGGCAATGAAAGAAAAGAGACCTGAAAAGTTCTCAAATAAGACAGCGTGGAGTATAAAATAGAGATGGGGTTCATCCGTCACTGTTTCAATCAGACCTGTCTGAGAGACTTGAGTACTGTCCCTGGAAGCTTACCTACAATGATGTAGTGACCGTCTCCCCGTCAAAATTCCACATCGGCGACATCTACTTCAGGAATAAATTTGTCCCCAAGAGACTCAAATGTGGAAGGGATGTGTGTAAATTACTGCATTGTTAGGTCCTCTTAGTACAGATATCGACAGCTAAGACAATTTCCATATGTATATACTTATAAAAATTATAGTGCCATACGAGATAGTACATAAGGCACGTACTAAAAGGGGAGACCTCCGTGGCTCAGTTGGTTAGCGCGCTAGCGCAGCGCAATGACCCAGGAGCCTCTCACCACTGCGATCCTAGGGAGTTCAAGTCCAACTCAGGCTGGCTTCCTTTTCGGCCGCACATGGGATGGCCTGCCATCATACCTGCGGATGGTCGTGGGTTTTCCTCCGGGCTATGCCTGATTTTCTTTCACCATAATGCTTGTCGCAGTCGTATAAGTGAAATATTCTTAAGTATAGCGTAAAACACCAATCAAATAAATAAATAAATAACCTTCTGAAAGCTTGGGTCAAGCAACGAGAAACCATATGGATTACTATTTTACAAACAAGTAGCATTTTGTAGATAGCGAGCCAGTGCTTGCAACCCAGTGGCCGTCTGTTTCGAAAGCACAAAGACACTGATTTATTTCATATAACTGTTTTTGCCTTTTACATGCACACAGTTGGAAGGTACGAGTGATGTTTTTTTTTTGCAAATTTTGGTCTATTTCATGTAAAGCCTGCAACAGTAGGGAAGAACTGAATAGTTTATCTGAACTGAAACTATATACGAGAACATACGCATACGACGGTACAAACGGAAGTGTATAATTCCGATGAAATTTTGACTTCTTCAGCACACTTTTACAGTTATCAGGACCGTCGGCTAAGAATCCATGGCACCTTGATGCATGCTTTGAAAAGAGCGTCAAAACCCTTCCATGTCATTGAATACATTTACCTATTGCACATGGCTCTGTTTAATGCATTTGTAAATTATGTGTTGTCCGTCCTACTTTTTCATATCATTTATAAGAGAGCAGTTCAACAACACCCTGATCACAGAAACGCCACGCATGGACACTTTACATAGTCAGACAATCTGTCACATGCTGTAGTGTGCATGCCAGTGTTCTGATTAGCCGAAAATATGTTTAATTTTCAGCGTTCATACCTGAGCAGCGGCAAAGTTGAAACGTGTATAATATTTGCTGGAAAATGTTTTATAGAAGCTGTCAGAAGCAGAAACGACACAAATGCATGCGCTTTACACAAATCTACGTCCTTACCATCCAATGTTAAGAAAATATATTGACTGTCTTGGTTGGATATCGGTAGTATTCTATGCGATTGTTCCATGCGGTATATCTATCTTCTAATTACAGATTAGATTCAATCTACAATGAAGCAAATGCGTCATTTTACACGTCTTCTGTCACATAGGATTTCGTTTATTCCCATTACTTAACACTACTAATTAATTTTTTTTAAAAATGTTTGTGATCAGATATTGCCAGTTCTTCAAAATGTTCCATATTACATGTGCATAACTGATCAACATAGCTGCTAGAGATATGCAACGGGGTATGTATTCACCCTGGGCACAGTTGCTCCAAGGTGTATTAACTAATACTTGTATTTGGTCATATTTTATATTTAAATTTTTAGCCAAACTCGGCAGCCAACGCAGTTCTCCAAAGCCTAAGTATGACAGCAGCATTTTTAGTTCATATCTAATATAATGTTACACAATTTTATCTATGTTAGGTACCCAATTGAAGACTTGGCTTGAAGTTAAATCTTGTGTTGACTTAATCCAATTTTGAACAATAGGGCCCAGGTGTTTCGGGGGATCGGATTAGTTCTCCACAAGTACACGTAGCATCAGTTATTTTCTTCTCATAGCATGATTTATGTTGTCATTTTCGTTACAGTATTGCGTATTAAAGCCCCTTATGTTATGCAGTGATGCAAATCGGACGCTATCAACTGCCATCGCTTCATGGGGCACAACAAAAGAAACATTTTATCGCCATACTTTATCAATACGCAGAGTGATTTATGCCATTTGGACGCCAGAGAGAAGAAAAACCAAGCAAAACAACATAGGATATTAAACTTGAAAGTTCTAATTCCAACGGTTATGACGGTTTTCTACTTGTTCCGGTTGCAGTTTTGTTTGCAGAAGTAAATCAGATTGCGTGAAGAATTACGTCATTTGCATCGCCGCTTTATTCTCGATGGTTACTGTGCGTTTATTGTCATCACGTTGTGATGGGCTATTCACTTCGAACCCATTGCAATTGTAGCACATTTCGTCATATCGTTTGCTCATACATCTTTGGCTGTAATACAGACAAAGTGTTTCCTTGTCGCTTTGTGGACAAAATAGCGGCGTGAAAGATGCTATATGTCACACTGTCACATATTTCGTCGCCAATGGATGTTCAGTTCTGCAATCACTTCAGAATCAATTGATCCACTCTATCCACATTCTTAGTAAAACGTTATGTGTTTAAAAAATACAGCTGACGACAAAGGAGAAAAATCTGTCAGTCATTGACCCAGTATGAGTATATTTGATATTGTTTTTTCATTGCGACAAATCATCCCCAATGAGGATGTTCAGTTTGACGGTTTCACTTCAGAATCATTGCACCACTCTATCCAAAATATTATTTACAACCAGCAAAAGATATATGTCCTAAAATTAAAATAAACACACACACACACACACACACACACACACACACATACACACACACACACACACACACACACACACACACACACACACACACACACACACACACACACACACACACTTGACGTCAAAACGGAAATGCATTTAGTAAATGTTCCAAAGGGAGCAGAATATTTTCCCGAGCGACAAATAATCTATAACAAGTGCGCTACTCTTAGGCTCTTGAGTCATGAATGGGAAGTACGGCGGCGGTGGAAGAAGACTTACCTGCTGCCTTAACAGGGTCGCGTGAAATAACCGTCCAGGAAAGGCTCCGGTAATCTCCTTCCTCCTCTCCAGCAGTCAGTTAATTTCAGTAATTTCACTTCCTTTGAAATAAGTGAGCCGCTGCAGCCCATGAAGTGCGGAAATCTTTTTTTTCAATCTCCCTTTCTTTATCCTTCGATTGGCGACAAGAAATCCCTGAAATTGCATGTAGTTGTGATTTGTTACGGGGGAAATGGGATGCGCAAAAGGCCTATGCAGTAAAGATTCCTCTTTCCCCTCGCTACGCTACAAGTCGGTAGCACAGGGTAGTACCTTGTGAAGGCGGCAAACGGCTGAGCGCCGATCTACGGTCGCCCCACGAGCAGCGGGTCCGATCGATGGAGAGAGCTGCAGTTGAGGAGGCGGACGTTACCCATACGACACAGCCAATCCGTAACTGGCCCGGCTGTGAAACATACGAAAATCAACTTTTAACAGCTACAAGTGATCTGAGGTGCAACTGTTGGCATAGGCTCAGTTGGCGTCACACTTTTAACCACAAATGCTGATTCCGTAATACAACTGTTATCAAGACACACAGCAATGCGTGTACAACATTCATGTCGGATTTTATTGTAACAGAAGTGTCAAGATACTAAAGTCAGACTGTCGAATATTCACGTCTGTCAGTTTCAACCCGCTAGGGCTGAGTTTGAGGAATTGTCTTCGCACAGCAATGACTGTACAATATTAAACATTCAGATGTAATCTTTAGCGAAAAAGAGTACGGTTATCCAACTGTAAAATTATAGTAAAAAATCTGTCTGAGAGTCAGCAGTCAGCTTTAGGTGTAAAAAAAGCCGTCATCTAAATGTACGAATAAATCTGTACGACAGGAAAAACTAAATCTGTCTGACATTTAACATGAGTTTTCATCATCCAGATATACCATTACATATGTTCGACATTCAACAGTCAGTATTAACTACAGCTCCATAGCGCTTCCATCAGTCCGTGTCTTGGCGTTTGTTCCTTTTTCATCAGTAAACTTTATACTAATTGTAACCAATACGTTGTAATACGTTGTCGTAAGACCATAGAAGTTAGTGGTGAACACAGGATTTACTCGGATTCCTCCCACGAAAATCCTTGCCTTCGTCGTATAAGTGAACTATTCACTCGTGAATCTGATTCAAACAGTGCTTAAATCATCGCTGATATGTGTACCATCACAATGCATCTGTCATGCACTGCTCACCCGCCTAATATATACCTCTGCCTGACAACCCACTCTCAGTTTTACATGATCGTGTTAGGGTGTAGCGGTAACCGAAGATAAGGATACACAATATAACGGTGTTCACACGTTAACCATTGAACTTTTCAAACACTTAAGAGACAGCTTTTTAAACTCCTGATTTGACATTTTGCCCTATGTTCATCAGGGCACTATACAGCTTTGAATACTGATTTCACTCAATGGCCTAAACATGCCTTGCACTTTCCATTGAAAAAGATTGACTACTTCTCTGTGCATGCTTCCCTCCTAGTATCATACTCGATATACTCGTTTTGTTCTTTGACAGCTTGTATTAGACGTCGTGTTGGTATTATTAACGTCGATTATTAAAATGGAACGTTTCTATTGGTTGACGGCTGGTATACGAATGTCGACGCATAGATTACATACGTATGCGCATATATTCGCATATTCGCTGTTTCTCAGGTAAAATTTCTCAGTTATGTTACTGCTGGATCCTTCAAAATTACAATGGGATAGTACTCGCTGTATACCATTATACCGAAAACAGTGCAATGATGGACACGAAAAGGAAAGTCAAATGAAATAAATGTCAGTGTAGACGTGATCTAGGTCACTCAACTTTCAGCATGCGCAACTATTACTGTTTCATAAATAAAAAGTTTTTCACTAAGTATAGTATAATATTATAAGTATTATTACAGTAAAAATAAACGGGCCCCGTTAGCACAGTTGGTAGGGGGCCCGATTCGGGAGCGGTTGATCCAGGGTCAATCCTGGGTCGAGTCACACCTAAGACTTTAAAAGAGGAAGTTGCAGCTTCCCCGCTTGGCGTTCAGCGTGAAAGGGATAGTGCAACTACTGCTTGACCCATATCAGGATAATGGGCGGGACGTCTCAATGAAGCAGCACTAGATAAAAGAGCGGCAGGAAATCCGTCCTGCAACAAGGAGGAACATTACATGCATTCTAAGGATTCCTTGGTCATCATGTGACTGAAAAATGGTTAAGTACGAGTCATTCACTCAGTAAATATCATTCGGATAATTGCAGTGGTTGCCCATTGATCAAGCTCATGTGAGAGCTCTTCAGAGAGGGGGGGGAAGCTGAAGAAATTGTATAACTGGTGTAATTGAATGTTAAATTTTGCATCATTTTGAATACTTCTAAACTGATGACGTCTCATAATTTACAGCCATCATCATTGTAATTGTTGGCCTAATTCATCTTCAGTGATATTGGTAGAGAGGATATGTGTATCTGCATCCTGGGCATTAACATGAAAACTGACGAACGGCCAGATTTCACCGTTACCATGTACCAAGTATCACACTGGTTGTACTCCTAGTGCTTTACGGTAGAAAAACCCAGGCCACTGAGTTTGAAATGGGTTAACGGCAGCAAAGGAGCGGAGTCTGAATCAGATACAGTATTCCAACGTTACTGATTGCCGATATGCTGAGCAACGACTGAACAGCGCACGTGTTTATCAACTGTGTTACACAGTGTTGCATTTAATCACAGCTGATGAACTCAAATCTCTGAGAACATCAGTTGGATTGACTAAATCTGCAAATGGATTAAACACAGCAAGACGACGCAGTCTGACCAATGCACCATTTTCTTATTCTGGTAACTGATGAGGACATACGGAGAAACAGTTAAATTTCATACGTGTTTTAATCATCGACCACACTCAGGACTTCGTATCAAATTGTACTCTCCGACGTAAGTCGGTTTTGGTATTGTGCAGTCCGCTGTGTTAGGCCACGGGTGAACGGCGCAGTCGTCGAAACATTTGTCAATACATTCCACGGTTCGCTGCCTTCGTCTCGTGTAGCAATCAGGCAGGTGGCAGGAAGACTCATGTATCTGAGGGAAACAGGCTTTTGGATTGTGGCGCGACAAGAATGCCAATTCCTGAGGTCTGGCGCTCAAGTCCTGTGTCGTGAGTGCCCCACTGGGAGGGGTCTCCGCCATATACAGACAAACGGGTCCTGCTCTTGTCTAAAAGGCTAGAGAATAGCTCACACCAAGTGTAACCATAGGGCCGACTGGCTACAAACCCGATCACAAATTAACAATAAAAATCAGGTCGATCCAGACTTTATAAATGATGCCCACTCATTGTTCGAAGACGCAAGTATTGCCTCTTGTACGTGTTTCCATGGTAACGCAGCTGCTAAGCCTAAGACGATTGGTGCCACAAAACATATAAATGTCCAGCCGTTATGACAGCTAAGTTACCGATAACATTGTTCATTCATGTCTGACGCCTTAACGCTGAGCTTATTGCGTTTTTCACAGCATCTGGTTCGAAGCTTAAAACGTAGACGTACGTACTGAGATACAGGAATACAACAATAAACTGGTGTGGTGAAAAAATCGCTAGTCCCTGGAGAAATATAGCAGACTCTGGGTGATAAATGAGTCTTACCGAGTAAAGGCATTGTACATTTCCTAACCCTTTAATCAACTACATGTACTTCTTTTAAACCATCTGCTCAGATCAGCGTGGAATATTTTATCTTGAAATAGAACAGACGAATATACAAATAGCCCTGCATGTTTAGCAAGCAAAGGGACATTTAAATGTTAATAACTTATGCTTTGCCATAAATTTAGAATACAACTATTATTAGCGCGCTCGCCGAAATATAATGGAAAATGGAGATCCAAGAGAAATACATACCTTCAAACTTGAGGCATTCGTCAGTAGTGTAATTGGACGTCGCCCTCTCTATTGAGTAGTGTGTCAGTAAATACGCAGTTCTTAAAAGCTAGACACGAAGAAAGTGTTAAGACAAGCTAATTGATACAAAGTGGACAGCAATGTACCTAGCGGTAGCGCTGGGGACAAATATGAAAAGCAAACCTCGAAAGCATAGACCTTTTCATGTGTAATATAGTAAAATTTCACAATATGCCTGTTTTAGCGGGACGGGGGTGTTGTGGTGTGGGGGTGGAATCAGAGTTCACAGGCAGGTTAATGCTCATTTCGGCATCATGAGAAAGCCTGCACCTTAATCACAGATTTCCTATTTTGACCCTGGACACCCGCCTTTGCCTCAAGTTAACTGGTTCTTCTATTCAAAGAGCGTAAAAATGATCGCTGACAGGCATGGCATGTGCCATTGTCTGGCGTAAGTTAAGAAGAGGCTACCCGAAGAGACCTTTAACAGAGAATGGCCAGAGGCCGAGTGTCTCTTTATTGCGTTAACGGGCAGGGACTATTAAGATAGCCAGAAAATCGTCCACACGAAGAGACCGTGCCGATTACGGCTTGCTCCCGGACTCCCAGCCACTGCGATCCAACGTCACCTGGCCTAAGGGAAAATAACCCAAGGTTTAAAAAATGGACGGGAACCTTAGCGCCAAGGAGATGTTTTTGTCGCTTAGAAATTCAATCGAATCTCGCAGTAGGCATATCGATAGCGGGGCAAAAGCGAGCTCAGTGATAAAATTCCTCCAATACCCGTCTGAGACCGTCGCTGCGCACAGCGGGCATCGTTTCATTACGCGAAGAGAAATGGGATTTGACACGATTAACTAATGTGTACAGCTCAGGGATTATCTAGCTTCAAACACACGCACACTTCCTAGTCAACAGCTACTGGTAAATAAAACTGAGGTTTGATTACAATAAAACGGTGATTTCCGTATCTTTTTGGCAATCGTCCTGTCTCCTTGTCAGCAACTTTCCTGATTGACTGCACCGGCACGCCTCCCCGGAGGCAAACTCTGAAGCTCGCCCCAAAGCGCTGTTCAATTTAGTTTTCGTCCGGGGTCCTCTGTTATAACGACGAGAAGGCGCGAGGCGGTGGCCACCTTTTCGGTGACGTGGGTCGCCTTTCCCGCCCGCGGCCACCTATTTGGACGGTAAATTGGTCATCAATTGGTGACTGGAAATCAAATTACCTACACATTCTTTAACATTTGCCAAACAGTCTAAGCTAATTCCATCTCCAAGAAATCTGATTACAACAAAATACTTCCTTGCTCGAAAATGAACGACGGAAAGCTCACTTCCGATACTAACAGTGGAAGCGATTTAGGTCTCGCTCCCTGAGAGCGGAACATAATGCTCCATTGATAGCTGCAAAATATCGTTACAAACACATACCTGGATACCGCGTTGGTCAGCCACCTGTCAAGCTCTGACTAGAATTGTTCGTTATGAGTACAGCTGGTTACAACTGTCGAGTTCATGCCAAGAAAAACGTCTCTCACCTAATTCAGCAGAAGAAAAACGCATGCACTGAAGTAACTCTTTCTGATTTGGAAGAAATTGCAGGCGATAATTGTTGTTGCCCGAGTACAGCCAGGGCAGAAGCAAGGAATTCCAATCACTCTGCCGATTTTCTCAGAGCGGCCCAGATATTCAAGACTCCAATTTGATCGCGAAAGCATTTTAGTTTTCCGAGATAATTTGCTTGAAAATCAATTCACCATAACAAAGCCAATACAATGAATACGTCCAAGACGAAAAATCGTACACATAAAACGTCGAAAACTATTCTAATCAGTAACTTCCTTGTTCTAATGACAGAACTAATTAAACGTGATGAAAAAAAGTAGTTTTATGTTAATGCATATGAACGTAACAGTTTTGTGTTCAATCCCTGGTCTGTTTTGAAAGGTCTTGATTTTAACGTTTTACAGCACGTTACACATGTGGATAACCTGTACCTCTTGGCACATACTGCGAATATATTAAGACAACAGTGGCCTACATGATATACTGCGACAAAAGTCTGCTATTTATCTACTATTATCAACTATATATTCTCAAAAACACTTACACATGTTACTGCTTGTGTTGTTTTCCGTTAAAGTTATGCAGATATTTTCACGTGGACACATTTAATTGCAGTACTTTGGAGTAATCTTTTGTCGTCTGTAAGATGAGTATAAGACGTTATCTATATGATGACGGGAGGTTTTCCCAAACCAGACTACATTTCATGGGGGAATGGTGTCATTTATAAATAGTTTATGTGGACAGCCTGGGTGACATGCTTTGTAGCTTTCAAGCCACAGTGCTATGTCTCTAGCCCAATGCTACAACTTACGCGTTAACACTGACATTCAAAATCCGGAATATAAATATTCAGTGACCATACTCTTTTAATATTAAAATAATATACATAAATTTGATAGTTTTATATCCAACATTTTGGTATCTAGCCCAAAGGTACAACTTACGCTCTAACACTGACGATCAAAATCTGGAAAATCAATCTTAAGTGGCCATGCTCTTTTAAAACACCAAATAATTGTTGATAATCTTATATCTATTGTAAGAACCGGCCCGGATAGCACGGTTGGTAGAGCGTCCGCTTCATAGATCCAGGATCAAACCTGTGTCTAGTCACAGCTAAGACTTTAAAAGAGGAAGTTGTAACTTCATCGTTTGGCGGCTGTACCGTGAAGGGGGTAGTGCAATGACTGGTTGACCCGTATCAGTATAATGGCTCGGGCGGGGCGGGGCAGCTTACTTGCCTTCAGTAAGTCGTCTCAATGAAGCAGCACTAGATAAAAGAGCGGTGGAAATCCGTCCTGCAACAAGGAGGTACATTACATACACCCTAAGGATTCCTTCATCGTCATATGACTGAGGAGCTATAACTGAAAAATTGTTGGGCACGACGTTAAGCCCCAAGCACTCACTCACTCACCATTGTAAGACAATTGTGATGTAATGTTAACACTTATCTTAAATTTAACAGAAGTATTGTAGTCTAACACTATCTTGTGTCATACTAAGTTTTTTAGTTGTTTGAAAGGCTAAAGATGTGTAAATTATCATTATGTTGCAACTCCCAAAGAATCGTATCGTTGCGTTTAAGACGATAATATTTTACAGCAATGAACAAAAATTAAGCGATTATTTAGCACGTTTGCCTCACATCATTTAAATTTCATCATTATATCTTAAAAGAATTGCGAAGGTTGTTAAAAGAAAGGCGAGGCAATATCCTTTATACATACAGTGTGTTATATTTGGTGATTTTTTGTTTGTTTATTTCATTGTAGCTGATCGCTTATTCCCTTGTTCGTGGGCTTTTATGGAAAGAGATAATCACACTCCCCGGAATAATAAACCAGCAACTTTTGGCAACTTACTTGTCCACATGTCACGTACACCGTATAGATAAAATGCATGTTTCAGTCAACGAAAGTTAGATTGCGAGAACTGCCATACGGGCGTCATTTATTGAAACTCCTGAAATTGTAAGAGGAGGTGAATCTACAATTTTTGGAGGGTTTGAACCAGAAACTTCTCTCATTTTAAACGTATGCATTATAGCGACTGAATGAGTTCTAAATGTTCTTGTCTACATGATATGTTGGCTGTGGCGACTCATACAGTGGATTGTGTTTCAAACGGATGAGCGCCAGCTGGTGTTTGCATCTACATATGTAAATTCAGATTACCATATGACGAACACTGTTAGATATAGCCATTTATTTGTTTATCGATACATCCTAAAAGCTTTTGTACCCTGAATTAGATGTATACTGATTGACTTATAAAAATTAATTTGCATTGCTTTCCTTTATTGAGATAAAATTTCTATAATTATGGAAAGGATAACAACGTTTACGACGGTTTATTTACACCATGCGCTGCCTCTGAAGGTAGGGTACTTTAAGATGGCAAAGCTCGATATAAATGATAAACATTACACGTAATTTTCATGACAGAAATTGCGAATTAATTCACCGCTGATGATTATTCAAATACCAAAATGCATTGTTATTTTCCGATGATTATGTATGCATGTCTTAATAGCACTTAGACAGAAATGTGAAGTTATACATACTGACACATACAGGCACTTTCCATTAAAACACGGAGGCTTCAATTGTCATAGACTGTATCTACTACGTTAGGCTAAAACCTACAATATGGAAGCTTAGAGCAGCTTTCTGGTAAAAACTGGCATGACATCTAGGCTGCGGGAAGCAGGGTGAGAGAGGATGTATTTTCTGTTCACTTTTAGACAGATTAGACTTCTACTTCCGGTAAATCGGAAACGATTTTTGTGCTAACCGCCATTTCGCTTTTTATACATCCAAATTATGTATCGCTCGCAGAACAGACCATTTGGTCGAGTAGAAGAATAGGCAATTTCAGCGTACATTCGCAAGCAGAGATCTACTTACGCCAGGCCGGTGACTTCAACAGGAAGTTGGACATCGGGGCTGACACGAACACCTCGAAAACAACATTTTGAATGTTTATCCCCTGAAGCGAACGGCGCCAAACTTGTGTTCATCTATCCGATGTCACATTGGAAATATTACCGTGTCAAACGTATTGCTTGAAAACTAAAAGCTTTCCTTTAGAATGGGGAGGTGGGGTGGGGAAGGGGCTGATGGTGTTCAATTTTGACAGATCTTTCGGCGTGGAGTGTGACACAGTTGACTATTTACAAGCACCTGTGTGATTTATTCACGTCAACCGCTGGAAAATTTTTACCGCTATGATTCACCTTTCCGTTAAAGGCACTCACAATTCTCAGCCACTTTCTCATCCTTATTATAGAGCGCGCTGTATTTGCTTCCTTAGCAAGGTAACAATTCGGCTCGGTTTCCTGTGTCACGTGACATCCGCTGATTACTCGGTCGCTGTAATTTGGCACAGTGTTAGCGTGTCGGTGGTTATTTTTCACTGAGACTCAAGAAAGCCGTCTGGCTGTGATCGATTTTAGAGTGTTACTCTAGAAACAACAACAACAACAACCCTTGTCGGGTAATCAACGTCTACCGAGGGATCTAATGAAAGTCAGAATAATATGTGTGTAATTGCTTGGCTCTCCTTTAAAACTACAAAATAGATTGATTTGAATTTCATAAAAGGGCGCAATCCGCCATATGCTTCATACAAAGAGCCGAAGAAAAATAAATCATTCCAGGCTTACACTTCCCCGGTTATCAAATTATGAGGTTGGTTTTCTGATTTATGATTCAGCCTTTAGAGAAAAATATAGCCTTAGCTGTTCCTTCACACCAAGGTATTCCAATGAAAAGCTCATCAAGATCCACGGCCGTGTATGTCGCCTACATCGCCCAACGTCCTTCCAAATACAAATGCACGCCAAATACTAGCCGAGATATGTAATTCTCTATATCCGATATGACAGGCAACCAGACGCAATCCTTTATAACAAGCTATAGCTTCATCTGTAACGGTTAAAAATGCTATAAATAAGACGGACACGACGCTGGCGTATTTCTGCCAGCTTACATGCGTCTGTATCACGCATTATGTATGTGCCAAACATTGCGTTATATTCCTTTCAGTTGCCAATTCGAAATGCTTTCTTCAGATAACGTCGTTAGTTATTTCTGGATAAGCTTTTTTTAACGGAAGTATACTGATTTTCGTTGTAAATTATGTACGAAGTAAACATGTCGACACACTAAAAAACTAATTATTTGTTTTGCCAAATCTCGGAATGACCCATAATATGCCTGATGGTTATGTTTCATCATTCGTTGTTAGGTTGTTAGACTAAAGCACCTTATTAGCCGAAAAAGCAATGGATATTTTTCATATTTATAGTAACAATACACCTAGATGAAGAAGAAAGCATGTTGAAATATTACACAATGTTGTCATAATGCTGTTGCAGTGGAAACGCTGTTACTCATGTTACATTATCTTCGTGTATATAAGGTAAGTGTAATAAAACATATGATTATTTATAATATTGCGAAGCGTAACTCATAGATTTAAAATTGTAAATTGTTCACCCTTTGGCTAACAAGGGGAGGTGATTTGGCCGATGGCATAACTGATAGGCATCATATTTGTGGTTCAGGCAACCGAACATGAATGCTGATGTCATGTTGAAAAATCCACCTTGTTACTGACAAGATGTTGTTTTAAAGAAAAGAAAGAAGTTGTCCCCTTTTGTGCTATGTAATAAATAACGATATTTGGACAATATGGCGATATTGCTTGCCCAAAAAAACAGTACAAAAGGAAACTGAAATTTCTTCACTGTGGTACAATGATTTATTTATTTATTTGATTGGTGTTTTACGCCGTACTCAAGAATATTTCACTTACACGACGGCGGCCAGCATTATGGTGGGAGGAAACCGGGCGGAGCCCGGGAGAAACCCACGACCACCCGCAGGTTGATGCCAGACCTTCCCACGTACATGTTGCAATGAAAACACATGTTAGTCATTTGCACGTTTACATATTAAACCCAGGCTGTTAAGTGGCTGTAATTATGGCATATTATTTTGCATTGCAGAAACAGTAGTTACGTGTTCGTAACATTTCATGGGATTTGCTTTGTGGGATTCAATCGCTTCAGACAAACGCAGAGTGAATAAAGGATCGTAATTTTGTCCAATTTTTGACATATCTTACAGACAGGAAATAAGTAGTGCGTTACTTGTAGTCACCTAAAACGGACAAGCACCATCGGTAAAGCCACGCACCACCCTGCCTTAGCATGCCGACTTTGTGCTTTGCTCTTTGGGAAGTATTCATGCCGTAATAACTCATTAAGTCTCGACGTGTTTGCTTAGGTACCTCTGACAGTGGCTGCGTTCTTAGCGTCAGAGCAGTGGGGCAAAGAGAAAGAAGGGTTAAAAAGTAGAGATTCCGTATGTTATAACGTAATTAGGGTTTGAGTAACTCAAAGATGCTGGTTCCAGATTGTGGGAAATGGGGTTAGGTAGAGTGGGTGGATACTGCCCCCCCTCCCCCCCCACAACACACAACACGCACAAACTGTTATTATTCCGCAATGCTGCGACCCTCCCCTCCGTGAGAACAGACAGGCGGCTTATTCCAAGGTATTGTCAGAGGGAAAGAACAGCTAGTTTCACTGTAATTTGCTGTCCAACAAAAACAACCAGTGATGCCGCAAACTGTCATCAAATGCAGAATTAAACAGACAAAAAGATGCTGTTGCTTTTCCGGGAAAACAAGCAAACAGTTGGTGTCCAAAATTTGATGCTTGAAGTTTTAAGTCAGGGGCTAGGAAAAT
Source organism: Liolophura sinensis (assembly GCF_032854445.1). NCBI lineage: Eukaryota > Metazoa > Mollusca > Polyplacophora > Chitonida > Chitonidae > Liolophura > Liolophura sinensis. The sequence continues at coordinate 9,681,615 of NC_088305.1, read as the reverse complement.
GTTACAATGGTTAAAAGCTTTTCTTTTACGGGGACAATGCACTGAGTTACTCATACAAAGTGATTATCATCGTACGCAGTGCTCATACAAAATGTTCATCAACGTATACTGTACTCGTACAAAATAGATGTCAGTACTGATACACTGATACAATTTTTTCATGATACAGGCTGCGGCCTATAAGTGAAATATTCTTAAGTACGGCGTAAAACACCAATCAAATAAATAAATCAAGAATTGTTTATCGGGATATATTCATACCACGTGGGTTTTAAACTAACGATGCATAATGTTTATCAACGCAATCGTGCACAACAGTTATCAAGATATCAGTGCAAAATGGTAATTAAAGTACTGACACATGTACAACATAAGCATCTTTGCATATCGCTGCTAAATGTTTCCTTTCAATTTATTCATTTAGAAAGAACTCCGTATTTGGCGTAATAACCTCTATCGTCCATGTAGAGGTTTTACAACATTGCATGACCCGAGTTAGCCACTGCGTGTTTTTAGTTCACCTGTTATTTGTATGTATATACCGAATCGTTTTACAGCATTCTCACTCATATTGCCGTCTTGTTTTCGCATCGAACATTCATATACAGAGAACATCTATCCAATGAGCTTTAAGAAATAGACCTTATCCGAGTGACAAATTATAAACAGATCTGCAAAAAGCGCGGAGTGGCTTAATCATTCCATTTCCCATGCATCCGTCGAGCAAATGCCATTTTCAAAGCACATATATCGATAGGTATCTTTCTTCTATAGCCTGATTTTTGAGGGATTTCAATGTGTGATTGTTTTGCGGTACAGTCAAGAATACTCCAAGTATAGTTCGGCGTTCAGGCTTAAGGATGCAGAAAACAGTGAAAAGCCCAGCAAAAACACTGCAGTTCTATAAGTACCCCACATACGTCCCAAGGAATATAATGATATATAAAGACTTACTGCATAGAGCGTAATACCAGAGCAAGGACGACAGTTGGTATATGTTCACATGTGACCGGTGAAATACGGCCTCTTGTCAATTTGCCTCAGTCATGGTTTTATTCTAACTGATCATGTAAATGCTAAAGTAGTAGCATATCACACGCCCCCTATGGCTCGATGGCTTAAGATGAAATACGGAAAACAAATGCGCTGGTGTTAACTGCAATTTAGTAGAAGTCGCTAGTCTCGACTTCAAATGTTGTGCTGTCATCACATTTAACATACAATAACATTAATACAAAGCGAAGGGCCACACTGCAGAGATTCAGGTGTGAACAAGTGCGACTTCTGTTCATGACATGGTGTTTTTTTCTAAGAAACATCTATTTGATCGCCTTTGTTCGTGTGTCTTGTCGAAGAAATTCCAGTTACAGCTTTGTACATGTGGTACTTGGGTTTGTTTGTTTAGGCATTCGTGCGCTCTATATTTACACATTTCAACGTTACTATGCGATTTGGAATTTACCATCGGAAGTTAACAATGAACATACTGCACGACTTCTTGACCGCTATAGCCGTCTTTGAAATAACAGAATCATCAGGTCTCTTCTGGCTCCATTTCGCCTGTGTTTTGTTTCAGTGTACAAATAGAGCTGGATGCGGAGCATATACTCATGTTTAGATTGCATGAGCCATGCCAGTGTGCTCTAACAGTACTGTTTAGACATCTGGAACCGCTTATGTGGTATCTGTTTAGTAACGCACGGGGACTCTGGGTTGTAACAAACCAACCACTGTTACCCACCCAAGTCAGTCGACAACATGCGAGTTACTGCGCAGCCATAAACATAAAAAAATATAGTTAACCAATCATGCGGATAAAAAATATTGCAACATAACTTGACCTATCTCTCACCGCACACTTTACTGTGTAAGGGGGATGATTAGAGTGGCATGCACAACAGTACAGTGCATATTTATGAAGGTACGTATAGATTTAACAGCATAAGTTGGCATCAGACAAACTGTTGTAGATTAACTACTCGTAATGTTCGCAGCCAAAATCTTTCAGTTGATTACATTCCATTATTTGTAGACAAAGCAAAAAAAAAAAAAAAAGGTTCTAAAATATACAGTTTTTTTTTAATTTAACTGACTAGGTTTAGTTAGTGGATTGAACCTTGGAGTGTGATGGTGTGTATACATAAAGGTATATCTACAGTACAGGTATTTTCAAGATAGGTATAATTTGACGTGTAAATAATAAAATTGCACAGTATGAACCATTACGTAATATTATAGACATGGTCTTACAGACTTGGTTTTTCCACTTACCACGATCAGCAGCAAAAGAAAACAGGTGAATCTGCATTTGAGTGGGTTTCGTTGGGTACAAGTCCAGTTGATTTGTGTTTGTCCGCAGTTCACAGCTTGGATCCAACAAAAACGGACAACCCCTCGGCCAATGTACAAATGCTTTCCTCTGTGACAACACTTATACATGTACGATAGTCTAAAAGAGACACTGTAATTTCCGATGTGCGCACATAACGGTCGTTACAAACAACTGTCGAGATACTAGTATGGCTAAGCTGACATTAATGAGGGCCTTTTTCCTACCAGTTGATGGACAGCTTTGGTCGGATACTCTCGGTCAGCTGACAACAGCGTGTGTTGATTTGAACGCGTCGTTAAGAAGTGATGTTTTGAAGTGTTGACCCGTTAAGAACGTCAGACGGCCTGCAAGGAGTCCGGTTACTCTTCAAACAGTTCGCCAGATCCTTCTCAACTCAAGGCCATGCGTTTAGCGCACGGTGCTGCCAGCGCCAGGGTTTCCTCTCTCACTTTAATCGTTGTCGTCACAGTCAGGACTATTTGAGGAAGCGGGTTTCTGCAATGTTTTCTCAAATGAGCCAATCAGAGAGACTGTTTATGTCTGAGAGTCCCCCTAAAGAAAATGGCCGGAAAAGAAAGGGAGGCTTGTGTGGGTATGATTACAGATAAACATACATTTAACTCAAACTAAAGTACAAATGCTCGTCTTTAACAACGATTCTATTTAAAGACATCCCACTGTTTATTTTTGTCACTCAGTGTGCAAATATAGACACTCTTCGGGGAAATGGCCTACGCCATACAATAAGTCACAGGAGGCTACACAATACAGCAGAACAATGCTTTACGAGGCATGCTTGTTGTAAATATTTACGATATATTTGGAGCGATTTTTTTCTATTTTTTGAAAGAATGAATGTTCGTCTGCTTAACTTTTGTTGTAAATTACGAGAGAGATATTTACTCGTGGACACCAAAAGCCAAAAGAAGCACGAGCCGAAGAGATGCGTGTAAACAATCCATAGTCTTGTATAAATGATCTGGGGCCTCTGTGGCTCAGTTGGTTAGTGCGCTAGATCAGCGTAATGACCCTGGAGCCTCACACCAATGCGGTCGCTTTGACTTCAACTCATGCTGGCTTCCTGTCCGGTCGTACGTGGGAAGGTCTGCCAGCAACCTGGGGATGGTTGGGGGTTTCCCCGAGCTCTGCCCGGTTTCCTCCCGTCATAATGCTGGCCGCCGTTGTATAGGTGAAATATCCTTGAGTACGGCGCAAAACACTAATCAAAAATTAAAAAAACAAATAAGTATATTAATGTTTTGCTTACTTGATATCTTAAAAAACTAAAATTCTTCACTTTGTTCTTTGTTTGTTATGCAATGTGGCACGTAAAAGAATCATCGTTTGGCCTAACACAACTTTTATAACACAAAATCGAGCATAACCACGGCTCTTGCTGAAGTAGTGAATGGATGTCTTAAGCCGGAGTCGACTACCAGCAATGGAGTTGGGGTGGGTGTGGTGGGAATTGACTTCTTTTCAAAAAGTCTTCTGGTTTCCTTTTACATATCTCTTGTTATTTGCTTGTATACAACTCCACAACCCCCCCCCCCCCCATTATAACGTTTGAGAAAAGAAGAATATGATGCCATAACGACATCAACTTTGGGTTTTATTGTTTTCTTCTACAGCAGTCAACTACCATGGTGATTCCACCTAAATCTCATTAATAGGCATGTAGATGTCAGTCATTTTGGGAAAATTATACCCGCGTGAGTCTCAAAGTAAACTGTTCAACAAGTCCAAAAGAAATCCCTGTCAGTTAGTGATACATATACGCCTTTGCAAGGCGCAATCCTTGTGCATTTTACTTGAGCTTGAATTTTAAGCTCAATTTAACAATGTACAGGGAAAAAGACACACGTGCTGAAATAATCCCTCTGAGATCGTTCGTGGAAGAAGTTCTTTATTGAAACCAATATGTTTAGACAGGTGTTCATGATTTTAGCAGTCTTTGAAGAAACACAAATGCCGCCAATTATCATAACTAAGTGTAACGGGTATGTCATCTTTGATTCTTATCTACTCTCCACTCTTGAAGGAGAGTACAACCCTCTTGTATGTCAACTATGTTTAATTCGTAGATCTTGCTTGACCCGAGGGAACTAGTTCGAAGAGTGCGATATGGACATATACCCTGCCGTTACAGTTTTATCTGAACTTAAACTTTGCAGTCAAGGGCACATGAGAAGTTAAATTATATCATTAACTTGATTACAAGTTTTTCCATAATATTTCAGTTATAAGACTAAGGTCATGTGAATGGGTGGAAGAAAGAATATAAGGCTCAAAACAAAGAAATTCATTCGCCCCAGTCTGGTACCTGTAAAGAAAAACTGTCGTCGCATTGGAAATATATTTCCTAAGCACCCACACTTTTTCATTTCCCCCTCGTCGTCTCTATGGTGAGAACGTGTAAAACACAAATATACTGTTTCTGTCCCGAATGAAAAATGCGTTGAGGATTGCACAACTTGTTAATGACAGGACACAAAAATGCCAGCGTGACTACAAGCCAATTCTCATCATTAAATGGTTCTGAGATAGTTAACTATATTTTTGATTCGTTCGTTAATGTAGGCTTGTTCGAGCCATAATGAATTTAGTTTGAGCAACCATCACGGTAAGCAGGATACACACTTGTAGGGATTGTTAATCTATGCACCAAAACAGACATTCGTATTTTAGACGTCAACAAAATGGACATCTCAGGCCATTAATTTCAAAGCTAATTTCTAAAGCAACGCTCAACACCAACCTCTAAAGAACTAGGAAAATGTGAAATTCAGAGACAATCGTGCAAGGAGTGGCCGTTAAAAGTTTTCAATGATGTTGGAAAGACGCAAGGAATGAATGAATTTCCTTACCCAAATCGTGTATCATGTTGTCATAAGTCGTCAATAACCAAAATATGATGCCCACACCGGCAAAGACGGAACAAGTTCAATCCTGGGCCTAGACAGGGACTCTCGTCTTTCGTATGGCTCCAACTGTTCGTAGAAAGTGCATGTATATCTGAATGGGCTGGAAATAAGCAGTAATTCTATTCTGTTACGTTAAGTTAAATTGTGAAAGATTTTGTTCCAAAATAAATTCAGTTGTTTGGCTCCTAGAATTTAGCTTCAACTCATTTTTAGAAATATTGTCAGATAATATGACGACCAAAGAGAAACACTGTGAACAGAAAATTTTTTCATTTCAATCAACTGTACCCCCAGTCAAAGAGCTGGGCACCACTGAACACTTGAAAGTTCTTGAGTAAGGCTTAAAAGCAACAACAACAACAACAACAACAAATCCATTAAAAACCAACAGTTCACTGAAATTACATAAAATAATGAGAGAAGAAAATTCCAGATTATCCGTCTTTCTCGAATGATTTTTGCTGTGTCCTGCTTGGCAATTGTCAGTGGCGTTATACTCTGAGTGTTGTTGACTGGGATATCTCCCGCTAGCAATCACATACACGGCGTTTTGGCATGTACCAGCTCAATTGCAGCATGTGCGGGCGTCACTTCAAGCCGACGTCCATCAGCTTATGCTGACCTGTATATGTCAGCGATGACGAAGTATGTAATCACACTATCTGGCAGCCACACAATCTTTTAATTACAGCCAGTAATGGCTTCAGTTACCTTTCCTTTGTGTATACATGTGGTCATTGCCTAAATGTATATCGGGCTGAGAGCAGGTTAAAGAACAAGTTATCACTGATGACTTTTTTCCCCTCACTGCCCATAACAGTACGATTTGCAGGTTGTGAACCTGTTCAAAATTAAACCTAAGTTACACTAATTTAAAATCATCTAATGTTAAATAAAGATGGAATATCTTTATTTTATGTTTGCCAGGTACTTGATAATGCCTATTGGCTCTCGGATGGTGTAAAAGCGGATCCACCGCTTATCGCTTGCGTTATTTCTGCGACAGTATTTATGAATATTGACGTGATATGCATTTAGAATTTTCTAAAATGGTTGGAATCCCGTTTCTGTGACGTGCGGCGTTGACAGTTTGCAGACAGCGCATATGAGAGGACCGAGTTCCATTTTATGTGGAAACTATAATGGGAACATGTCCAAACGCTATCACAGTTAGATACTTGGGCACTTTTTCAAGCTGTTTGTCATGTCGTCTTGGGTTTAAGGTATTTTGCTGTAAATCATCTACTACAGCAATGCCATTTCGCACAAGGATCGGGTTGGGTGGCCAAGACGTCTGCTTTCAAACGACCTTGGACAGTAACCTGTGATCCATTGGTTACCTGACCAATGATTTACGTAACAGGCAATTCCGTGGCCTAGGGGTTAGCACGCCAGCACGGCGCTCTGACCCCGGAGCCTCCCACAAATGAGGTCGCTATGAGGTCACGTCCAGTCCATGCTGGCTTTTTCTCCAGTCGTACGTTGGAAGGACTCTAATCAACCTGCGGATGAAATATTTTGAGTACGGAGTAAAACATCAAGCAATTAAATAAATAAATAAAACATAACGTAATAAATGACTTACAGCAAAGAGATTAAACCAGAGAAGCGACGATAGTGTGACTTTTGCCAAATGGTTAGTGGTAACCTGTCAAATTGTGCCTGGTGTCAATTTAAGTGCGGCTTACACCAATCAAGTAAATAAACAGATTTACACCAATTCGGGTTTTATTCAAATGTTTTTGTAAATGCTTAAACAGTGCAAATGGGGAGGCGTCATATTCCCGTGAGGTGGCACTAGTGTAAAATAGGACCACAAGGCATTGTTACGTCAAGAATTAGTTTGTAGCGTAACGTCTAAACCGTTACAATGTATCAATTTCTACTGTAACGTCGTACTGTCTTTGAATAGAGGATGTTGAACTGGGCAAACAACATTTGACGTCAATAAAATGACGTCAAAATCCTGTTCCCAGGCGTTTGACGGGTCCACATTACACGCACCGAATATCATGACGTAAGCAAAACCTAATTAATTATCTGTTAAACAAAGTTATTTTGTTATATATGCGTAATTAACAGCGTTATAGATGAACTGATGGGTGTTTTGGTCGTGAGCACTGTGGCTAAGATCTCTTTAAAGTAAAGTAAGCTTTGCAAAGGGGATGAAATATTGTTATAGACCGGTTTTAATAACATACCATAAATCAGTCAGTCTCTCAATACACCAATCAACTCAACTTTGTACCCATCAACCCAGCAGTGACCCCATTTGCTGGCAGACCAATCGTTAGTCCATCCATCCAGTGCCGTTACAGATTTGACTGGGTTTTCATCGTCAACAAATAAATCTACCCGTAAAACTTACTTGTCTATGTGAGAAATGGCAGGAACGCACGGTGTTGCATTTGCCCGATTGGCGCCCTAAGTAATTGTTCCCATAAAGATACTAGTCATCATATGACGGATACACTCGTGCGTATCCACATTGTTTACGTCTCACTCAAGTCAAGAGTATCGTGAAGCTATACTTTACATGTACGTACAACTGAGCATTGCAGTACGTATTGAACGTCTGTAAACGTTAAATAAAATCTAATCTCAGTCTATAGGAAACGTTGAAGTGTGTAAACACTTTATTATAATGCTTCCGTTCAACATAATTTTTGTTGTGACCGTACGGCGTTGTGAATCAGTTGTTTGGAATCAGTTTGAAACAGAATGACGTAATGTTCTGTGCTAGATTATTGATTCTATTTTCGTGCACCATTAAATACTAGAAATAAAACGAATTATCCATTTAAAACTTTATATACAGTAATCAACAACGTTCTAAATTAAGTCAATAACTGCTTTGCAGATTCCATCCAGAAATGGTCGTCCACCAATTCTTTCCTATACACCTCAACAAACGACAAAAACAATTACGATTGTGCAATAGTAAAGTCTTTGGGGTTGTTCGTAGAAGGGCAATGTATATATTAAACAGAATACTTGCATTATTGTTTGGTTAGGGCTTATTGCTTATCAATACATTTATTTATTTATTTATCTATTGTTCCATTAAAGTTTTAAGCTGTATTGAAGAATATTTCACTTATACGAAGCTGGTCAGCATTAAAGTCGGAGGAAACCTGATCAATATTTCATATGTTAAAACTTTTCTCCCTATATCTGTCAATGAAATGAAACGAATTCCCGAAAAATGTGAAAAAGTAAAATACGTAGATTAATAGCCAATTCAGTGTTTACACAGTTAACACTGCAAAAAAACAACAACAAAAAAAACAAAAAAAAATACAAACAAACAAACAAACCCTCCCCAAAAAACAGAACATTGTAATATGGCTAGAGGTACGACTCAAAAAATGGGTTAGTATAAAATACATTATACCAATCCCTTGTTCAACATAAACTATCTATTCTAGACATGTCCCTGACATTCTTCATACTGACCGAAAACAAGATCTCTTCGTGGAATGTAATGGCTTATTTGTTGATAAAACACGGGCGGGTCTGTAACTGTAAAGGTTATCCACCCATATCCATTATGAGTAATTTGCCGGCTTGGACGGTACGGATTATTGGGGAACACGCCCCCCCCCCCCCCCCCCTCCCCTCGTTCCAGGCGTTGCTGGTGAGACCTAAGGAGCTTTAGCGCAAGGGTGATAGATCTACCAGCCAGTCCCCCTTTCCTTCGGCTCTATGGAGCAGGGGTCAGCCAGCTCCCTGGGGAACGCCGGCGAGATGATCTGTCACTCTGCCGTTAAACATCCCGCCTAAAGAGATTGATACATTCGGGTGACCGGTAATTTGGTTTAGGCGCTGCTCCGTTTGGCGCGTCATAATTCAAGTGATAGGTTAAGTGACGGAGTACTCACGCTGAGTCGACTCAAAAACGCCGGACCATCTCAAATAGGCGTCAGAGATTCATCAAGCACGCGAAACGGGCTTTAACTTGATTTCAGTGGCGCTCTCTTCATTTCACACGGAAGTATAGACAAACGTACCTAAGGAAGAGTAATTCCAAAGTCTGACCACGAGTGTCCAGTTTCAAAAGTACTCTGACTTAAAGTACTTACAGCATGTTAAGACGTAAAATCTGACGTCAAAGCGTCATTCAAAAGTACTTTCGTCAAAAATAATTCGAGAGCGTCAGTTCAAAGTCTGACAACTGACATCAAGGTCTCAAGATTCAAACATATCGTCACCGAGAGTACTAATTCAAAAGTGACGACGGATGCTGAGACTATTAATTACTTTCGCCAAACGAGTATATATAATTCAAAACTTCCAGGCGTTAGAACCCAAAAGCACTCTCGGCAAACGCACGTAAGGAAGACTAATTCAAAGCTTTGGGCGAGCGTCACTACTCAACAGTACTTTCGTCAAACGTACTTTGATAAAACTAATTCAAACACCGAGGACGAACGTCTAGAATCTTTCGTCAGATCCCCAAAACGTGTACTTCTTGTAAATGTGTTCTTTTCTGTCATGATGTGGTACTTGGAACTGCGCATGTGTGACCTAAAATATAGGTGACTGAGACTGTCATCTGGCAAACAGGTCAATTCTTGATTTCTGTGAAGCCAAGTATGTACCCTCTATTTAAGCTACACCTAAAAGTTTGCTCTCAAAACAAAATCTGTTGAACTGAAACATAAAGCCTGTTGTCTGAGTGATGCTAAAATGCATTTTGTTATTGCAGCAGATTATTTTGTAAGGCAGAGCACAAATACTCCATTAATTTAACATAAAGATTGTATTAGATGAACTGAATATTCCGTAGAATATGAGACAGCCCTATATGTTATTATAACAGTGTACACTCTAGCCTCACCCTAAATCCTTAACAGTTTACTGCTTTGAATGTTTGTGTCTTCGTGCATGTTGGTTGTGTGTCATGCTGCATGTTGGTGGAAGGCAATCAATCTCAAGTGAGTTTCACAGATGGATAAACAAGAATTTATTTATTTATATGATTGGTGTTTTACGCCGTACTCAAGAATATTTCACTTATACGACGGCGGCCAGCATTATGGTGGGTGGAAACCGGTCAGAGCCCGGGGGAAACCCACGGCCATCCGCAGGTTGCTGCCAGACCTTCCCAAGTACGGCTGGAGAGGTAGCCAGCATGAGCTGGACTTGAACAAGAAGGTGACTTCCTGTAATATAATTGATTTCAAAACAACGTATGACGAGAAAATGTGTACTGAGAGATTTCATTGGATCATATTTATCGAACAAGACAAATATGATATTATTTGCAGTCAAGATTTGCTATAGTTATGCAGTTAGCAAACATATTCCATTTTCATAACAGCGTTACGTACAACATAATAGGACACAATGCGTATAAATGCGATTTGTGCAATTATATATTACGATAAGACATTTTCATTTAGAGACATGAAAATTAGCGACATTTGAAGAACCATAAGCTAGAGCAAAAAGCACGTCTTTTTACCATATTCAACGTATAGATCAAGCATTCTGACTCGGAGTAAAATGTTAAGCGTAACTATTCATGCGAAAGAATGAATGTAACACTTTGCTGTCTACATAATAGGTTGTAACGGCATATTTTCCTGACCAAACGTGTCGTCTTTGGCTATTGATCGAATCATTTAGAAACAAAGGGCACTGTGTATAAGGTAGATAACAACCTTCACGCGCTGTCTATCACCCCAATATATACTTTCCCTAGAATTGCACGTCCAGATGACGTTTCACTGTGAAAAGTACGTCTCTGTCGTAGGCCATCGGTCCGCCCGTCTGTCGGATTCACTTAAAGTTACAGAAATTGTTAATTTTGTTGTCCTTACATCTATAACATAAGCCTGGTGAGAACAAGTCACAAGGCTTTAAATTTTAAAATTTTAAAGATTTATTGTCCCTTCTATGGCGTGATGGATTTTTGAGGTCAACTGCATTTTTAGAACTGTTTAATATGCTTGAAATACTAGGTATTTCGATCACCAATACAAATTCTTGAACACATATTTTCTTAAATGTAACTTGAGATTCTCAAAGTCTTGTCCTGTATGGAATACCTTTTGGAGAGTCAGGGGGTCGATTTTTTGTCTCCTGTTTTTTGCACCTATTAAACTGGCCGTGAACGTACTGGTTCAAATTTATAACTTACAAATGTGAAAAGATGAAGGACAACAGCAGCACATGACTGCCAATAACATAGACAGAGACCAAGCCTTGCAAGAAAGTGCGTGGTTTCTTCACGGTATAAATCTGCGCTAAGTGTGAGTGGTCTTTTCGTGGCAATCACCTTCAACGGTATAAACTGATGGACTGACAGCGCCAGGTGTGAGCGCCAGTATTGACTGATCGCTGGGGTTAGCGCCAGGTACGGCGTGTAATAACCTCCCGTCGAGACCAGAATGTTAATCAACAGGTAGAAATCAGCGGAGCTCTTGTTGCCAGAGACACTCGCAAATGCCAACAGCTCTTTGGAAATTCCCTTCACAACGACCCTTGGAAAGTCATTAACATTGAGTTAGGGTGTCTGGCATGAGCTTACATAGAAAAGCGGGATCCTTGTCTCAGACGATGCTGATTTAAAGCGATAATCAATATAATAGGTTAGAAAGCCAGACAATGAGGCTAGAGGTCATCCATAGATGCCTAAGTGATCGAGTAATCCTAAATCCCAACTGATCCTTCGCACGCATTCACGTAGTCTGTCTCTCAGACCTAACATTATTGGTGGTGACCAGTCGAGGGATTAAAAATATCACAGAACTACTGGACACCTGGGACTGCAGATACCGATATGGTTATACCTGTCTCTGCCGAAATTTTCAGTGATATCTCTCACTTGATACATTGAATGCTCTCAGATTACAGGGTAGCTAGGTCTTCTTACTGATCAGCCGCTAAGAATGTGTGACGCCTTTAAAGGAGAAGACCTCTGAAAATGGAAGTAGGCATCGATTAATAGATCAATTAAAACAGTGCATAAATATACTTTATGACGTTTTTCTAAATCTAATCACGACACTGAATGTCGCACTCTTATTACCCATGAGTAAAAGATTTCTGAAATAATGTTCCGAAATCTTCCGTTCTTCTAGTGAACATTAGGGAAAAAGGTGATGTGATACGTCACATCACCTAGATACCGAGCTCCTAGATACCGATGAAATAAGCCCAATTGTCTCACGAGGTTGCGTGACTTTCAGCGAGACGAGAAGGGGCTCTCTCCAACAAACGTGAGTAAACGGCTAATAAAACCCGTGACTGAGGTAAAGTGAAAAGAGGCCTGATCTCACCCATTACGTGTGACCTTTTGTCAGCGGTCACACTGTCGGCATTGTACTGGTTTCACTTTCTGTGCTCTGTTTTTGATATTATTTCAATTCACCATTTCCTTTCTTTTCAGTAGAACAACAGTCTTGGGTTTGGTGACTTCGATGAACATATCAAGGAAGAGGATCACCAGTTATGCCCCTTTGTTGGCCGTCGATAGACGCTGGTACTGGTACCTGTGAATGTATTAGAGATAGTTGAAACATTTTGGTGGCAAATTATCGGATGTTATTTGTCACTTTAGCTCTTCATACTTTAAATCAATAACTCAAGTACATGATAATCGACAAGAAGCCGGACTTCACCATCACTCAACTATCACACTGTCGTACAGTAGTCGTTCATATTTTATTCCTGTGTAAACCAAGATTCTCCTGCTAGATGAAGTATTTCCGAGGCCCGCTCCGTTTGGTTGTTTATTACATGTGATGACAACACAATGTTATAAGCAATCCTAGACTAACTGTCGTGCTAGGTATTGTGTAGTTTACCACTATTCAAGAAATTACATGAACAGTTGGAATAAAACCCCAGCTATGGTAAAATGACTAGAGGCCGTATTTCGATTACCTGCGGCCATTTGCCATTTAGTACACTGTCGTTGCTGCTCTCATTTTACTCCCTATTGTGTAGTTTTTCTGGTGCTTCGCGTGGGACTATATTCTACCGTCGATACAGTGGAAAACTACGTCCACATCTCAACAGCCTCCTTGTTTCTACATTTCTTACGTTTAATCAATCTGATCCCTGCTAAATACCCCTGCTTTTCGAAAAAATGTGTTTGAATGAATATTGGATTCTGTAGTAAACCTATAAAACATTTTGCTTTTTAAAAGGAATTTAACTATTGCTGTTTGATACATGTGTAGATATTAAGATATTTATTTATTTGACTGGTAGTCAATCAAATATTAGATATTAGTCAGTTATATTACGTATCCCAGCATACATGTACAAAGTACATACAGATACATGTGTACGAGTATTTGTTAATTTGAGTGTGTATTTATAAGTGTAAGTACATACAAGAGCGTATGTATGGATGTATTTGCACACACACGTCCACACACATTAGTCGTCTGTGATTTTGTATGCGTGGTTTGTCGGTTATGCTATGTTTTGAAAACATATGCTGAAATTGTTGTGAAGATGTGCATTGTGATAAAAGAAAATCCAATACATCAATATTATGACGAGTGAGTGAGTGCTTGGGGTTTAACGTCGTACTCAACAAGTTTTCACTCATATGACGACGAAGAAATCCTTATTGTGCATGTACGTGTAATGTGCCTCCTTGTAGCAGGACGGATTTCCACCGCTCTTTTATTTAGTGCTGTTTCACTGAGACGACTTACCGAAGGCAAGTAAGCCGCCCCGCCTGAGCCATTATACTGATACGGGTCAACCAGTCATTGCACTATCCCCTTCATGCTGAACGGCAAGCGAGGAAGTTACTATATTATGGCGGTTATATATGACCAGACGCTAGATATCACAGTTCGACAGGCTCCTTAGGCTTTTCTATCGTATTTCGTCTCCAATAGAGGAAAAAGCTTTTTGACCCGTTCTAGAGTCAGGTCTTTTGGTTTTGTTTTGCCGCTAATTTTGAAATAGTTCAGCAAATAGCGGTTCTAGGGTAATCGTGCCACTGTTTCTAGTCTGTCCTAAACTATCTAACTTTAGTGCATCTATAAACATGCATAGTAAACTGTGTGTGTGGGCGTATGAAAAGGGAAAACAAAAAGGCGTGATCAACTTGTTCTCTTCATTTTGGGAAACATTTGAACGAGAAAGCTGTGTATACATGTATTCTGGAAGAAGGTGCAAAATGTTAAACAATCGATCCTGCACCAGTGCGCTTGGTTGACGTTTATGTCCCAAATGCTGTACACTTATGACAACTTTTTTTATGCTTCACCCATCACCTAGAATATTTTCACAGAATAGAGGTGGATTTCACAGAAGTATGTTAAACCTCTCGTGACTGCAAGCTATTATTTTATGAGAAAACAAATTAAAACGAGGTTAACACTTTTACATGAAAATTTGCAACATTTTCCCGGCTATTTGATTTACAGCATTAACATATATAGTGAAAACCAAGAACGCATGTTTTTTATCTGCTAATTCTGTGATAATTTTGGCCTAGAGTTACCCAGATTTAGTTATTTCAACACATGGTTTGGTGCACATTTTCGGCTCGACTTGTTAACAAGAGGAGATCAATATCGAAGAAACTGTTTCTGCATACCCTAAACATCTCACGCTGAGAGTAAACCAAACTAAGTAACTTATACCAAGTGGCGGTGTCAGGTGTAGAAGTGACGTGCTCTGTGACAAGAGAAAGGGCGTATAACCTATGTTGAGACTGTAAAACAATCCCATCCAAGCGAAAGACCACTGTCACGAAACAGGGTTACAAGAAACCTTTTGTTTCAGCTGTGTCTCTGCGAGGGATAAACGAGGAAATGGTTCTTAAACATTGCACTGGGCAGTCACGTTTTGCACACTGTATACAACTCGACTAGAGTACCTCTGCCGTGACACATTTGCACTTCATCAGCGATGTCAACGACGTCTTCAGATGGAAGTTAACTTACGCTTGTTTAATTTGAAAGACTACAGCCTAGCGAGTAAGACCAGAGCAGCGTTGACCGGGTTTTGGTTAGGGCATGGTTGGCCACACGTAACACCAAAATTTGGCCTCTTCAACTGACCACAGTTGCAGTATCCTTCTACCTTTTCTACTCGCTAAAAATAGCTGCTTATTCGCTTCCTAGCTTCGACGAAATAAAGTAATAATAATTGCAATTCACAAGACGTCACTGTTCTTGAATTACCTAAAACTGGGGAGTGGCGCCGTCACATTGAACTTACAAACGGCCTTGTGGTCGCTTAGTCCACCAACAGGGTGGTATAAGGGATGACAACATAGCTATTAAAACGAGAACGGCGATTACTGTGGTAGGTAAGAAATGATCACAGCTTACTAGTGTAATCTTTTCCTATGTCTGTTTACCTCAGTAAGAGACTTCATTCTAACTGTCGGTGTAAATGTTTTAATAAATGCATGTATTTGTAACTTATACACCCTCTGTCACAATGGCTGAACTCCTTATCAAGAAAAAACGAGCCACTTCCTGAAGTAAATGTGTGTCTAAGCAAGGCGTGTGCAATGAACTGTGTGTGTCGGTGTATGTACAAGGGTTTAGGAAAATCACAAAGAGAAAAAAATTCACCTAGAATCTATTCTTTGGTATTTGAGTCAATACGTAGCAGTATTTACTGATTACTTTGGTTGATAGTTTAGTTGTTTCTGATCCTGTAACAATTTCTTTTTTGAAAACGGAATAAGCAAACGTTATTATTCTTGCATGTACACCCAGGAGACTCTATCCACGGAATTATTTGATGCAAAAGCCTTCATTCGTTTCCTTGGCGACTTTGTCCTTGCCGTGACATGGCAATATGAAAGCAAACTGCTTTTTTTCTAAATACGTGAAGTCAATTAAAAGAAAAAAAATTGCGCTTGAAGACCTGAGGTGTGTCAATACGACCACAACTCTTACCTTCAAAATAGCAAGAGGATTTTTATGCCACCATTGCTTAACCTTGGAGTAGACATTCACTTGGACGTTTGAAGAAACATGGCATGGGGATTTTGCGCGTCAATAATCAAGTAAAGAATATAGACGTGATCGACTCATTCTCATTATATTTGGAAATATTGTAAGAGTGTCTATATACATGTATTATGGAGAAAGGGGGAAAATGTAAGGCAATCGATTCTGCACCAGCGCTCTTAATTGACGTTCAGCTACAAGCTTTTGTACAACTTTTTTGTTACACCTCATAACCAGGAATTTGTTTTAACTTATGTCACAGTATATGTTTGGATTTTACAGAAACATCTTGATCAACTGCTATTGTATCTCGTGACTGCAAGCTACTGTTTTACGAGGAAAAGAAAAAAAAGAAGGATAAAAATTGTTCTGTTTCTGTTTTAGGAATATTTGAACGAGAAAGCTGTCTGTGCACACATATTATGGAGGAAGCAGCAAAATGTGAGGCAGTCGATTCTGTACCAGTGCGTTTGGTTGACGTTCAGCTGCATGTAGCAGCTGCTTTTGTTAAGCAGGAATTTATTTTAAACTTATGTCACAATATATGGGTGGACTTCACCGAAGTATCTTAGTAAACCTGTATTATTTTTCATGAATACAAGTTACTGTTCTACGAGGAACAGAAGACAATTTAAAAACAAGTTAACACTTTTACATGAGAATTTGCAACATTTTCCCCACTATGTAATGTACAACATTAACATATAGAGCGAAAACAAAGAACATGTGTTTCTGTAATCTAAATATGTGATAATTTTGGCCTAGTGTTTCCAGGATTTAACTTTTTCAACACATAATTTGCTGCACATGTACAGCTTGACTTGATTAACAAGAAGATATCAAAATGGAGTTTAGTGTCATTGTGCATAGAGTATACATTCTGGAAATATGCATCGGTGTTGTAAACAATCAAATCATCCAGAATTTTCTTTACGTTAGTGCATGAAAATGAGCGATGGAGCTGTGAAACTCGCAATCACTTACTCAAGTCCACTTGAGAGCAGTCATATTTAGTTTCATCCACTATGGAAGATTTTACCGGGTTTGGAAATATGGGCTCTCACGTTTGCCATTTATACTTCATTTGCTGTAGGTGGCACTTTCTGAGCTTGTGTTTTCCCACTGGCTATTCACCGAGACATTATTCTGGAGCTTGTATCGCTCATTGTCTCTATGTGCGATTACGAATTTTATCCAGGTTTAGCCTGAAACTGACTTTGTGTATATTTCCGATGAGTAAAACACACATCGCCAACTCGGTGTCACGAACACTACTGTCAACCGGTCCGCCCTGAGAAGTTACACCTTCACAGGCAGTTGGTGATCAACCATCGTCAGCGTGCCGTGCCCACTACAGCTTGTCACTTATTGGACTGTGATCCTGCGATTGAGGAATCCGTTTTGACTGTGGATTCTATATTTATGTGGACTGACTCACCTCCGGATTTGGACGTTGCCATCAGTAGGAGACTATATATTTTGTGATCATTTGTATTATTTTGCATATTATTCTCAGTTGTATTATTTGTATATACGTACTGAGCTTATTCAAGCGCCTTCGTGTTTCTTTGATCTTGTGTAAGGCCTATCCCTGATCTGAGAGTTGAACAAGCCTGTTGTTTCTCATATTTTCTTTCTGATAGTGGTACCCTTAGAAACTATGCAGTAATATTCACTGATTGCTTCACTAGAGTGTTTAGTTGATTTTCACTATTTTACAACAGACTAAGCAAACATTCTTATATTTACATGTACAATCAACACACTGATTTGCACCATGTGAAAACAGACTAAGCAAACGTTCTTATATTTACATGTACAATCAACACACTTTCTATCCACGGAATCAGTTGGTACCAAAGCCTCGATGCGTTTCCTTGGCGACCTTGTCCTTGGGGTGGCACACAGCAATATGAAGGCAATTTGTGCTTTTTCATGATTACTTAAGGTCAGTTAAGTTTACATTTGCACCTGAAGTTGTGGAGGTGTGCCAATACGATCAGAGCTGTTGCTTGCAAAATGGCAACAACATTGCTGTGCTATTATTGCTTAACTTGAGAGTACTTATTCACATGGACGTTTGAAGAAACATGGCTTAGGGATTGTGCGTCAATAGACAAGCAGACAAAAAGATGTGATCGACTTGTTCTCCTTATGTTTGGGAATATTTGAGCGAGAAAGCTGTCTGTGTACACATGTTATGGAGGAAGGAGAGAAACGTAGAGCGAAAACAACGAATACGTCTTTCTTTGATACTAATTTTTGTCTAGTGTTTCCCGGATTTAGCTTTTCCAACACATGATTTGGTGGACATTTTCGGCTTGACTTGTTAACAAGAAAAGATCACTATCGAAGAAGTCGTTTCTGCGTACCCCAAACATCTCACGATTTGAATCAACAAAAGTAAGTAACTTTTACTGAGGCTGGTGTGACCTATAGAAGTGCCATGCCCTGGGACAAGAGAAGGAAACGTATAATGTGTGTTGGAGATGTTCCTATCTAATGTGAAAGGCCATCTCCACGAAATGGAGTTACACGAAATCTTTTGTCTTAGCTGTGCTTTATCAAGGGGCAAACAGAGATCCAATGTCTTTTTTTTTCAACAAACATTTACGACGTTTGCAGATCGAAGCAAGCTTACGCTTGCTTAATATAAAAGACTACAGCATTGCCAATAAAACCAGAGCAGCAACGACATTGTGATAATTGGCAAATGGTCGTACATGATGTAACGAGGTCACTTGTCAATTTACCTCAGTGACGGTATTCTTGAAGCTTTGGATGTATATGCCTAAAAGGAAGCAACTTAAATGTCACATAGCAAAACATGGCCTAGTCGGGAATGACTGTAGAGTACAATAATATAACAATAACAGAAATTCACAAAACGTCACTGGCCCGGAATTACGGGATTGCCGTTACATTTAACGAACAATAACATGGGATCGATGCAGGGCACCAGTCCTGATGGTTGCTAAGTACACCAGCAGAATACGGCTTTATGCAAACAGGTTAACAATGTAAAAGACTACAGCATATTTACTAAAGCAGGGGTGCGCTAGTTGGCAAATGGTCACATCCTACCAGTAAAATCTTGTCTCATGTCAGTTTACCCCAGTTATAATGACGCTTTAATCAATCTCACCAACCTCGGTCATGGACAGATTAGAAAATGTTTTTGCCAAAAAACAGACCTCAGTTAGTGCTTATGAAAAAAAATTTTTTTGACGAATTTGTTAGTAGGAAAGCTGTTAGTAACCTTCATTCTCTATTATGGTAATGTTACCAAGATTCTGACTGCATGGTGTACCGACAACAATTTTCTTGAATTAATTGAATTTTTTTGTTTGTGAATAAGAATGGCTGCTAGATGTCAGCCGTCGTAGCTATGATTTCAGCACACATCCAAGGCAGTTTAGAGCACGAAAGCTAAAATATTCATTGAGCGGGAAGAAGCTAAAACATCAGCTGAAATTCACAAGTACACTTATCTCCAGTCGTTTCTACATACACGAGATGAAAAATCGTGAAACACCTATGAGCATAAAAACCATTAATGTGAACGGACAGAAAATTAATTTCTCTTCCACACACACACACACACACACACACACACAAGTATGTATGCTTATGGCGTAATATCACGTTTCAGCTGTTCCGTGGTGATGATATGATAAAACACGCAAAGGCTCTGCCCGTTTTCCACCCACCCTAATGCTGGCCGCCGTCGTGTAAGTGAAGTACTCTTGAGTACGGCGTAAAACGCCAGTCAAATAAATCAATAAATAAAACACGCAACTACTGGTAAATGATTTCTTGTCGTGATGTGTGTTAGTATAAATTACATATATGCGATCATAAAGAGGACACATTTGGCATAAGTGTGATCGATATTAGCATATATTACGGACAGAAATCATTCTTTTTTGTTAAACTTGTATATAGCTTATATAAAACGCCCTCAGTGCTATGATACCTTCAGGCTATATGGTCAACGTGTTATTTTCTTACCCATGTGGTATCGGCTTACATTTGGAATGCCGTTTGAAAATCTAATTGCCGCATGTATTTTAAAGCTGTACAATTGAATTTTTAAAGGACCAAGTACAATATTTATACGCGATGTTTACGCAAAGCTAATTTAAGTTATTTAGTTTATAATAATGAAGTTCTGACTCGTTTCCTGTCGTCCTCGCTTCAGAAACTTTTGAAGACCGCTTCCGGGTAAACGTAAAATAACTACCCTACTGCGTGTGCGTATATATCTATGACAATTACCGTCTTTCTCCTTGGCGGGGAATATTTACTCTGTAATACAATGCTACGCGGGAACGAGGTGAATGGAAAATAGCTTTCGATTGTCAGAAAATCTCCCACTAATTTGATCGATTTGATAAACACTTACCGGTTTTCCGTTTAAGCGTCATAAGATTAGCAAGCGTTTGCAGTTGATCTAATATTTATGATTGAGCTGGATATACGAGGCCCGCATAGACAATGTCGCTTTTATTCCACTTTCTATTTGCCCTGCAAGTGCCATTTAAAGTCACAGTAGACCGCAGAACTCGAAACCCTTTCATTATTCCGAGGACCCCATTGAACAGTCGTTACAACTTTGGTGGACAATAAATACAAAGGGTTAGTAGACGTGAATCATGGTTATTGTAAGGCCACAGGGGCAATCAGCCTGCCGGATTTACCTAAACGCAAACTAGGTCAAAAACAGATAGAGAGACAGAGAGAGAGGGAGAGAGAGCTGTCCAATGTAGACGATCAGATTCCTACCCTAATTACACTAATCCAAAAGGCATCTATGAAAGATGGAACTAGTTCAATCTCATAAGTTGGCATAATTTCCCACCCCGCGTCCCACATATTCTAAGATAAATGCACATATTAGGTTTGGTGACTGCGATGCTTTTAGTCAGCATATAGCACATTTATGGCCTGGTGATTTGGCCCACTCAAAGGTACACTTGGCTTCCGTTAGCAGCATTATTATCGTACTGTTTATTCAAGACGGTCCCTATTGTCTGTGTCAAGTCCACGGAGGGAACTAAATGATTTGATGCTCCCTTCTCCGATGGCTCATTTCTCTAGTCTCTGAGTTAATATTTGGACACTGGTGCTGATTTAGTGTGGGCATGAAATACTAGGCGAAAAGTGCAACAGTGATATTATCTACAACGCCTACGTATGTTATCAGCTTTGTCAAAATGGAGACAATGTAGCTGTGTACTTAGTTAATATATTGTTGCTTTTTTATTCCGTGGGTGTTTCACTAAAATGCACGGTAGAGGACTGGGATGGATTTATGGAGGGATCAAGGTACGAGGGAAGCACACCAAAGCCATCAAGGTACGAGGGAAGCACACCAAAGCCATCAAGGTACGAGGGAAGCACACCAAAGCCATCAAGGTACGAGGGAAGCACACCAAAGCCATCATATACCCCGGATTTTTTTTACGGATTGATGTCACAGCGAAAGCTGGACTTGAACGCATGCACAGCTCGATATCTGTCCCTCTAGAAAGTATCAACGTTCGTTGGCGTTCAGTGGACTGCTTTGGGTAAATTAAGTTAAACAGTGTGTTAACCGGAAACGGTGTGCGTCAGAAGAATGACGCCATAGCTTGCTAAATGTTTTCCTCCAGGCCTTCCGGTTATCCATACCCTCTCCCCAGCCCTACCCCCACCGACAACACCTCCAAAAATAAACCTGTTGGCCAAGGTTTAAGTTAAGATATTCTTTAGTTTTACGTTAAACAAAAACAAAGACTACATAAATAAATTTCCTTGGCATACGTGCAATCGGGATTCTTGTCGGATAAGTGTATCTTTACAGTGCGTGATTTTTTGGTCGATATTTTCCTGCAGGCCCTCTGGTTTCCTCCGCCCCAAAAATGTCCACCAAGGATGGTGTTGAATACTCTTGGGTATTCCCTTAAACAATAACAATAAAATAAATAAGTTACTAAATTTGCTTATTATGTGCAAATCCATGCTTTCCTCGGATAAGCCTATCTCATGTGTCGTACATTCAGTCCCATTGGTTTTCTGGTCCCTGCAAACTAATTGAAAGCAGTTTACTCAGGCGACATCCCGAGGATTAGGGAAGCCAATCTTTCGATCATTATAAATTGGTGTTTGGTCTGTTTTGAATACCATCAGAAGCCTGATCCAGTGACCCTGGTTTACAATCCAGTGACCTCCCTTAACCATGGGGAACTCCTGACTCGGGCCTTACAGCTAATTGATCTGTACACCACTCTCATCTTAGTGTCAAATCTCCCCTGTTGTAACCTTATAGATCGCATCTATTTCTGTCGCTTATAAATGAGTGTAGATTTCTCGTCACAGTGAACTCTATACACATATCCATTTCCCTTTTGTCTGTCGTCTTCAAGAGATTGGAGGAGCTTTTCGTAGTCATCGGCATAATTTGTCTGTGGAGACACATGCTGTCACACCAATTGGTTTCAGCCATATCATACTGTCAATTGTTCCATCCGCTGTCTTGCTTGGGGTTCTCCTGGCTTTAACTGGTGTGGTGACCCTATAATTACTTTCAGCATACGAAGAATGACTTCCACTACCAGCTCTGAGGTCTATCCGACCTCTTCATCAATATACGTGTTGTGAAGCCTATGGACTGCTCAGTGCAGTCTTAATCACTACAGCATATATATATATATATATATATCTATACACATACTAAAGTACTTACGGTGTCAAGTCCAAACGGACGCATATATTCCACAATATATACCACACAATCACAAATGCTCAGAGGCAAATTCACAAGAGGGAAAATCCACAGTATAACTGAGTGTGTGACGAAATATACACAAAATTCCACAGACAGGGTCCGTGTACTAATAAGCACGGTGTACACAAGAGCACGAATCAAATATACAAGCTTGATATAACAAAGCCTGAGGCTATAAAGACACCAAAATTCAGCACAAAAGGCCTACTAAAGTAATACACAGCGAAAGCATCCAAAACTCTCAATAATTCTCCGTTCTCTCCCTTTGACCTGCTTTCATAGGTCGTATATAGCCTGATGGAATTGTCTAGAATAAGAAAATTCCTGAACACTTGATGTAAACAAACAGGCACCGAACTGAAGGTATTCTGGAATATTCTTAGGTTATTCGGAACGTTAACCAGAATTCTACTGGTTGAGACAAGTTCGAGCTAAAACATCAGTCAGATAAATAAATAAATACATTGTAAACTATTGTTATGCGCTATATTCATCCGGCATCCGTGCAAAAACTACGCTGGGAGCATAATAACTCCTATATCATGACTAACAGCTGTTGGGCTCCTCCAGCTGAAGAGATCATTATGGATGCGAATGTTGTCAAAGGCGAGGTGAATAGAGCGCACCCTTCTGCGTCCTAAATGTGCTCGGAGTGAGGCTTATAAAACACACCTCTGGGATGAATTAGCTGAACGTAATCCCCTTTGCCTATAATTATTTAACTCGAGATTAAAGCTAACGCTGCCTGCTTTTTTTATATTTTGATCTCCGGCCTTGTACTCAGACGCTTGATGTTTATTTGATCTTAATTCATCCCACCGTTTCATTAACCCTGATCAAAGTGTTGCAGCATTATTTACGTCCTCTCTTGCATATATCTGGCTTTGTCTGATGTTCGGACAACGGTTAAGTGAAATGTCGATCAGTACACCGTGTGTATGTTTTATTTGAAACTTGGATCAGTAGAGTTTTACGCGAAGAATGACTTTCATAATATATATTTTCATTTTTCCGCGAAACAGGCTTTGTTTGATGTTCAGAACGCAGGTGATTGGGATGTCGTGCAGTACATAATGTATATGTTTTGCCTGAAAATTAGATAATTAGCGTATTACGCTAGGCCCACGGACAAAAACCCCGGTGGACAAAAACCCTGGTGGACAAAAGCCCCGTTGTCTTAATTAACCGAAAAAACATACCCGACAGTCCAACAAACATGATGTCAAATATTTGTTCACGGAAATTCATATAGTGTGACTTTATCAATTAACAGTTTCTCCAAAATGACTGTCTCTTATATCTATAATATTACTTATGCTTTCCGTCGAGCAAATATCAGTTTATTCTACGTAATACGACTACGTTTGGCTAAAATATTTCAGCATGGCATGCAGGTTATAGCTTAGTGCTATTCACTATCTCACCCCACAGCTGCGGTAAGGTGTGCATTTTTAGTTGGTTTACAGGCACTTTATGTAATTTTACATCTTCACCATAACTGGTGTATTTAAAAATGTGGATTATTTACAAATTTAAACCAAATAATATTATAGTTCACAAGAAAAATACTTTTTTTGAATACTCCTACAAAGAATACAAAATAAAAATTTATTTTTATTATAGGTTACCCTGTATTTTTTATACTTAATATGCCCTAAAGTATGTGATAAATGAAACGAATCATTAGTCATAACGTTAGAATGGAAGCATTCTATTTCAAATGCGTGAATTAAAATGTATGTATTTTTCAACTAAATCAGGAAATTGAATGTTGGCTGCATGTTTTTGAACATGTTTTCTACTCTCAAAAAGATCGAAACAGGTAAGTTTTGCTACTTTTAGCTTCTGAGGTTAAAGCTATCACGGTTACAAATATTTGGATTCAACCATTTTCTTTAGAGGTGTTAGGATATAACGTGTTAATTATCTTTCCGGGATAGAAACAATAGACAGAGAGAGAGAGAGAGAGAAAGTCTAACCCAATTAAGCTGCAATGCAGCAGTTGTTTACCGTACTTGTAGACTTCTTTAGTTTTCAGATAAACCTGGAACTGAGATCGAGCATTCTGTATACTGCAGAGAGATATATCTCTTTCCGATGTTATCAAAACGGTTAGAGTACATGGATAATGAACGAGTGAGAAGAAGTTCTATTTATTCCAAACGTATATTGGAATCTGAAACGTCATTTCAGGGAGAATGTTTCAAGTTTTCTCAAACAAGCAAACAGCTTATGTTATATTCCATATTTGCTGAATACTGATCGAGGCTTAAACTTTTGTCCGGGGTGTTTTTCTCCGCGGTACATTTGTCCGCGGATTTTTTTGTCCACCAAGGCTTTTGTCTGTCCCCGTGACGAGGCCTATCGAGACCAATCGAAGATACGAGCGGCAGAAAGAATATTTTACCCACTGATCTCCACAGACTTAAGTGTCTATATGATGCAAATTCTTTCCCATTTATGCGAGTCATCTATCAAAGATATGCTGGTATATATAACCACACGACACGGTAATGAACAAGTTTGTAGTGACCTCTCTATAATTATGATAACACGTATAGAAGACTAGATCGCTGAGAGTAAAACCAGAGCAGCGACGACAGTGGGATACTTGACAAACGCTCACCGGTGAAATACAGTCACTTACAACTTACCCCAGTTATAGGGTTTTACACCAATAGCTCATGTAAATCAGTAAAAAGTGAAAACGTACACCTTCCTTGCAGAATGGTTTAAACCAAATCAGAGAAAAACGATGTGATGTTAATTTTAATTTGTTTGCCACATTCAATCACATAAAAAAATGAAAACAGACCATTCTCTCGCAATACAATCTCTGTCGATGAAGTAAGCTACAAAATTTATATATCTTTATGTGCTGGAGGAATTTCACGAGGTGATCTCTCAGCCAAAACTGTTTACGACGGTGGTACCCCATCGGTCACGGTTGAGGGAGATTGACTAGCTTGGAGCGCTAACCCACGGGGGCGATACACAGTTCCCTGTTTTCTTTTTGAAAATGCTTAGCTTAAATCAGCTTAACAATATACATCCTGGTTGTCTTTTATTTTGTATTTGTAGGGTCGATATGTCTTAAGAATGCATATCTGAGTCACAGGTGTAATCATGCGTCGAAATTGCCATTTGTATAGAGAACATTATTCAGTCTTCCGTACTTGTGAGATTTGCGTTTTCCTAGTCACGTCAATGGAGGCGCTCATTTCGACTACGCACGGAGTAAAGGGAATACGAGCAAACCTCATTAAAATTGACGACAAATTAACTATTCATTTATTTTAACAGCTGATAATTATATTTCCACCCAAGAAGCACTCTCAGCTATGAGGCAGTATTAAATGATATCACAACCTACGCGTCCTAATTCGTTAATTTGGTTTAAAGATTTGTTCTGCTCTGTCAGTCATCGTCAATGATTTATAATTATGTGGGAAAACGTGGTTATTTCTCCCCAATGCTTTTTATTCTGATGTAAAGCAGGATCAATATTTTGTAATTCTTTAAAATCCTGTGACAAGCGTTTGGTCTTTTTGGAATGCTACATAATCCTGCTACTAATCCTCTGAACAAGTATCATTTGTTTTCTACAATGTTATTTATCCTGCAACAAGGCATAGTCAGGTTTGTGCAACGACACATAATTTTGCTACATAATCATGTGAAAAAAGGACATATTTCTGCAGTGCTACATAGTCCTGCTACATAAATCAGTGACAAAGGACGGGTTTCTGAAATGCACAAGTGACAAAGGACGGGTTTCTGTAATGTTCAATATGTTTGCACTTAGCGATTTTTCAGCCATATACGACGACGAGGAGTCATTAAGTGTGAGTACAAAAGAGCATACTGTGTCTTCCATGACAAATCCATTTCGACAACGTGCTTCCACTACAGCATTATGCTTTGGACACTAGACATGACACCTCATACAATCAAATTATACTGACACCGGGCCAACCAGTCCTTTCCTTGATGTAACCTCTCAGTGCTGAGCGCCAAACTAGGCGAATCTCTGATATGACCCGACCTGGCTTTGATCCCAGGTCTTCCGACATCGAGGCGGACGCTCTAACCATTAGGTTAGAAAGTAGAAACTTGTACCACTAAGGAATTGTTAGACTATCATTTCCTTATTTGCTAGGTCGTGCATGCGAAGGTCTGTCAGAATCCTGCGGATGGTTGTGAGTTTCCCCCGGCCTCTGCTGGGGTTCCTTTCACCATAATGTTGACCGCCGTCGTATAAGTGAAATATTCTTGAACACCAAACAAATAAATGAATAAATATTCGCCACGTCAACACTAACAAACTAATGAAAATCGTAAAAGCCACAAATCTATATAGCATTTCTAGATTATATAGGGATTTAGTCTCGTACAAGTAGTCGTGCGTGCATAGTGATAAGTATACTGAGTACGTCAATCATGATTATGCACATTTCTAAGATTACATGACCTTGCTCAAGAACTTCAAAGTTTTGCATTCAATGAAAAACTTCAACACTTACTCACTGGACTCACTTGGCATATTTTATATTTAGAATACGTTTAAGAGTATTGTTTGAATGCTGTTATATACACGTAGCCGCTTAAAGCATTTCAAGGGTATCTCCAGGCTTATTCATTTTTATGGTTTAGTGACATTTTTCCCCAACAGCAAGATTTATTTGACGCTGAGAATACCATTAATACAATCTACAGAGCATCCTTACGAATCATTGGTTTTAACGTATTTAAACTGTAGTAAACAACCCCTTAGCATGTCAAAGACCGTTTACGCCCATACGCTCATGAAAGACGTAAAGTAGGCTGATGACACCTCACATGGGATGTGTTTACATTTTTATTTTTATTTATTAAAAATTCCGCCTAAATACAAGTCTCAACACTGTTGTTCATCCAGGATTAAGCGTCGTTTAACTTAGTTTGTTTTTAGTTTTCTTGTCTACACTGAATCATGCTTGATGTTTTTTAAAATATTACCACGGTAACAGGAATTTGTCATTTTACGATTAAATTTACTGCTACATGCAAATTTAACCATTGAACGGAGAGTGAGTGCTTCGAGTTTAACATCGTACTTAACAATTTTTCACCCATATGACGACAAAGGCATCTTTACAGTGAATGCCCACCGCTCTTTTGTCTAGTGCTGCTTCACTGAGGTCTTACCGGATGCAACTAAGTCGCCCCAACAGAGCCATTATAATGATACGGGTCAACCAGTCGTTGTACTATACCCTTCATGCTGAGGTCTTAGGTGTGACTCGACCCAGAATTGACTGTGCATCTGCCACCCCCGAAGCGGACGCTCTACCAACTGTGCTATTGGGTCAAAAGCACTGAACAGAGATGATTGTGGTCTACGCGCATTTGGACTGGTCATACTGCAGTAGCTACTTGAACGCAGAGACTCTTTCTGTTTTACCCCATTAAAATGACCATTTGCCTTTTCTTGGGCAACACGGTACGAGTCAGCAGTCACTAGCAGTCTTGCCCTACACGTTTGCTAACCCGCTTTACGTCATAAAGGGGGATAAGTGTATGCAAAGTTAATGAACTGCACAGCTGGGATTGTCAACGCGCGACTATTGCCACCTAAATGGATCTCCAAATTATTTGTTATTAAATTAGTATTGATGTCTCTTTTCTGGACTTGACACCAATTAAAATAGTAATGGAAAATGGCCCAGATGACGAACTCACGTTTTAATGGCGGAGATAGTATTGATACTGGGGTGAAATGCCATTCCCATTTCAAGCATTCTCACCAGTCGGCCTGAGACGCTTGCTGCAATAAAAATGTCAAAAATGGTCGCACTTTACCGGGTAACAATTATTAATTTGTCGTTGTTGAATTGGTGAATTTATGCAAAAAAAAAAACAACATTTTGTTTAGCTGTTGGAAAAACTCTATACGTTTTCTCTGTGCGAGTAAATTGGTACTGGCTTTCCTCTGAATGCTATATACATATATGCCTACAATACCAATTGTTAGTTCTCTACATCAATAAAAAAATAATTTCTACTTTTCTCCCAGATGTTACAAGTTTTATTTAGTTCATCTTTGTATATTATCTCCTACATAATCTTCTGAAAACTCAAAGCCTCTTTATAAGGTGTTTAGTAAATGGGTCTTTTGATTTTTGATATGGAACGCTCCTTCGTGCAGTACAAGTCGCGATAGTATGTCAGGACAGACGCTTAGATACTAATCTTTTCCTCGATCACCATCCTCGTAAAATTCTTGATTCAGCCACAACTGTTTCAAGGATATGGCGTCGACCGCCTTCTCCGTAAGTTGTAAAATTGTATGGTGTCCATGTATAGATGGAAATTGACAAATGTAAAAGAATTAAACGATCAGTAAACAATGCTCGGCTTCAGGATCAATCGAGATAATTCACGGACATCTGTAAGATGATTTGCCAGAGCACAGATGTGAGGTGGAGAAAACAAAGCAAATTACATAAAGTTCAGACGAAATATTGCTATATAAGTCAGTTGTAAACTTGGTCTTCAATATTTTTTTCGATTTTTTCTTAAACGAGAAAAAGGCACTTGATAATAATTTTTGTGTGGTGGGTATTTGGGATCACCACTTGGGACATATTGATTTCGGGTAACAATGTTATAAATGGTGATGTAACACATGTCTAATAAGTGTATTTGCTCTTTGGTCATTGCGGCTAACAAATGTATTCAAACGGGATTTTGATGTTATATAATTATTATAAAATATTATATAAGTGCATATATTTGGATACAAACAACACGTTTCAATTTCATAAATGTATTATACATGCATCGCATTCTTATTTAGAACATTGTTATGATTTATTTACCTATTTGGCTGGTGTTTTTGCCCCGTACTCAAGAGTATTTCGCTTATACAACAGCAGCCGGCATTATGGTGGGAGGAAATCGGACAGAGCCCATGGGAAACCCATGCCCATCCACAGGTTGGTGACAGACCTTCCCTCGTACGGCCGAAGAGGTACCTGACATGAGCTTGAACTCAGTGACCGCATTGGTGCATGGGAACATTATTATGGAATGATAATGTACATCAAGATATTTATCAAATACCCACCAAGCACAAATATTTTCAAGCACCGTAAAAAAAAAAAACGATAAAAATATTGAAGACCATATTTGCAAGTAAGTGTTAACGCTCTTTCTTTTGATTTTTGCATATCTTTTGTGTTTTCTCCCGTGGTGTTTCAAATCTTATTTCGGGGAAGCAATTTTACAAACATTTCTGATTTCTGGTATCCATGATTATGAGATGATTTCCTAAAACAAATTCCGAGAAAATGATTTCGAGAAAAATGATATTGCGGCAAACTGGGAACATTACTGTCTATCATGGAACCATGGTCCATTATGGAAAGCCGCCTCGGGCATTTATTTGACATACATTGAAATTTTTTCACAGCAATCTTCAATGGGTTGTCATAACAACATGATCAAAGAAGAAGAAATCAAAAATGATTTCATGATCATGACTATGTGCTGAATTCCTCAGAAATAAACGTGAGTTTTGCATATCTTAAAATCCACTCGTTGCATGGATTATTTATGTAAACAGAAAATCAAATCCTTGGAAGAAAGACTCACAAAGTCTAAAAACTTACAGGAAGGATGTGCAAGTCTATAAAATTACAGAAAAGATTCAGCAAGTGTCTAAACCTACAGGAAAGATTCACAAATCTATTAACATACAGAAAAGATTCACACAGTCTCTAAACATACAGGAATTATTCGCAAAGTTTCATGAAGTCATTTGTACTGACTGTTTGAAGACACATGAACGCTTTAACAGCTTACAGAGAATATGCAAATTTGTTCGGTATAACCTAGTGTGCGGAAGGTCACCTTTTAAACTGTCAGAATCAACACTTCAAACAGATTGTGACATTTACACTCTCCAGGAGAAAATGGAATGAAAACTTAAAAGTTTCTATGACACATACATTGCGCTACATTGAACATACGCTAGCATAATTAGTCTGAATGCTGTGATGCGGATTCTTGTCACGACATATTTACTTTTTTTTGTTATTAGTGTTTCATTGCCGTATTCAAGACGTCTTCACTTATATCTCGGCAAACAGGTAATGAGTAGTGTCACGATAGAGTTGGAATATTGCTAATGTGGTGTTTAACTATAATAACAATAATCATTTTTTTTACCCCTTTTATCTTCAAAACTTGAAAGCATAACTATCGGAATAAGTTGAATAAATTTAATTAAATCATCAACAACACTCCAACATCAAGCGCAGATTTCCCATGAGTTCAGCAGGTTAGGTAATGTGCAGTTATACGGCAGCGTTTGCTTTCTCTTCATCCCATTGGCAAGGTCCGCTGAATTACATCAGACTAAGTGACTTAACATACAGCGGAGAATTTCAACGCTACAAAGTGAAGGAAAACTGAATATATGAAGTTAAGATTCAGAAAAAACAGAAAACTAGAATATATTCACGGTAATATGCTCTGTTTTTTTTCTCTCGCCATGCCATTCCCATGGGGACTCCCCTAGCAGAATTAAGTCACCCATTTCAGGATTTATCTTCCGGCCGTCTGCTGGTGGAGAATAGATAAACATATTGAAATAGGTGAAAAACAACATTACTGTATAAAATTGCTGCATATAGGCAAAATACTTAAAACATAAAAGAAACATTTCTTTTACTTTAGCCAGAAAATATGTATATACATAAAAGACTACAACCTATATGCACAATATCTGGCTGTATTTTCTCATAAACTGATGGCCAAAAGAAACTCTACGACCCCGTGAGTTGAATTTAACCAGCCTTTTCAGCAAATTAATACCAAATTATTGTAGGGAAACATTGTACGAAGCACATTCCCATGTGCGACAAGCGTCATATACGCACACACGAATTTGTTTTGAGATAACGAAGAAAGTTGAAATATCACGTGACCCATGGATGGCCGTAACTGCACAAGTAATAAGTGTATAAAAACGTTATACGCCGTGTGCTGGACTTGCACACTGACTAAAAACCACCAAAGTAATGCCTCGATTGACTCCAGGTTAACGCGGAGAGGGCCCTAGGTATGGTATCCATGGAAGCCACCCATGCCCACATTGCAAGGAACTTCGGCTGCTCTCGTGTAACTGGGTCAAACTTGATGCAACGTTACAGACACACAGGGCAGACATCGGACAGGCCAAGAACAGGCAGGTCTAGGGTAACTACGCCCAGAGAAGATGGGTACCTGAGCACATTATATCTGAGGAACCGCTTCCTGACATTGACGTCATCGTCAATCAATGCCTTAGGTCACCGGGTCAATCGGCGGAGAGTGTCCAGGAGACTCATGGCTCATGGCTCACGTGATTGGCAACGTGTTATTTTCATGGGTGAAAGCCGCTTCTGCCTGTTCCCAGCCGATAGCGAGTTTACCGTCGAAGAGGCTAACGAACGGCTGCATCACGCGTCCAGGAGGTGATACCATTTGGTGGCGGCAGGGTGATGGCGTGGGGTGGGATTTGTGGAGAGGAACGGAAACTACTGGTTTCAACTACTCATCATCTACGGGAACCGAACAGCTCAACGTTAGGTGGATGAAATTGTACGTCCTGTTGTCCTGCCATTCCTTCAACATCAACCACGTGGTGTGCTGTACCAGCATAACAACGCCAGACCCCATACAGCTCGAGTTGTGCAGAACTACCTGGACGCCAACGACGTCCACGTCTTGCCGTGGCCTGCACGTTCCCCAGATATGTCCCTCATAGAACACCTTTGGAATACCATGGGTCGTCGAGTAAGACAACGGCCACACTCTGCAGCCAACCGACAATAACTGGCGTTCGCTCTCCAAGATGAATGGCAACGAATCCCACGTCACCTGATTAAGTCCTTAGTATGACTCGATTTGGGTTTATCTTGGATATCCAGACATCGACGTGGACGCTGTCACCATTGGGTCACCGAAGGCTGTGATTTTGCCTCATGTTGCTGTATATTTTATGGTGAGTGAGCGAGTGCCTGGGGTTTAACATCGTACGTAACATTTTTTCAGTCATATGACGACGAAAGAATCCTTAGAGAGCATATAATGTGCCTCTTTGTTGCAGGACGGATTTCTACCGCTCTTTTAACCAGAGCTGCTTCACTGAGACACCTTAACGCAGGCAAGTAAGGCGCCCCGCCCGAGCCATTATACTAATACGGCTTAACCACTGGTTGCACTATCACCATCATACTGAACGCCATGCGAAGAAGGTACAACTTCCTTATTTTAAAATCTTAGGTGTGACTCGACCCAGGATTGACCGAGGATCTACCGCTCCAGAAACAGAGGCTTTGGCCGCGAAGGAAACACGAGACTTTTACAGCCCCTTGTAACTACGCTGTTAGCTGGGAATTTAAAATCAGAAGAGAGTTATTTCATTGCAGTAAGACACAATGTGATTCAAAAAACCAATAAATTTTACTGTAAAAATACAAATTTGCTGTTATGATGAAAGAGAGGTTCAAAATCCAGAGTTAATTGATTATTTTTGTTTTCACACGAGCATCTATACATTATATCAAAGTAACCCTTGAGCACTCATCTTGCTTCTGACTGAAATGAGGTCACAACACGTTCACGAAATGCATGTAGCTGTATCCGCGGTGAGAAATTGTCTGGTGTAATATAACAACCTACATCTGGCATGACACCATTTCATAAAACACCAGCTGCACTACACTAGAAGCTAGGGCCGGACTTTCAGAATTTCATAAATAGATTTATTTAACAAAATTAATTAATAAAACATTGTCATTAGACTTAGAGTTAAAAGCCAGAGAGGACAGTCCTGCGCCCTATGGCGTGTTAGACAGCTCAGTGGTCTTGCTGGACAGTAAGGCCTGTATTGGTTTCAAGAAATAATTGATTCCTTTTACGATGTTCTGTCGGGAACACAGATCCATACAAATAAATGGTCAATAAAAAAAAATAATAATTGTGTTAGCTGTAAGATTCTGTGCAATGCAGAGTGATAATGGAGTTGCACTTAAGCAATCAAATAAATAAACCATGAGATAATGGAGAAAGATATTCCCGATTACATCACGCTTTCACGTGGCGAAGTGGATATTTTACAAATTATGTTATTTAGTTATCAATTTACATGATATAATACGTGGAATTAAAAGACTCGAACTCTTATGATTGAACCTTTGAGTGCATGATTCACAAGATCAACTGTACATGTGTACCACAGTCTGTAATGTAGTATCCGAAATTTTATCTTGACGTCTTGTGTGGGTTTATGTGAGCTCCGCGTAAAGGGAAACAACTGTATCTGACTAAATAAAGACAAAAATGAACTCAATGCACCAACGTTGTGTCGGGCAGGTATATTTCCTTCTTTGTGGTAAATAACATTGAAATAACGTTGAAACTAGAACTTTCCTCAACAGTTCTCTGCAGTATACTGATATGGTGAAATACAGCATAGAGAGCAATATCAGTGCAGCGACGTGTGTTTTGCTTGCATGGGTCATGAAGTTTTCATATAAGAAGTTGCTCTACCCAAGGTGTGGTTGACCCATATGCGGGGCCTCCGTGGCTCAGTTGGTTCGCGCGCTAACGCAGCCCAATGACCCAGGAGTCTCTCTCCAATGCAGTCGCTGTGAGTTCGAGTCCAGCTCATGCTGGCTTCCTCTCCGGCTGTACGTGGGAAGGTCTGGCAGCAGCCTGAGGATGGTCGTGGGTTTCCCCCGTGCTCTGCCCGGCTTCCTCCAACCATAATTCTGGCCGCCGTCGTATAAGTGAAATATTCTTGAGTACGGTGTAAAACACCAATCATATAAATAAATCAGATAATGACCCGTACGCCAGACGTAGCGGAATATGCCGCTATATGCACATTGATTCTGACCTGGCTTTAGTATTGCCGTGGCACATTGGTTAACGTTGCACAGAATACCACAAAACCCATGAGCTACTCGTTAATGCTATCGATGTAAGTTCAAGTTCAGCTCATGGCGACTTGCTTTCCAAACGTTGTTACAAGTGAACAAAATATACCGACTTAAGATGGCAATTAGGAATGTTGGATTTGGTAGAGGTAGATAACGTGCTGCTCCTGGCGGTATCATTAAAATGTTATCTGGGCGTGGAGTGTGTTGTCTGCGACGTGGTGTTACACTGGGGCAGCACCATACATGACTTGCTATAAAGAGACATCGTCGTGTCCTAACAGAAATAGTTAGCACAAAGGTTAAATACAACATGCCGGAGTGGTTGGCGTGTCAGCGCCGCGCAATGACCCAGGAGCTTCTCGCTATTACCCTCCCTTCGTATGTGAGAATGTCTGCCAGCAACCTGGTCCTCCGAGCTTTGCCCGGTTTCGTCCTGCCATAATGCTGGCCGTCGTCGTGTAAGGGAAATATTCTTGAGTACGGTGTAAAACACCAATTAAATAAATAAAACAAGTAAATCCAAGACAATACAACAATTTATAGCAAAGCCGCTATACTAATAAATAATTACACCACTTATCTTTTATTTAGTTGACTTATTGCTTTGACACGTGCTTTTTATAGTGTTCGCAGAATATTTCACTCATACGACGGCGGCTAGCATAATGGTGGGAGGACAACTTATCGTCTTTCGAAACTGATGTGAAATTCACCCAATATAAGTACATTTAACAATGCATTTCAAAAACAGTGGCAGTAATGACACGAAGGCCGCATGCTTCAACAGATAACAAACCAAGTATTAAGGCACCAGCTGAGGAAAAAAGAAGGGACAAAAAAGGGGAAATAACTCTGTACACATCTTTCGTGATACAATACATGCATTAAGAGTGGTCTGATGCACAGTTCACATGAGTATTGTAACGGTTAGGTAAAATCAGGGTTTAGTGTTAAGCCAAAAGCACTACCCACATCATAAAAACGGAGAGACAAAGTGTTTTTTTTTTTAGTTTTTTTAGAGAATTAGTGTAGCATTATCACCTTAAATCGGTCTTCAAAGATGTAAAAAAAATTCAAAGAGAAGTGCTGTTTTTTTTATTCCCTTCAATGACCTTTTGCGAAGTATTATATCATTGTTTATTTTCATCACATTTGCTCTTTATTTGCACTATATCTTCACCTTCACCTTTCTTTTGACCATGCCCCGACTGCATGCATCTGTAAAAGGGATCAATCCCTGGCCCAGATGTTTAAGGCGTTCACGCCCTTCCGACTGTCAGTGTCTTGACCATCGATTTTGTGTGATTACTAAATCTAATACATTTGATTTATTTATTTGACAGGTGTTTTACATCGTACTCAAGAATATTTCATGGCGATCAGCATTATGAAGGGAGTAAACCGGGTATAGTTCGAGGGAAACCCACAACCATCCACAGGTTGCTGAGAGACCTTCCCACGTTCGGCCGGGCGGAAGCCAGCATGAACTGGACTTAAACTCACCGTGACCGCATTGGGAGGCTTCTGGGTCAATACGCCATGCTGACGTGCTAACCTCCTCGACCATGGAGGCCGCCGGTTGTGTGTTTAAATGTAATATTTTAATCGTTTTGGCTGCGGGCTTAACTCAAAAGGCTGGTCAGGTATCTGGTGAAGTCTATCCAGGGTGCTTCATCTATAAACCCCACCATCGTATTCTCTGCAGTGTTAAGGTTATACATGCTCCAGTGGGGCAATTGCGTGCAAGATTAGCTTCCAAACTGAAGCGCGAAGAAGCACTGATTGAATAAAACTGCCACATAGATATTTTAGGTCGTTGATACACTATAAAGTTGTGTCTATATTGGATAGAACTGAAAAGTTTTTGCCCAGTGCTATTACCCACATCCCTGGAGCTTACCGAGGTAACAAAATATTATGACTTCACTGAATTCCAGAAAACGCAAATAAAGCAAAAATAATAGCTATACTAGGTTGATCTTTAGATATGATATACAGAAAAGTGCAACCTGCATATGGAGACATGGCATCATATCACGCGAAGGTTTGGGGACAAACAAGCATTCATCGTGGTTCTGTTATTAGCATGGAAAAGACGTCAAAAAAAAAAAAAAACACTCAGCCGTGCCAGTTCCATGCTTTTGTATTTTGTAGTTTTAACATTCATTTGGTGGTTAATGGTTAATTCCAGACTATGCTATTTATATACACAGGCTGCAACGAGCAAGATTGTGTGTATCTAAATTGTGCAGAGTTAATAGGAAAGAATCGCACCGCGTCAGGTAATTTATGGCATGGGACATCAGTCATAGTCATAGTAAAGTCTGCATTGAAAAAAAAAACAACAAACAAAAAAAACGTGACATTTGTATCACAGGTACACATGTATTGTAACGCATTAGAGCAAGGACATTAATGTGTACCTCACATACATTATTTTTATGTACATGCACTGTTAATGTGTATCGAGTTGTGTACATGTGATACACATTTTCTTCACATCGCAGACTACACAAACACATGTACAGAAAGTGGTACACATTTGCTACTTTTTGCAAGGATATATCCATAGACAAAGTATCCCCCATGAAGTTACAAAAGTGTACTTTTTCGCTATCGCGAAGTTGCAAAACCGAGGTATCACCGCTTAAAGGAATGAACATTGCACACATTGACGAAATCAAAGCGCCACCCTTTCATCAATATTAACCATTTAAACAAGTTTTTTCTACAACCGAAGTGGCTGACTGTTTCCGCTGACGTCAACCGAACCCTGTTCTACTTTTCAACCATATGAGCGTGTTGTACATTTGGCGTGCAGTCGTGTCTCCAGTTTATCCAACATGGCGTATCCCACGGCCTCGTTAATTATTTATTTATTTGATTGGTGTTTTACGCCATACTCAAGAATATTTCACTTATACTACAGCGGCCAGTATTATGGTGGGACGAAACTGGGTAGAGCCCGAGGGAAACCCACGACCATCCGCAGGTTGCTGCAAGACTTTACCACGTACAACTCATGGCCTCATTAGAATAACACATGTTATGTGCACGACTGCCGTCAGTTTCTAAATTTAGCTTGCCACTGTTTACATATGCTGAGTTCAGCGCCTACTGTCTGCCTCTACCTTAGAATATTCCAGAATGCGCTCAGTTCGGTGCTGTTTGTTTACATCAAGTGTTCAGGAATTTTCTTATTCTGGACAATTCCACCAGGCTATGAAGACCTATGAAAGCAGGTCAAACGGAGAGAACAGAGAACGGAGAACGGAGAATTATTGAGAGCTTGGATGCTTTTGCTGTGTATTACCTTAGTAGGCCATTTGTGCTGAATTTTGGTGTCTCTATAGCCTCTGGCTTTTTTATATCCTATCTCCACCGGGCACTTGTTCAGTCTGAACTTGTATGTTTAATTTGTGCTCTTGTATACACAGTGCCTATTAGTACATGGACCCTGTCTGTGGAATTTTGTGTATATTTCGTCATACACTCAGTTATACTGTGGATTTTCCCTCTTGTGAATTTGCCTCTGAGCATTTATACCTTTGTGGTATATATATTGTGGAATATATGCGTCCGTTTGGACTTGACACCGTAAGTACTTTAGTATTTGTATAGATATTGCTATCCTTCCTTGTTAAACTTAAGTACTTTAGTATTTGTATAAGTCTTATTATCTGTTCTTGTTAAGCTAATAAATTATTGTAAAATAAAATCTGCTGGTTTTGGTTACTTTTTTGTGCGGCTAAACTGTCGTGTATTTCGAACAAGCCATCTCTTTATAATACAGACAGTTTGGGTCGTAACACACATTATTAATAAAGATAAAGTTAATTTATGGATTTAATCAGCATGTCATAACAAAAAAGGCTACGGTCGTTTAGATCTCTTTTCACACAGCTCCCAAAATTAAAAATCAAAATCCTAAAGTTAAATTACTTCTGATATTTTCTATTAATTTCAAAACAGTTTACAACACAAAAATTATTTTTTCTTTCAAGAAATTCTTATTTCGATAGAAATGTTTTACGCCTTCTTTGCGGTGACGTTACAGATTCCTTTTATTGCTGGCGAACGGACGCTAACAGTTGTATTTCCACATTATATACCATAACAGATGCTGTGCTACATGTACATCGATGTTGAACATAAAAATATAGCAATCAGGGAATATTTTTAAGCAAAAGGAATCATTAACGCCACTTCATCGTGTTTAGTATGGTCCAAAAGGTCCAATTTATGTGCATTTTATTCACTGTCAAAATATAAAAAAAATCATGCAGGCCATGTGTAGAATGAACACGGAATGGTCTCTTATACAGGTGATGAGTGAGTGAGTGAGTGCTTGGGGTTTAACGTCTTACTTAAGAATTTTTTAGTCACATGACGACACATGACTTAGAATGCATGTAATGTGCGTCCTTTTTGCAGGACGGACTTCCACCGCTCTTTTGTCTAGTGCTGCATCAATGAGACTCCTTACCGAGTGCAAGTAAGCCGCACGTATATAGATGATTTTTTGTTAATTAAATGTTGTCTGGACTTTAAAAGTATCTATAAACACTAAACAATGTACTCAAGGACGGTTAAATGTACAACGTATCTATCTGACTGAAAGTGCAAAATTAATATTACAGAAACTTATCAACAATAATGAACTGTATTTTCATCAGCAGAACCTGTGGATATTCATTTCCACGAAGTACTTCTGTATTCAACAATTACTCTCCAGAATCTCACATTGTCCACGCAGATGCCCGTTCCTAAGCATTCTTGGCAGTGGATATTTGGTGATGTATACGTTAATTCTAATTGATACGCAATGTTTTAATTCTTTTAGCAGACTTTAGCGTTTTAAACCTCACTGAATGGAATACAGAGCGTTACAAAAAGGATGACGGCAGTGTTATGCAATGTTTTTTTTGCGGCCTTCCTTGTTGAAAACATCCCGTTGCAGAAAGTACGATAATCAAGGTTTTCATCCCAACATACAATGTTACCTACACTATATACAATCTCATATGTTTCTTCTTGGAGTATATGTATTGTTTCCAAAACAAGATTTCATCCACCTTTTCGGATGACTCTCCAGTTACATGTAAATACACACCCGCAGAGATTAAGAAAAATCAGCCGAAAAGATTTGTACACTGCTAAGTAAATTATTGCTGTTGGCGAGCCATAGTAGAGGGAAGCGGACGGAGTCGTGGACATGGACGTCAGGAGCAAAGGACATCAGGGAAGCTCCAGTCACGTACGGTCCTCAATCGGCGTAGAAAATCCCGATCGTAAGAGAGAAGGTCTTTATCTCTCTGTTGTCCCTCTTGCTGGCAGATTTATGCAAATAAGCTCTGACAACCGATGTCACTGAGAGTCGCTTCTGGGCCTGTGGTCCAATTTGACGAACGATGCCGATGGTGGTAAACAGAATGACAGGGGTTGAAGCTATGGGAGTGTAAATTCCAGTTGCGATGCAGATCCAAGGGAAAGCGCAGTACATCTCACACAGACGTTGGGCAGTGTCGAACGCGTAATAACTAAACCCTGTGGACATTGCACAGGGGAGAAGGAACGTCAAATCAAAGACTGTCCAAATGCTGGCTCGACTGCAGATGCAGCGACGTGTCGTCACGCCTGACGGGTAACGCATTGACGTTTTGATTTCGATGCACCTGTTAATGCCGACAACTGCTAGGATCCAGATTGACAGACCCCTGTAACGGCGCTATACATGCGCGGCATCATGCTTACTGTACTGGATGTCAGGTGGGCGATACTCCGCTTTATCCGGCACATCTTGGCTATCGGAGGGATCTGCTTGGTAAAGTACAGAACAATCGAGGTTAGCATATTCGTCACCCGAACCGCTGTGGCGATGCAGTCGTCGCGGAAATCATCTGTTTCATTTTCCGGCATGTTCTGAGCACTCGTACTCGTTGCGCTGTCGCCCACGAACTTCATCAGAGCTAAGCCTGGATTTTATTGGCCTTGAGGATCTTCGGCTCTCCTGAAGTTTGTTGAAAAATCTCACTGCTCTTTCTTCTCCACTGCAATGAATAATCCACTTAGTTAAACAGTCTCGTCTCGAACTGTTAACCTTTCTCTACAGGGACAAGCATAGTCAATGCGAGTAATTCTTGCTGCTTGTACCTATGCTGTTTTTGTTATATTACGCCAATTCCTTTGGTAATATACATTTCTTTTGTCTGGGACGTTTGGTCGCAGTCCGTCCCAAAACAGTGCCAAGACCGGAAATATTAATACCAATGGTAGCATCCCAGGGAAAGTGTTCCTTTTATAGAATCAATGACAATTTCGAATACGTATCCATAATTCGTAATCCATAACAAGTTCATTAGGAATTCTTTACCTCAATGTTTACCGATAAACATTTGCCTCCTCAAAACATCAAGGATTGATTATAACATGTTGAGCTTCAAATATTGACTTCAAAATTATGATGTTTTCATTCAAAGTTTACTCAGGGTCACGCAATTTGCTCAAAGGAACTTGCTAAAAGCCACGTGGGTCAAAGGCATATATCCGCCACTATTCTGCCATTGTGCCTGATAAAGAAGATTTGATTCATAAATCAGTTATCGTGATGATCTTGTATTATGTCGAGGCAAGCAATCAGCATTACAAAGAGGGAATCTCTACAGAGTTTGCAAATACACGTTGACAAACAACCAAAGAGTGCCTCTATTATTTCCTGTCATCGCCTTGCCAATGGTGCAGTATATGTATCGCGATGTGTCATGCAAAATTCTCTGATTTCATGCCTCATATTCCTTAGTACTTTTACTTCAGGCAAGGCCTCTAGCAAAAATCGTTTTCACTCTCAAGCAAATCAAATCAACAAGCATATTGGGGTCACTGTGAGTATTTCGTCTTGGCAGAGGTAAAATAAACATGTTGGAAGCCTTGTATCCATACCTGGGTAAGTATAGGGCCTGTATACCGGCACGTTCTCTCTCAAATTTACGTCTGGTGGGTAACAGACGAATGGTGGGTTGGCACTGGTTTGGCAGTGCTTCTTTATCTACATGGTCTCTTGTGGAATCAGTTGTTGATATCAGTGTTACACACGATTTGATATTAAATATTAATCTACAACATACCCAGTGAGTCACACTCCATCGGTCATGTTTAATAGTCATCGATTCATATCAGATATCTGGAAAAGCAATTTTCAAATGCAATACCAACTTCAATCTGCCAGTGACGGGTAATCAAACTCAATGTCTCACAAAAGTCCGTAGGAACAGTTGCTGAGAGAAAAGCCTGCAAGTCCAAAGGATGTTTGGATTCCAGGAACACATCCAGTTATACAGCGCATTCACACCTGCGTGTGTTGATTCAAGTCTAAATTACTAAGTAACCGGAACTAATTAAGCTCACTGTGTTCCTACATCGTGATCAGCGAATGTACAACTCTCATGCAGGCAGAATTTGTAGAGCCCAGTTTAGAGAACAGAAAACACATTTTCAAAAAGCGAAACAGGTTTTTTCCACTGCGTGGCATAACACATGCGCGGAACAAATCATATGACAAACAAAAACACGTGCCCATTTATCCATGTGCATATATATTGAGGACTTCCAATGTTTGTGTGCCCTATGTAAAATGTTCGACTTCAACTTATACCAGAGTCCAGTTTCAGGTGTTAAAAATTTACCGTAATTGTATGATTAGGGTTTCACGTCGTACTTACCTATTTTACAGTCATATAACAAGCGGGTGTCTTCTTGTGGCAGGGCGAGTCCTTTGCCATCAAAGTGCTGCCGCCACTGAACAATCATGTCCAAGACACCATATATGACACCGGGTCAAGCAGTCATGTTTCCTTTCTGTAACGTCTCAGTGCTGATCGTCAAGCAAGACAGCAGAAAATGTTACCTTTGGTATGACCCGACCTTGTTTTGATCCAGAGTACAATGTTTTGATATAGGAGCCTCAGTCCCCTTTGAAGTTTCCATCAGCGACAACATTAACGTTTATTGCTGTAACTTAACCCCAATCATCCATTTGCCCGTAACCATCTGTCAGCCTGTGAGAAAGCAGTCATAAAAATTTTGACATATGTCGACCGTCATGTTCTGGACATTCCTCAGCCAGTATCGGGGAGGAGCGACTAATAACGCCATTGGGAGTCTCATAGTCTCATCACTAAATGACACCGTATGTCCTCTCGCCAAGAATTTCATAATTTAATCAATAAAACTCATACCTTCCCAAGATTGAGACAATTTCCGTTATATTCATTCCTATACATGTACTGAGCACACACCTGTACACCAAACAATCTGACTGGTAGCGATTTTTCACCTTAATGTACACAGAATTACATTCGTTTATTTATTAACGGAAGTTGGAATGCGGTTAAAGATGCTTAAATTCGGTGTTAGGTTTTATTTGACTTATTTGAGTTTTGCAAGTTTATTTTCATCTTAGGGTTAAACATTTTGAGATATTTATTACTCCCATATCTATGTATGCACTATAAGGATATTTCACTGTTAACAACCGCATTTACAATGATCGAAACAATGACGTCATAATGATACCTAAAGTAGACAAAAAAAAAAGAAACAAAAAAACAAAAAAAAAAAAAAACAACAATCATAGAATTCAAACACTGACTCACACTGATAAAGAGTAAAAAAATGCCAATTAAGAAATTTAACGTAGTTATAATTGGGTGTAATTTTGAGAGATTGCGCAACTCACGCCTACTTCGTCTTTCATTGTCTTTT
Organism: Liolophura sinensis; assembly: GCF_032854445.1. NCBI lineage: Eukaryota > Metazoa > Mollusca > Polyplacophora > Chitonida > Chitonidae > Liolophura > Liolophura sinensis. Next base: position 9,637,912 of record NC_088305.1, on the reverse strand, counting down.
GGTTTAATAGTTATCTATCTGCTTTTTAAGTTGCATTGCCGCGCCTCGATTTGTGATAGGGAGTGTTACAATGTCAAAAGTCAACAATATTTGAAGTCCAATATATACAAAACAATGAGTACAGCTTAGTTCATGCGGTTAAGTCTTAAATTTCAGGGAAAAAAGAGTTTAAGGTAGGTAAATACAATGTGAAGTGTTATGAATTAGTGTACGAACTGTTTTTGTTCTTTTATAATAAATAGCAACCTGTTTGCACGTGGCTTTAGAAAACAGCCATCCATTTATCCAGTGCAGAATGTTTTACATATAACGTCTGGAAACAAACAATGCAATTAGTCACTTGTATCATATTCATGTATTATTTATTTGTGTCAACGAGTTTTCGTTGCCTCTTCCATATTCATGCCCTGATTATTTCTCAGAAATATGTAATTTGTTTCTGAAAATAATATGAACCTTAAAGCGTTATCAGGTTTAAAATGTAATGTGCCTGCGGTGAAGCTGAGTGCAGTCATTAGTTATACATACTGGGATAAAGGCCTTATCGTAGAGTGAGCTGCCATGACGGACAATCAATTCTGCTGAATTGTGGATATGAGATACTGTTTTAGAGCTGTACATTATCAGTCTATTGGGCAGTTATGATGCTTGCCTGGATGCATATACGAGGCATGAACAACGACCAAGCCATCGATGTATGACATTTGTCATACATCTGAATACCCTCTTTTTGTTCTCATACACCCGGTAGCATAGTAATTCAGGAGCCTTTCACCAGAGCGGTGAGAATCCAGCTCATGTTGGCTTTCCCACGTGGGAAAGTCTATCAGCAGCCTACAAATGGCCCTGGGTCTCTCCCGGGCTTTATCCGGTTTCCTCCCACCTTAACGTTGATCGTATCCGAATAAGGTTAAATATTCTTGAACACGGCGTAAACCTGACGCCGATCTGACAAATTAATCAATTTGTATCCAAACCCGCGTTGTAAACATTTGACCCTACTCAGTATATGGTGTAAGACAGGCGTCTTAGTTGATGCTGTCGACGCATTTGCACAAACAGTTAGAATAAATCCATGACTGACGTATATAAGGGGCCAAATTATGGAGAAGTCGAGAATTATAGATACCGATAATGACTTATCGATATCAATAACAGATTATACTAGAGATTCAACAAATGATTTATCGATATCGATAAATAATGGTACTTATTGATATCGATAAATGATTTATCGGTATCAATAAATGAATTACTGATATCGCTTATGGATTACCAATATCGATAAATATTTATTGATCGATGTTAATAATTTTCGATTAAATGTTAATTTGGCCCCCAGTAGATGCACTTGAGGATAAGACGAAGGCGGGTTTATTTTATTCTTGTCGTTACAGCTCTGGTTTTACTTTTTATGCTGTAAAATGTTACATTTATTAACCCTACCGGTAAATAAATATACCTAGATTATACAGATCGCATAACACAGATTTGTACAGACGAGTTCACCACAACGAAGGGAGTTAACTTTTGAACACAGGGAATGCATCGAGTTGTTTCCCTTCAAACATGTTCTCATGTATGTTAATATTTAGCATTTGTTTCACCAGCATTATTTTATTCTTCTCAATGCAAACCACGAAAAAAGGATATCTTGGTCGTGTGTGGTGACACTTGCGCCTTCAATTGTTAAAACAAATTGTATATGACTATGAAAGGAAATTACAGCTAAAACCATAATTACAGGCACCATATACGGTATACATTAAACCGCACAGCCAGTACAATCTTAAGGGGGCAGTGAAAACAATGATTACTGAACCCCACACAGTTTCAAGTCTAAATTCAAGCCGTTTAATATATTGGATACTTGTATTTTGTGATATACCGTAGGAGAAATCGTCAGGAGGACGGCATCAATAGATGCGGTCCATGTAATAAAACTGTGTCAGTGAAGCGTTTTATGTGCAGCGTTAAAACCATGGATAAATAAGTAAATGAAAAAATCACACACATACATACATACATACATACATACAAGTAAAAGTCTGTCATGTACAACGTGTCGGTAAATGTACCCGTGCTCTGGTATTGAGATTATAAAATATATTATACAGCTAAGTTCAAAATCTTTATTCACAAACGAATCAAACCCGAAAACGGTAATCTTCCCTCCCCCCCACCCCCCCTCAATGGAACTTAGAAATACATAGAAGTGTAAATGTACATCTAAGACACTTAGCAGATCCCATATATTTTTGAAAAAGGCAACAATGTACTTGCGATAGATCTAACCCAGCATGTGGAAATTGGAGACCTGGCCTGGTTCGGACATTACCCTAAATTTCTGATCCAAATTAATTTCACTAATGGAATCGAATCAAACTGATGAGATTTTGACCACCATTTGTTAGATGGTAATACAATTTCAGCCCAGTTTCAGCAGCCAGTCTCATATATTTTTGTTTTGTAATGGAGACTAAAGGAGTTTGGGCTTTGAATGTATTTGTGGAATAATTGGTGACAATGTACATTTCCATGTACATAGCATTTGTGCTGTCAGGCGAAACGTTTCATTAGCTGTAACGAGAGAAAGTTCGCTTGAAAAAAGGCTTTACACTGATATGGCTAAAACGAATATTGAAAATTGAGGAGAAAACTAACCAACGCAGACCCCCGCCTCAAGCTTTTTGCATCACTAACCAACCAGGACTATTCAGTCCAAAACTGGATAATTTTCCGCATTGGTTTGCTTTGACAACAATACCGGCCTTGGGCAGGGAATTTGTAAATCCCCCGTTCACCGTTAGTTTGGCCTTACAGTAATAATAAATCTCCAACGAAACATACGAGAAAAATTATTCTTGAGAACGGCGTTCAACACCAACCAATCCGTCAACCACCAATCCATCGACTAACCAATCCATCAATCAACCAATCCATCAATCAACCAATCCATCAACCAACCATTCCATTTACCAACCAATCCATCAACCAACCACCTTCACTGGTGGCGATTTTACAGCTTAATCCACACAGAATTAAGTTCGTTTATTTATTAATGGAAGTTGAAATAGGGTACTGCACATTGTATTTACCTACCTTAAACCCTTTTTCCCCTGAAATTTAAGACTTAATCGCATGAACTAAGCTGTACACATTGTTTTGGATATATTGGACTAAAAATATTGTTGACTTTTGACATTTCGACGATACGAGTGTTAATCATTTCAATATGATGTGAGAAAAAGATATTTAAAAGACTATTTCCAAAACTACCTTATATTATTTTAATGTAATTTATGACTGAACAAAATGCGGCTAAAGTTGCTTAAATTCGGTGTTAGGTTTTATTTGACTTATTTGAGCTTTGCAGGTTTGTTGTCACCTTTGGTTTAAACATTTTGTGATATTTATTTGTGAAAAATTATGCTTGAGAACGGCGTTAAACACCAACCAATCCATCAACTACCAATCCATCAACTAACCTGTCCTTCAACGAACCACCTTCACTGGCGTTGTTTTCCCCTAATAGTGCACACGTCTTCATTTTACGCTATATGTTTACGGGATTGCCCAAGAGACCTTTAACCACTGGTCTTACAAACTGCAAGCTAAAGGCCTTCCATTAATTATGTACTTTCAAATAAAATTAGCCTAATTTTAATAAGACCTACTTTGTACACGTGGAATTTTGAGTATAGATTTTCGAATTCGGTTATTATAGTTATATCGAATACGTCTGAAAATGCTGACAATTCTGTTGAGCAGTTTCGTAAGTACAATAATCATGCAAACGTCTCTACGCAGCTGTGCACATTTCCGAAATTACGGGAGAAAAACTATTTCAAAGAAATTGTCGAATCAATATTTCCATAAAATGTTATATCAGTCTGTATACATTTTAATGAAAAAAGTGCTTGATCAGCTGCATGTTTACTTAGAGCGTCATAATCATGCCATTTTTTCTTCAGTGAACTAAATTGTTAGGTGACAAACGTAAATGTTATCGAATGAATAAATAATTACTAAATGAATTACATGTCATAAAGGTGTACAAATGTGTAGGATGAAGAGCATTATCAGCAATGTAAATATACTTTGTCACCTAAATGCTGTTCTTTTCCCAGCCATTGTATTCAGGTACCTATAAATGCTGGGTTTGCCGGACATGTTTGTCGCTGTCAGGAGATATCCGAAAACATGTCTAACAAGCTCCAAATCGTCTTTCTCGGGCTCCTAGGGGTCTACTCAGTTCAAGGTAAAAGGTTCTTTGTTTTTCTTTTAGTCATGAAATAACACACTTAAACATGGGATGCGTAAATTTTGTGAAATGGAAATTTTTTTCATTGCTAAATGGAAGTGCATCGCTTCACTTAAAATGTTCGAAACTTTAGCTGCATCTTGGGACATGTTCTATTTATTTATTTATTTGGCAGGTGTTTATGTCGTTCTCAAGATCATTTCACTTATACAACGGCAGTCAGGCACAGAGGGTTACAGAATCAAGTCCAATAAATTACAATTAACACCTTACCAGCACTGGATTAGTTTTATCTAATTCTGCCTAGGCCATGTTGTTATTTGTGTGAAAATTGCTATTACTTCAGCTTTTACATTAACAGTCAAAATAAAACCCTAACAGAGGTAAATTGACAAGTTAGTGCCGTAAACCTGGCAATGCAAGATCATATATTTAAAGGCAACCTTCCTATCGCTGGATCACACGAGAGATGCCAACAATCATTGATAAGTGCACAAGCGAACCGTCACTAAACACAATAGTTCTGCAATGGGGTGTATTGCTAGTGTCAAAACATTTGCGATGATGTAATTTACAGTGCATTGATTCATGTTCCAATTCCCGATTACACGTATGTCTACGGAAATGAAGCGAAACTGTTGCTGACATTAATATGCAAAGTGTTTTGATTTGCTGGTTGTTTGGTCAAAAGTGGATGATCTCACTGACACATGTACCGTGCACTCATGCATATCCCGAACACCCGCAAAACGAGCACAAAAGTGACTGTTGCTGACATAAAAATGGAAAATATTTTTCCAAGCAGGTTAATATATAAACAGTGGATGATGTCACTTATGCATGCAGCGAATCCTTGTCCGTCTGTCGCTAACATCAACATATAAAATGTTTTGCCATGCAGGTTGGTTTTTTTCAAATGGAGAGGAGAAAGTATGTTTTGTGTCTCCGGAACAGACATGCGCAGCGCATACCGAGTTCCTGTTGTTTACGAGAGAGAACCCGAAGGTTCCACAAAACTTGACAGCTGATGAAACTCACACACAGGAGCAAAGGATCACGGAATCCAGCTTCAAGGGAAGCCGGGACACGAAGTTCATTATCCATGGTTACACCGACAAAGGTGACGAGGGATGGGCGGTCAGAATGGCGGAGAAAATGATCGATTTTGTGAGATGTTTTATTTCATTATCGTTACAATTTGCCCGTAATTTATGGTGTTTTTTTGTCAATGTGCGAACACATGTAATAAAAACAATAGCCTTGATTATCATTCTTTTACTTTAAAGTAGTAATCAGTCTAGGAGAATATTCAACAGTTTTTTTTATTTCAGTTTACCCAAGAGCCTCTCACCAATGCTCGTGGGTTTCCCCGGGCTCTGCCCGCTTTCCCCCACTACAATTCGGGCCGCTGCCGTATTAGTGAAATATTCTTCAGTGTGGCGTACAACACCAATCAAATAAGTAAATAAATAATTATTCCAGTTCACGAAACTATTTCCACACATTCTTGCGTTGCATGTAATTTTGTCAGTAAATTCTGAAGAAAAAAAATCGACGAAGCATTTACAATATACTTAATTCTGTCCTCAATCGTCTCGATTGCTTCTCGTCCTTTACCACTACCCAACAGAAATCCTATACATACTGTTTGCCTTTACTATTTACTTTGTTGTTAACGGCGTTTTAGTGCCCTAGGACCTGTTTCACTAAGCGCCCATAGCTGATAAAGTTAATTGTCACTACCTTGAAAACCCATGTTATATAATGATCCATGTACGTAGAGTAAATGACACGATAGTTACACTCAACTTAGCCTATGATCGCATTGCAAAACAGGGAACGGATCTAGAGAGTATAACCATACAACCACAGTGAACTATAACCTGTGTTAAATAGAGTTAACTTCATACCTCCATGCTATCTAACTGGATAGTTTTATTTACGAAGTATTTACACTTCATTAGACTGGTGTATGCTTTTTTTTATTACTGTATTATCGCTATTTGAGACTGAAACTTTTAAGGTATATTATCTGGATTCAACAAACCAAAAAGTGAGCGCTTTTCGGTTCTAAATTGCATAATTCCATATTCTGTACGGTTATATATCATATCATATTTTATGAGGGGATATATTCCAACGCGTTATTGTACATTCGTGCTCAATAGTACTATTAAAAATTTAAATTTATAGAAAAAAAAAACTATCCCAGCTTTGGACAGGGAATTTGTGGATATCCCGTCTCCGTTCGCATAGGAATAAGCCATGGACGGCTTCAGTGCGATCGTTTCCATAGTCTAACGTTCAATAGAGACCACCTGTCTTGACAAATATAACGTGCATACATGTCGACTAGTCAAAGTCCGGAGCCTGTCAGCCTGCGGATGGTCGAGGGTTTCCTCCGGGCTGTGCCCTGTTTCCTCCCATCATCATGCTAGTCGCCGTTGTATAATGAAATATTCTTGAGTACGGCGTAAAACACCAATGAAATAAACAAATAAATAAATGAAAGTCTGGAAGCTGACACCTGGCACTGCGGTTTATGGCATAGAAAACAATCTAATAACTTTGGTTTATTTATTTATTTATTTCACTGGTGTTTTACTCAAGAGTATTTCACTTATACGACGTCGGCCGGCATTATGGTGCTGAGGAACTCGGGCAGAGCACGGGAGAACTATCCGCAGGTTGTGACAGACCTTCCCACATGTGACCGGAGAAGAAGGAATCCATAAATTTATTTATTTACTTGATTGGTCTTTACCCTGTACTCTTTACTAATATTTCCCTTATTCGACGGCGGCCAGCATTATGGTGGGTGGAAACCGGGCAGAGCGCGGGGGAAGCCCACGACCATCCGCAGGTTGAGGAAGCCAGCATGAGCTAGACTTGAACTCACAGCGACCGGATCAGTGAGAGACTTCTGGTTCATTACGCTGAGCTAGCGGAGTCTTTCGTATTTTGTACTTTCGTATTTTGAATTTTTTACCTTGTATTTTTACTTTGTGCTTCTTCAGTACGACGTCAACGTGATCTGCGTGAACTGGCAGCAGAGTGCAGACAACCTGTTTTACGGCCAGGCGGCGTCAAACACGCGAGGAGTAGGGGAGACAATCGCCTCCCTCGTTAGGGACATGGTTATTGTGACTGACGCTGAGTACACCTCCTTCCATCTGATTGGTCACAGCCTGGGCTCTCACGTTGCTGGCTTCGCTGGAGCCAGCCTTGGTGGCAAAATTGGCCGGATCACAGGTGAGGCAAATTGAGAATTTGCCGACTTAAAAGAAGTCTGTCCAAGCTTTGTTCTCACCTTGTTTCTTAATCGCTGCTTCTGTACCGCGAATTATTATTATTATTATTATTATTATTATTATTATTATTATATTATTGTTATTTAACTGGGCCCCAGCTCTTCTAAACAATTGATACTGAAAAAACTACCCAGAACGGGAATAACCATATGCACTGGAACATTTTCGAAAAGCATGTGAGACAGGTGGTAATGATAAAAGGAAAACAGGTTTATCAGGTGACAAACCCTTAAGACGTCTTTACCATCCGGGTTATTATTTCGCATACAAGATTTTGTAGGACCCGACGCAACAGTTTGTTACATTTTAGTTTGGTCTCTGGCTCTAATGTATGCTGAGCATTAGTTCAGCCGCGTCGTAACCGTGTATGGCAGTCAGTCTTTAATTGGAAAGGATTGCAGAATATTTAAATTCCGGTGTGACCACTAGTATTTCAGAGTCGTTTTGATTTGCAAGAAGAAAGCTCTGAAGCTTCTTTGTGCTTTCACATGATAGGTCACATGACAAACTGTGTATTATGGAATTAAAACCAATTCTTTCACGTATCGTCTAAGACTGTCTGTCCCCACCCTCAGGACTGGACCCTGCCGGGCCTTGTTTTCGATTCTCTGGACCCGAGAGGCGGCTCAGCGAGGACGACGCTATTTACGTAGATGCCATTCACAGCGATGCCGACAACACCATGCAAGCCGGTGAGATTGATTATATAACAAAACTGCAACACTTTGAACATAAAATGTTATACAAACCGTTAATAAGGATCGAACCATGGTCTAGTGGCTTGTCTAACAACCGGTGGGACACAAAAGATGGAAGTTAATTTCCGACCGTAGAGAGAGGTTTTGTTAATTTCGCTGATCTCACTGTTCGTGAATCATTGCTGACAATAAGCGGTCGGCGACGCACAGCTTAAAGTTTATTGAAGGCAACTTGTCTTGTCTTTCACATGCTCAGCTGTACTTCAGTAAGGTACCAAAATGCGGTGGTTCATATCGGGTACTCTGGTATCCTCTACCCATCACACTAACCGTAGAAGTGACAGATTCTTGAGTATGAAATTAAACACAAAACAAAAATATTATCTCACAGGTTTCGGCACAGAAGTGAGGATGGGAGACGCTGACTTCTACCCTAATGGCGGCCAGAAACAACCAGGGTGCGACAGCTATTTGTGGCAACACGTGGGCAGCCTGTTCACCGGATGGACAAGTGGTAAATACAAAGTCTATCCTGGCGACTTTTACTTTCTTTACTTTTTTCTTTATTTTCTGTTTCTCTGTTCATGGTTTACGAGCTACAATTTTGGCCACATTTTTGGCCACATCTCACAATACAATTTTCACACCAGCTTAGATACTCCACACAGGGCTGCATGTTTCAGCCAATGACAGGGTTTCAACCGCTTCAACATCCGCCATCCGACACAATTCCCTGCTTCTGACGGTTCAGGTTTCAACGCCTGCAGTTTTCACACGACATATTTCCATGTTCTTCCAGTAGATGGCGCTGTCCAAATCATTTGTGAATGTCACTTGTTTTAATATTTGTTTTTAGGTTTGTATGTATTTTAACGTAACTCTAAAGTAACACAACCAATAAATAATGAATTTAAAAGTTAAAATTTAGCACACGGTGAGTTTGATGCTCAGCGTTTGCTTATTTGTGAGCTTAAAGTCATGAATTTGCAATGACACATAAACTTCATGCGGAATAACTTTTCGTGACAGGGGAATCATTAAAACTTTAAAGTTTATAGCTAGAAAGGCGTATTCCACTGCTCGGTACAGGCCTAATAGTCACAGCTAAGCCGAATGCGGAGCAGAGACATTCTTTTCCAATGGGTTCAGGCATTACGTCAGTTATCCTTGTGCTGAGCATATGCTTTTCACAATACACGTCTGAGAAAGGAGTCCTTTGCTAAGCACACAAATCGGTGAAGTCATACCTGCAGCCACTGGTAGACCTACGTTATATTGGGACATCATGCCCTTCTTGGGCGCAGTGTTCCCCTCTTATCTGTTATGCATCCATTTGCGTGCCCACACACAAAAAATAAATCACGCAGGCAACAGATTTTCTGTTAAAATTAACAGATTGGTTTTGTATTGCACGTATCACTATATTCCTAACTCCGTCTGTCGGTTAAAAGTTAAAGGTCCTGTTTTTTCTGTTGAGCAGGTTTCATGAAAAGTTTAACCTGTAATCATATTCGGGTTTTGGACTTGTTCGAGGAGAGCATCGACCCTAGTCACAAGTTCACCTCATACCCGTGTCTGACGCAAGACGACTTTAAGAAATGCCTGGATTGCCCCAATAACGACTGTGGAAGGATGGGTTATCACGCCACTACTAAAGAGAGGGGTATCTATACCACCATCACTAACGGCAAGGCTCCTTTCTCCAAGGATTAGAACTGTTCCGAGCATTGCATGGATACATGTCCAGTTTTCGTCAGCCTGTCCTGAATGTGTTGTAATGACGTTTAAAATGTGAAATAAAGATCAGCGAGTGTAATGCCAGCTTTGTGGTATTTCAACAATCCATGAATCGTCTGAGAACAAATCACCTTTCAAAGCCATATTAAGACATGTAAGACACTGGTCTAAAACTCAATACATTGTTATTTTTGCTGTGTGTACGTTTAACTTATACGAGTTTTGGACTTGCGGTGTTAATTGGATGACATAAGAATGATGCTTGACACAGCGCTTGTCCAATGTTTGAAGCAGTGGTCTACTTTATGGAATCGATATTATTGTCACAGTATGCAATATGAAAGGCATATCGCGGTTTTCTCTTATTTGGTTATTTTGCCCTTCTGTTTGCGAATTATCACTGCTTTCATCCTTTCTGGGGATAGGCGGGTGGTGCAGTTATAACGTATGTGACTCAGAAGTACAACGTGCACAGGGTCCAATGCCGATCTTTGCAGCGTAGTTTGCAGACCCCTTCCCTCGAAATCGAGAGACCCCGGAATGGCCCAGTTTTAGTATACTGTGACTGGTTGGGGTGTCATGTCTGATGTCTTCAGCATCATACTTCAATAGCTGGAGCCACAAGAAGGCACAGTGTATGTATATACACCTAATGACACCTTGTCGTCACATATGACTGATAAATTTTAAGTGCGATGTTAAACTCCAAACATAGATACATACATAAAAGGTGCCATCCCTTAGCTCAAGCAATAACAGACAACGTCATGATAGGCTGGCGCCGTCTTCACAGATTTAGGGCCTGTCATCTGTTTTTTCATGTATGACTAAACTGTCGTCGGCAGCCGAGAATCGCAGAACAATATTTTCGAAACATCCCAATTCTACAGTTGAATGTCGAATAAAGATTACATCTGTTGATTTTCCGCTATCCCGTCTTGATATCTGCAAAGACATATCACATCTCGCTCTGAATTTTGGATTTAGCCGACTCTTGGCAAGATGCTAGAAACTGTGCTGCTTCGAAAAGGTCGAGCATGAACGCGAAGCAGTGGGCTATCTTTGTTTCAGGGCATCTCAAGGTTAAGGTTTGCAGCGGAGAGGCCCCAGAACCAGGATGGCAATGGGCAATGAATCGACGATGATGCTCAAGAGGAGATTTTGTTATGAAACCATGTACATTTCACTTGCCTTGTAGAGACTGCAACTCACGGGTGAAAACAAAGCATGGCATGCAGTCTCATGAGCATTACAGTACAAGCGCATAGGAACAAACTCGAATTGCCTTAGTTCAGAGATAGGTAGCCTTGGGGAACATTGGTGACCGGAAGCAACCTTAAAAAAGTTAAGAATTCAACAAATAGGCCTATGGATGTTTGAAAACGGCAAACATACGCAGTTTTCTCCCTCGAGTTTAATAGTTGACATCAGGATATTAAAGGATTAATAAAATGGACAATTATTGGTTTCAATATTTCATTTATTCACTTTCACCTGGTTGCACATTAGGCACGCAGTTGTATTAAAACACAGAAATAACGATGACAGTCATACATGTAGATGGTAACATATAATTGATCAGTGATCTGAAACATACTGTATACAATGACCTAAAATAAAGCCGTGTCAGAACCCTGGGGCCGATGCGGTGATCTTCCTTGTTACTAAGTGAATTAGGTAAGCCATCAGCTGTCAAGTGCTTTTACCTTTTCATGCTTGAAATAATGATCAGCATTGCAAGATCTATGACTCCCGCTGATCCTATCTGCAATTTATTAAAAAGGAAATAAATAATTAAATACGCGCAATATATATTTCACAACGTGTACAGTTCGATATAATTCATTATTTAAAACACAATGTTTTTTCTTCAGCTTAGGGCAGCCAAAATATACCACATTTTCTCTATCATACAGGCAAACAGATGTGAAAGAATGCACATGTGGCAAACAGCATTCAAAATTGTGCGCTCAATATACGCATGATTGTTTTGACTGGTACATTTACCATGTCGAGTGGACGGAGACAATCTTAGATCCACAAAATCTCAGAAAATGACGCATCTCAAAAACGAAAAGTTTAGAAGGAGCCTGGAAATGAAGACATGATGTCCTCCAGCACACTAACCTAAATCAGTGATGTGCTTAGGTGTATCTTTAATTATCATAGGACATAACACCAGGTAACGCCACGTAACGCGAGATAATACGAGGTTTCAGAGACAAGTAACAACATAACTTGCAATAGGCTTGTAACAATGGCCATATCGAACGTCCATGGTAGATTTGATAAACAATACCCACCATCGATACTTACTACATATACGTAACTAATTAAAAGTAAGCTCTTCAGTAAGTCGTTAAGGCGCATGCCTATACTCATATATGTCTGTCTTAACACTGTGACGTGTATATACAACCCCATCAAAATTACAACTAGCACATTTACACACTCACACCCTTCATTTTCAAAATACACCGTTTTATAACTAAAATGAGTTTCTGGCAAAGACAGCATGCGATACTCAATTTAAAAATACTTAAATCGGGCAGCGTCCTTTCCAGTACTGTTTTGTAATTCAATTATATAACTAATTCTACAAAAGCCCTTGTAGATTTAGTTTCTAAGGAATCATTCCATGCAAAGTTTTCACATCGTTAGGTTTTTTGGCTGAATTCTAGAATTGGACAATCCGGATAATATGTGTTTGATAATGACGCTCGAATTCATTTCTTCTCGTCAAATACATGAACATTGTTAAGTAAGACATGAAAACCCAGACATGTATACCTACATAAAATGATTCAATGGTGCAAACGTATCAATTATATTATACAATGTGTTCCTCTAACATCAATCTAAATCTTACATCAATGGGCATACACATGTGGGAGTGAGGAATAAATGTTTTAAAACCATTTAAAATGACAGAAACTGGGAAAAAAGCAGAAAGGCCATAGAAAACTGCATCTTGAGTACCTCTACTTACTTTTCAGATTTGTTTCACTAAGTTAAATGCAGAGAAATGATTGCATTGTGGATTTTGCGGACTATATTTGTAATGTATTTTTATCAATGACTTTTTCCGCCCACTAAAATGGTATTTAATGTCAAATTTGCTTTTTTTTATAGACAAATACACATTATAGAAGTACATTTTAATCGGAACTGAATATCTATGGTCTAGAAGAGATGAACCATTCTATACATTATTAATATGGCTCCTAATGTAAAAATACGTTTCAATTGTTTTTCTGTTGAAACTTAATTTATTTTTTCTTCCTTTCTTTCTTTCGTTCTTTCTTTCCGTGTAAGCACTATATCACCTTTATGGGAGGCGCCTCTGCCCTGTTATACATTGGACAAGCTAGGATCATGGTTTTATTTCTTCTGTCAAGGAATTGTAGTCTTTTCAGAAATGTTTGTCTGCTGGTTTCTGTGTTAAATTGGCCGTTCAGGCTATTAAAACCGTACACCGTGGAATTTCAAAGAAACTTCGGGGCATCTCTTGAAACGGTCTTCATTTCCACTCCTCACAATGATGTGCAAACATAAAATGTGCAAAAAAACTGTTTTCATTCTACAATTACTGCAATAGCACATGCGGCAATCAACGTGAAATTTTTGAAGCGCTATAAAACCATGCAAGGGCGACAAATATGCATATACGATCATATCTCGAAACAGTGAAATAGATTCTTTTGAAATTTTGGTAAGTGCAGTGCTCTATACACACTTATTCCCAAAACAGCACATCAGTGGAAAATCGGTCTCCTCTAAAGTGAGTCGGTTCAAAGTTGTGTAGTCTTTTATCCATTCTCTCTTGATGATGAGGATGTGTTGAAAAATTGTTAACGTGTTACCCATATACATATAGTACAAGAAAAGAATGTTCAATCCATTGCGCGGCATAAACGTACCCGATTCCACAACAAACATTTTGAAGTTCATCTTTGACCGGAAGGTTCTAGTTGCACGCGGTCAATCCGGCTTGGACCGGTGTAGCCATTGTAGGCGAAAAGGTATCCGATTCCGTAATAAACATTTCGAAATTTATTCCTGCGCAGAACGTTGTGCTTTCACTTTCTCGTTGTTTTTTCATCTAAAACACGCACAGTCATCATGTAATTATATTCTGAGATGAGATACAAGATTTTACCGACCAATAATCCTTTTTGATTGAAGCAGTGTTGTTGGTTACTGCCTCACAATGTAAAGGGCAGTTCAAACCGTTTCACGTTGAAGAAATTTACACCTCGATTTCGGCGGGAAAAAAACCGTCTGTTTATTTTCTGAAATGGAAGAAAATTTGACGAGGATGTTAATCAGTTAGTGTACCAGAAAAGCAGACTGATTTCTGCAAGACAAAACGTTTTCGATTTTACAAACAGTCGAATACGCAGAGTATAGATTTTTCTGAATGTTACCATATAATACAAAGTAATCTCCTTGGCCACTCTTTTGAAACTTCTTATTCCGTTTTCTAATAAATCTATTTTTGTTACTTTTATCTTTTAGTTCAAGTCGGGGGTAGGGGTCTTTGTCCATGTTAGAAGGCAGTCAGCTTTAAAAGGATTTAAACCCAAGGAAGGTATTTTCTTTTAAAACAAATCTTGAGAGTGAAGAGATGAAATTGAATTTTTTTAAATGTATATTACCACAAGTTTATTCAGAGAGACGAATATTATGCTTTCGTCATATGATTTTTCCATCTAAGTACTCCAGTGCATATTGATTGTTCCATGCAGTCAAGGAAAAAAACGATTTCTTTTTCATAGTTTTTTCTTTTATTTCAGGTGCGGGGAGGGGGTCTTTGTCCGTGTTAGAAAGCAGTCAGCAGGGCCATGTGTAAGAAAACTTTCCAAAAATGACAGTTATGAACCTTTGTCGAAATGGGATAAGACTGGTAACATTACTGGGCTAAATATTAAACTCATACATAACTGACTGTTCCATGCAATCAAGGCAGACACGATTCCACCTTTTTATTTATTAAGGAACGAGCCGCAATGCTTTTGTGGTAGACACAAAATGACTGAACCTGGGAAGGAATGCTACTGCTAAACTCACAGCACCACAAATCTAATTCCCACCCAAACCAACCTCAGCCCATGTCCCTTCAGACCTTGTGCGTGTTGAATTCGATCCCACTACCTTACTGGGCAGATTACTGAACTAACCAGAAGCAATTAGAAGACAGTTTGTTTGGAGTTATTTTCCCCTAGCCCTGATAGAAGAAATAATCCCCATTTTAATACTGATATGTCAAGTTTCATAATCGTGATTATGATAAAGCTTGAATAAATGTTACCTCCTGTAGTACGTTTGTCCTCCGGAGAACGGCGAATTCGCAAGTATCCTTTTATATCACTGCTACTTATCCTTTCATCGATTTCTTCCGGAGACGTGATGAGTTGATAGAACGAACACGTTCCCGGTTTCTTATCTGAGCGATTTACGATGCACAAAACACAAAATGTAAGTAGTGCTTTTTTCAGCAGTGATGATGTCACGGGTACCTGATGGTATGACACAGTGAGGTGAAGATCATAGATTATTTACATTTCACCGGTTTAGGGTAGTTAACGGGCACACTTTCATAGGCTCGTAACTACGTAAAATCAAATCCGTCGCTTTCCTGTGTGTATAAATTCACTTGTGGCTTTGTGTCATATTTCATAATTCTCGAAATCCTACTATATTCACGCAATATTCACTATGTCACAAATCACAGACGCTTTTAAATTGTTAACCATTCGGCCAGATAAAAAACTCCATTCAACAGTATAAATATGATAAATGTAAACCAGTCACACAGCTTCCGGTTTGTGTTTTGAGTCGTCACTCTGCGAGCGATCTGAATGGAGGGGAGATAATCCGTTAGAACCTTGGTCTCGCCTGCTAAACGAATACACCTTTCGTCGACCCTTCTGAGCTTTTCCATTACACACTGTCTTCATCTCGTAATGCTGATCTCTGGGCTTGCCCGGCAAATGTGATGATGGCTTATCTCCCTTGACGATTACCGTGGCGTGGTGGTTGCCGATCGAGTCGGTATCGTAGCCCTGACGTAAGGCGGATCCCTTTCGGCGGCTAGACGCGTGCACAGTCGAAGAAACAACGAAGGATCTCGTGAGAAGGTAGCTATCCCGCCGTCTCATCTTGTGGCGCGTCCAAATCTTCTTCAGCTCGAGATGGACCTGAGGATCAATGGAAAAAAGCAACAATAATTTCGCAATATTTATAGACTGCTAAATAAATACGGGCTGACGTGGACGAGTTCTATTTTTGCGTGAAATTTTAGTCCCCGGGAATAAAAATCTGGCAAAAAACAATTACGACAGTAAAGCTTTTGTATTATGAATTCCGAAAGAGTATGTACAGAGAGAAAAGACGCGATGTCACTGAATAACGTCACGTTGACATTGTTCATGCGCAATCTGAAGGCAATTACAGGGTGTTCCATTGCAAAGCACTCACCTCTTCGTTTAGAAAGCAGAACAGCAGTGCCAACAGAAAGCCCTTCAAAAATAAAATAAAGAATGTTTTAGCAAAGACCTCTTGTCTTCCACAAATACGGTACATGTGCTTTTCTGTATGTCGCTTGTGGGGAAGTTAGTCCGCCACTTGCCAAAGGTCCGTTGTTTACACCAGGCACTTTTGTTTCTTCCACCAATAAAACTGACTGCCATCATAAAAATGAAAAAGTCTAGATCGGATTGCGATAAGTGACAAATAGATCAATAAATCAACAAATTATTAAATAATGTGACCGATTGAACTTGAGTAGCTATATCTCTTACCTGGAAGGAGTTAATAAACATTTCTGCGTAAAGGTATGGTGTTTCCGTTTCTTCTGGAAGGTCCGGCGGGAAAGCCACGAATATGATGTACATGACGCCGAATAGAGGGATTAATACCAGTGTAAATTTGGCCAACTTCCTGAAACAGAAATGTAGAAAAGGTGATTTTCATGACGCCGAATAGAGAGATTAGCACTAGTATAAATTCAGCCAGCTTCCTGAAACCGAAATGTAGAAAAAGTGATATACATGACGCCGAACAGAGGGAATAGTACAAGTGTGAATTTGTCCAGCTTCCGGAAACACAAATGTAGAAAAGGTGATATAGATAACCCCGAATAGAGGGATTAGCACTAATATGAATTTAGCCAGCTTCCTGAAAGAGAGGTGTAGAAAAGGTGGTATACATGACGCCGAAAGGAGGGATTAGCACTAGTATGAATTTGGCCAGCTTCCGGAAACACAAATGTGGAATAGGTGATATACATGACGCCGAATAGAGGGATTAGCACCAGTATGAATTTGGCCAGCTTCCTGAAAGAGAGGCGTAGAAAAGGTGGTATACATGACGCCGAAAGGAGGGATTAGCACTAGTATGAATTTGGCCAGCTTCCGGAAACACAAATGTGGAATAGGTGATATACATGACGCCGAATAGAGGGATTAGCACCAGTATGAATTTGGCCAGCTTCCTGAAAGAGAGGCGTAGAAAAGGTGGTATACATGACGCCGAAAGGAGGGATTAGCACTAGTATGAATTTGGCCAGCTTCCGGAAACACAAATGTGGAATAGGTGATATACATGACGCCGAATAGAGGGATTAGCACCAGTATGAATTTGGCCAGCTTCCTAAAAGAGAGGCGTAGAAAAGGTGGTATACATGACGCCGAAAGGAGGGATTAGCACTAGTAGGAATTTGGCCAGCTTCCGGAAACACAAATGTGGAATAGGTGATATACATGACGCCGAATAGAGGGATTAGCACCAGTATGAATTTGGCCAGCTTCCTGAAAGAGAGGCGTAGAAAAGGTGGTATACATGACGCCGAAAGGAGGGATTAGCACTAGTATGAATTTGGCCAGCTTCCGGAAACACAAATGTGGAATAGGTGATATACATGACGCCGAATAGAGGGATTAGCACCAGTATGAATTTGGCCAGCTTCCTGAAAGAGAGGCGTAGAAAAGGTGGTATACATGACACCGAAAGGAGGGATTAGCACTAGTATGAATTTGGCCAGCTTCCGGAAACACAAATGTGGAATAGGTGATATACATGACGCCGAATAGAGGGATTAGCACCAGTATGAATTTGGCCAGCTTCCTGAAAGAGAGGCGTAGAAAAGGTGGTATACATGACGCCGAAAGGAGGGATTAGCACCAGTATAAATTTGGCCAGCTTCCGGAAACACAAATGTGGAAAAGGTGGTATACATGACGCCGAATAGAGGGATTAGCACCAGTATGAATTTGGCCAGCTTCCGGAAACACAAATGTGGAATAGGTGATATACATGACGCCGAATAGAGGGATTAGCACCAGTATGAATTTGGCCAGCTTCCTGAAAGAGAGGCGTAGAAAAGGTGGATTACATGACGCCGAAAGGAGGGATTAGCACTAGTATGAATTTGGCCAGCTTCCGGAAACACAAATGTGGAATAGGTGATATACATGACGCCGAATAGAGGGATTAGCACCAGTATGAATTTGGCCAGCTTCCTAAAAGAGAGGCGTAGAAAAGGTGGTATACATGACGCCGAAAGGAGGGATTAGCACTAGTATGAATTTGGCCAGCTTCCGGAAACACAAATGTGGAATAGGTGATATACATGACGCCGAATAGAGGGATTAGCACCAGTATGAATTTGGCCAGCTTCCTGAAAAAGAGGCGTAGAAAAGGTGGTATACATGACGCCGAAAGGAGGGATTAGCACTAGTAGGAATTTGGCCAGCTTCCGGAAACACAAATGTGGAATAGGTGATATACATGACGCCGAATAGAGGGATTAGCACCAGTATGAATTTGGCCAGCTTCCTGAAAGAGAGGCGTAGAAAAGGTGGTATACATGACGCCGAAAGGAGGGATTAGCACTAGTATGAATTTGGCCAGCTTCCGGAAACACAAATGTGGAATAGGTGATATACATGACGCCGAATAGAGGGATTAGCACCAGTATGAATTTGGCCAGCTTCCTGAAAGAGAGGCGTAGAAAAGGTGGTATACATGACGCCGAAAGGAGGGATTAGCACCAGTATGAATTTGGCCAGCTTCCGGAAACACAAATGTGGAAAAGGTGGTATACATGACGCCGAATAGAGGGATTAGCACCAGTATGAATTTGGCCAGCTTCCGGAAAGAGAGGCGTAGAAAAGGTGGTATACATGACGCCGAAAGGAGGGATTAGCACTAGTTTGAATTTGGCCAGCTTCCGGAAACACAAATGTGGAATAGGTGGTATACATGACGCCGAATAGAGGGATTAGCACCAGTATGAATTTGGCCAGCTTCCTAAAAGAGAGGCGTAGAAAGGTGGTATACATGACGCCGAAAGGAGGGATTAGCACTAGTATGAATTTGGCCAGCTTCCGGAAACACAAATGTGGAATAGGTGATATACATGACGCCGAATAGAGGGATTAGCACCAGTATGAATTTGGCCAGCTTCCTGAAAGAGAGGCGTAGAAAAGGTGGTATACATGACGCCGAAAGGAGGGATTAGCACTAGTAGGAATTTGGCCAGCTTCCGGAAACACAAATGTGGAATAGGTGATATACATGACGCCGAATAGAGGGATTAGCACCAGTATGAATTTGGCCAGCTTCCTAAAAGAGAGGCGTAGAAAAGGTGGTATACATGACGCCGAAAGGAGGGATTAGCACTAGTATGAATTGGCCAGCTTCCGGAAACACAAATGTGGAATAGGTGATATACATGACGCCGAATAGAGGGATTAGCACCAGTATGAATTTGGCCAGCTTCCTGAAAGAGAGGCGTAGAAAAGGTGGTATACATGACGCCGAAAGGAGGGATTAGCACTAGTATGAATTTGGCCAGCTTCTGGAAACACAAATGTGGAAAAGGTGATATACATGACGCCGAATAGAGGGATTAGCACCAGTATGAATTTGGCCAGCTTCCCGAAACACAAATGTCGAAAAAGTGATATACATAACGCCGAATAGAGGGATTCGTCTATAATAGTATGAATTTAGCCAGCTACCTGAAAGAGACGTGTAGAATAGGTGATATGCATGACGTCGAATAGAGAGATTAGCACCAGTATGAATTTAGCCAGCTTCCTGAAAGAGAGGCGTAGAAAAGGTGGTATACATGACGCCGAATAGAGGGATTGGCACTAGTATGAATTTGGCCATCTTCTGGAAACACAAATGTGGAAAAGGTGATATAGATAACGCCGAATAGAGGGATTAGCACCAGTATGAATTTAGCCAGCTTCCTGAAAGAGAAATGTAGAAAAGGGGACATACACAACGCCGAAAGGAGGGATCAGCACTAGTATCTATTTATCCAGCTTCCTAAAAGAGAAATGTAGAAAAGGTGATATACATGACGCCGAATCGAGGGATCAGCACTAGTATGAATTTAGCCAGCTTCCTGAAAGAGAAGTGTAGAAAAAGGGATATACATCACTCCGTATTGGGGGATTAACACTAGTATGAATTTGACCAGCTTCCTCAAACCGATGTGGTACAGGTCGTAAACCATGCAATACAGAAGAAAGTGTTTAAGTCTAAGCTGTATTACAGTTTATTACTCAATTTGCGGCGAAATCTTGTCGGCAAACTGGTGACGTATTATTCATAAAATGCAAGAGAATAATATAAAGGCTATTTCTTTCATAAGAAATATCTGATATTATTGAAAGGAGATAATTTGGCACTTTAATATAGAGTGGTCTCCCTTGTCTCTCCGGGGCACCTTGTAGCCTGCTTTGTTTGGAGTAGTCTCCCTTGTCACTAGGGCCAGTACAGTTGTTCCATATAGTTGCTTTCCCGCAACGACAGAACTTTGCTTCTTTGCACTTTAAGATGAAGTGTAAACTGACGTGAAGTTTGCATACTTTTTATGTTTTGATAAATATAGTTACGTAGCTTGATGGATATATTACAACAATTGAACGATGTTTTGAAACAAGGTTAAATTTTTCCAATCTCTCAAGTGTGTCTGTTCTAGGCATACATCCCACGTATACTTTTATATTGTTATGTACGTTATATTGAGAACCGTTTATAATTAAGATTATTTTCATTTTCCATGTACTAATATCTTCAATGTGTCAGCATGCCAACACCAAAGTCTAAGTCTAGGGATGGCATCGCTCCCACTGCAATAAGCAGGCCTAAATTTTCATCACGGTCGGCAGTCTCAGATTTCATGTAGTTGAGCCCACAAGCGACAATGTTATTCCGGTGACTAGCACCCATGGGACAAACCACCTGATGTACATGCCTATCCACCTGTCACTTGCGACCAGCCCAAACCAGTCGTATCTTGCGATGCGCCTGGTTTAGTTATGCATAAAACAAAAAAAAATTATTAAAGGCCGGTATGTCGACTTGGCAATCTTATTATCAGTTAATCATGGTGTTAAGTTTGAGAAACGACTTACGTTAAATAAGTTTGGGGACATAGTCACAAAAGATGTAAATCCTCGAAAGACAGATACTTTTGACAGATGATTTGATGATTTCATAATTTTTATGGATATTTATCTCGAGGCTCAGCCTGGAGCAGCCCGGGGATTGCTGAGGTATGTGCATACAATCCGTTTGGGTGTCAACCGGGGGCCACTGCGTGGAAAGAATACCACATGCAGTATAGTTTAAGGAAAGCAGTCAATCCTTCTAATTCTTGGGCGGTGGTAGACACGGAATTATTGTTTATCTACATGGGCTCTGCAACCGGGTATCGAGCTGATCCTAGTTCACAACCAGCGCAAGCAAAATGCTACCTGCAAAACAACATCAGCTCTTGTCTGAAACACCTTTGTCCTTACTTGCATGCATGTAAATGGTAATCGACAATCACCCAGCCGTTACCTGCCTTAGACATCTTGCTGTAGTTTTACAGTCTGGTACATTTCGACCAACATTTCGATATCAACCATCCCACCCTGCACTTCCCAAGCACATATTCAATGGGATTCGAAACCACTATGTCTCTCAGCGGTCCCGTCCCGCCAACGCTCAATTTTTGGGCACTAGGACATTCTCCTATCAAACCCGAGGATCTGGATAGTTACCTAGCTCTATATCCGATACTGAAGCTGCCACACTATTGTCAACTGGTTTTCGTGAACGATTTAGCCTTAACTATTCTGGTCCCCGTGTGCGTCTAGAGTGTAAAAATCGTAAATCGGCAAGTAAATGTGCAACCCTGGTAGGCGAATAACTTAATAAAGAAATTAACTTAGGCCGTATTAGCGCACCTTTCACAGAATTACCATTGTTCAGCCTAGGAGTATCCCCTGTAGGTGTCGTCCAGAAGTGAGACGGAGGGTGCCAGTTAATTTGCCATTTGTGTTATCCATTCGAAATAGCGTTAATGCATTCATATACCCTGCACGGTGCTCAGTCAGCTGTACATTTTTCGATAAAGTCATACATATGATTGCTAAACTCGTCAGAAAGACACTGATTGGTAAGGTGGACATTATATCAGCGTTCCAATTATCACCAGTTTCTCCGACGGACATTGAGTTGTTGATTATTCAAGTTCAAGGTCACTTCTTCATTGACAAATGCCTTTCAATATCCTGTCGCGTATTTGTAACATCGTCCACTTTCTTACTCTGGTTAACAGTTCACAGATGCAGCTGCAGTACTAGAATTTGGATGATTTCATTTTTGCCATTGTTTTTAAGGCCGTTTACATTACCACTCGTGATAAAGACATTGCCTATTCTAGTTCCCGCAAACAGTGGGACAGCGTTAGAGTTGTTGCCCCGTCAGCCAAGCCAGAGCCAGTCCCAGAGCAGTTTCACTCCGCATCTCGACCATGAGGTTGACCGACTCCTGAATGCAGCTCTCACAGAGAACTCCAATGCAACACACAAAACCGGACTTCTTATCTTACCTTTTGTAAACAATCGGGTATAAGTGTGCCACGGCGCTAGTCCATAATCTATTATGTTGATCACTTGTCTCACACAGCTGAGTTACTCTCCTGCAAAATCTTATTTGTCAGCCATTTCTTATAAATGTCAGTTAGAAGGCGAGGTGGATTATACATCCGATTTCCCCGTTTCAAAATTAATACAAGGAATTAAATCCCTGCACCACTCTTCCAGCAGTAGGCTGCCTATAACCCGTTCTGTCCTGAAGAAAATCACTCAGGTCCTCCCGAGTGTATGTACAAAAATACCTATGACCGACCCCTTTTTAAAGCACCCTTTTCCGTAGCTTTCTTTGACCTTTTCAGGATAGGAGAGATAACTCTTTCGAAGAACACACCGGAAACTGAACAATTAACATAAATGACTTGTGTATACATAATGAAACAGATTCAATTACAGTTACTTTACGCTATTCGAAAACAGATCAGATTGACCGGGGAGTGCACATTCAGATTCCTAAACATGGGGGGAGCATATATCCTTATGACAACTTGACAGCATATATGACTCAGAGACCTCACAAAGACTGCCCATTATGTTTACACTTCAATGGGTCCACTCTGATCAGTTTGCTGCAGTCCCAGCGAAATCTCTCAAGGTATAGGATATACATGATGTCGGTTATAAGGCACATTCAGGATTGGTGCCACGACCGATTGTGCCATTGTAGGTCTTACGGTTGACCTGCTAAAAAAATGCAGGACGCTGGCGGTCCTCCTGCTATAAATGTTACATTCGTATCTCAAATTTGTTTTAATTTTAAACATTACTTCTTAATAATTTGAGTTAATGTATTTCAGATTGTCTCCATGTCTGGTTTGTATGCTAATTGGTCATGCAACAAGCCTCCAATACTGCCCGCAGCCAACCAGAGGGCACTGATCTTGGATTAGGCACAAAAGGTGTATAGTGTACTATTGAGTATACCGTCCAAACTTTGGGCTAAATTCGGGTCTGTTCCTGCAATCATAGTCCTGTATTATGTGTGTGTGTGTGTGTGGGGGGGGGGGGGGGGGGTGGATGGGGGGGGGGGTGAAATGATCTTTGGCTTACATCCGTACATAAACGTAGGCTAGCGGCTAAACGTGTGGTAGAATTCATTCCTACATAATTTCCCGAAGTTAAATTTGTGTGGCCCAACATACTTCCACGAACAAGTTGGCTACTCCAACAACGCCGCGCCCATGGATAAAGCAAGGACTTGACTTAACTCATGTATTGGGGCAAATGTCAGAGCACAAGGGGGTTATGTCGTTCAACATAATGAAAGAGAGTCCAATCCACATCAAGATTTAGCTAGTGATGGTCCTCATCTGCCAGCAGTGCCAGCATTTGTCTCCTAGGCTGGACGGACACAGTTTTGAGCTTAGTGTAGTCCTCACATCTGTTAAGTTGGCAAAATATGTTGTCATGGCTGTTTGTGTGCGCTCCTTCACCTGCATTTCGTTTGGTGGTGTACTAGATATCGTGTCATAATAGCCCTCTATCTGCGTACATCTGGCGGTGAAGTTGATATCGTGCTCTGATAGTCCTCTATCTGCGCACATTTTGCGGTAGGAGTCACACACATTCTAAAGTATATATATTCTCAACAATTTGATGATCAGTTGATAACTGTTTAGTAATTTAGTGAAAATTCATTACAAGTTTGTTATGGACAGTTGTTTTTTACCATGGCTTAATGTGATTATCCTCCTGCACCCCCCAGAGTTCCTTTAAAGTAATATTTTCCTCTGCACCTCCTAGAGTTCCTTTAAAGTAATATTGTCCTCTGCACCTCTCAGAGTTCCTTTAAAGTAATATTGTCCTCTGCACCTCCTAGATTTCCTTTAAAGTAATATTTTCCTCTGCACCTCCCAGTGTTCCTTTAAAGTAAGATTGTCCTCTGCACCTCCTAGAGTTCCTTTAAAGTAATATTGTCCTCTGCACCTCCTAGAGTTCCTTTAAGGTAATATTTTCTTCTGCACCTCCTAAAGTTCCTTTATTATAATGTTTATCTCTGCACCTTGCATATTTTTTGTCTAAAGTATTTTGCTCTCTGCTTCTCCCGGAATTTTCTTTGATGTAATGTTTTCCTCTGCACCTCGCAGAGTTTTTGTCCAAAGTAATTTGCTCTCTGCTTCTTCCAGAATTTTCTTTAATATAATGTTTATCTCTGCACGTCCCAGAGTTCTAGTCTTTAAAGTAATATGCTCTCTGCTCCTCCCAGAGTTTCTTTGAAGTAATGTTTACCCAGGCACATCATGGGGTTCCTGTCTTTAAAGTAATGCTCTCTGCTTCTCCCAGGGTTTCTTTAAGGTAATGTTTACCTCTGCTACTCCCAGAGGTTATATTTTCACTCTCTTTCTCCAGGGTTAAATTTAAAGTTAGATTCGATGTGCGATGTATTGAAATCATATTTCAGAGCAGAAGATACATTATCAGTTTTCGTTTAGATTTTCTGATAATAGTCAGTTTAGCTTAAAACGAAGGCGCCATTGTGAGAGAAAGCTTGCTTCACTGATGTCTAATCACAGCTAAATGTAACAATAAATAACATTATCTTAATTGGCTAAGGGTCAGAAACTCGGGAGAAAACTTCAGAAGGTAGTTTTCTTTGCAGCTGGATTAAGAAAAAACCTTATTTCTGAAATGAACATGTGCGTCTCTAGATGGGTTTATTTAGAGGGAATTTACACACACGCTGTGGTATGTACATAGGCTATTAAGATTTGTGGTTAATAAAGGGAAGTATTAAGACTGTCATCCGTAAATTCAAGAGTATCTTGAGGTTTACATTCAAAGTTTTGAATTTCTGATGAAAACATCTGTTTCTCCAGAGTCGGACATCGATATATATCCCATAATTAAGGGGAAACTGAAGGACAATCATACCTGTATCTGTTTTCGTCTTGGCGTCGCGAGGCCCGAATCGTCAAAATTCTCACAATGTCCATAAAAAAGACAAAATTTATCTGCAAGAGAAAGGAAAAGAAAAAACATTCACTGAAAAATAAATAAAGCGGGTTATCACAACAAAAGAGAAACTCTAACCTTTATTTAAAATTAATATTCATCTGTTCCTTGGCAAAAACCAGAGCCGTCGAAATAGTTACAAAATTTGCTATATAGCTACCTTTGTACAGGGAAATAGTTACACAAGTTGCTACATAGATACCAATGTAGAGTGAAATAGTTACACAAGTTGCTACATAGATACCAATGTAGAGTGAAATAGTTACACAAGTTGCTACATAGCCGCCAATGTACGGTGAAATCGTTACACAAGTTTCTACATAACTACCAATGTAAAGTGAAATCGTTACACAAGTTTCTACATAGCTACCAATGTAAAGTGAAATCGTCACAAGTTGTCATATAGCTACCCATGAAAAGTGAAATCGTTACATTAGACACCTAATTTCGTTCACACAGCAGAATGAATCACAGCGTATACAGCATTATGCCTGGCAAATAAAATGATAGGACGAAAGTGCAATTTTGAATTTTTGGTGTATAGTAACAGGATGAAAAATTGCAAAAACACTAATTCTTATTTTTTTCTTTTTAATTTTTAGGCAACTGGGGACAGTGGGGGTTTAAGAAGATAAAAATATGATCTATTTATATAAATGTATATATGCAACGAATACTTCAATCCCGTCATATCACTGACGGGAAGTGCGAGAAGATGTCATGAGTTTCGTACCACGATTGAGGCAACAATTGGTCCCTTCATTATCCAATAGAATTCCGGCGTGGGATGAGTGTTCCAACATCTGGAGAGAGAGAGACAGAGACAGAGAATGAGAACAAGGGAGATAACACAATCAGAATGTGCTTTCGGAATGAGTAGTGTCCCTTTAATTAAGACACCACCAATTGTGTCAGATCACAAGCCGTCACATAGATCCTGTAGCCCAGTGATAAGTGAAGCATGCGAAGTGTATATCAAAGAGGGCCATGTCGGAAAAAAAAGTTTATCCACTTTAGAAATAAAGCATTTCTCCGTCAGTTTTACACTCATTTGTACATTACTGTGCCCTGTGAGTCTTAGACACCCCAAAGTGTATCTAAATCATCCACATTGTGCACAGAATCCATCAAAACGTCATTTATCTAACTCAGGGCCATTCGTTTGTGTCTTTTCTATGACATACTATCACGCATGTCGTATCACCCAGATGTAATAGAATAGAGAAAAGACAATGGCGCTGCGTTCAAATAAATCACCAGTCTAGGAGCTGTTGTTTTGATGAATTCCATCCACACTGTGGATAAATCAGACAAAGTGCAGATGAGTGTAAAACTAACAGAGAAACGGTTTCTTTATTTCTAAAATAAGTAAAACTTCGTTTCCGACCTTGTCCTTTATATAAACATTACACATATGCATGTAGCAGTAATTTGCAATAATAGATAGGCTGTGATCGATGTGTAATAATCGATAGGCAGTATATATATATATATATATATATATATATATATATATATATATATATATATATCCGTTTACTGTGATTGCTTTTTGTTAGAAGGTGTATATATCCTGAATGTCCATTTGTAAAATCGTTGTGCGGAAAAAAATTAATCATGTAACTAAACTCAGTGTATCGGAAAATAGAATGCAGGGATCGGTGGATCAGGGCTGTCAAATGAATCAACCTAGTCCATCTTTTTTGAAAATTTGTAATAAAACAAGCTCTTCTCTTTGATGTCCTTTCTTCCTATTCCGTTTACTCGCCCTCGTGTATTGGGCAAGGCAAAAATTGGATATGTAAGTCAGTGTTGTAGTTTGTTTGTCTGATTTGTGTGTATTTATTTATTTATTTCATTGGTGTTTTACGCCGTGCTCAAGAATATTTCACTTATACGACGGCGGCCAACATTATGATGGGAGGAAACCGAATAGAGCCTGGGGGAAACCCACGGCCATCCGCAGGCTGTTGGAAGACCGATTTGTGTGTAATGCCGTGCTCAAGAAGTTTTACTGGTGCCTATATGACGAATAGATGGAGGAAATCGGAATGCCCGGCGTAAACCGCTGACCTTCGGCGGGTAAGTGACAAACCATCTGACGTAAAGCCGCTCCCGAAACAGAAAGGGCCGGGTCAGATTTCACGTCGTTACAAGTAAGAGCCCCGGTAACTGCAGCGTGCATGCGTCTTAACCATCTGAGCCATGCAAGGAGGATCCCAGATTATACTTTTCGAACAAAACAAATGTGACTGAGATGCCACAATTCTTCTGGCCTTTTGCGTAATACAACCATTACGACGACCGCTTCGCTTTGCAATGAGTTTAGGCCGTCGATTAGAATTTGGTCAGTCATTAAGTGAGCTAAAAATCTAACGCATTACCGCATCTGTAATCACTTCATACATTGTGCGTACACGGGCCTTTAAAGGGGGAAGAAAGAAAACAAAAAAAAATTAAAAAAGGAAGCACGGCGAGATGGACCACTTACACGTGTATCTACAAGCTGAGTACTAACAATGCTTTAATTTTGGTTGTATTTTGAAAAATGTTTTGTAGTGTTTGTGTCAACATATTTCAGTCAGCGGTGGGAATTGTCAAAAACAACGTCACCATAGCAACACAATCTACGTCACTGGCTCAATAGTCCTGGTACCGGCCCGGATAGCACAGTTGGTAGAGCGTCCGCTTCGGGACCAATCCTTGGTCGAGTCACACCTAAGACTTTAAAAGAGGAAGTTGTAACTTCCTCGCTTGGCGTTCAGCATGAAGGGGATAGTGCAACGACTGGTTGACCCGTATCAGTATAATGGCTCGGGCGGGGCCGCTTACTTGCCTTCGGTAAGTCGTCTCAGTGATGCAGCACTAAATAAAAGAGCTGTGGAAATCCGTCCTGCAACAAGGAGGCACATTACACGTGCATGCACCCTAATGATTCCTTCGTCGTCATATGACTGAAAAATTGTTGAGTACGACGTTAAACCCCAAGCACTCACTCACTCACTCAATAGTCCTGATAAATGATGAGACCTGACAAGGTCATAGTTTACACAATAACACGAGGATTGAAAAGCTTATTTCAACTGGTATATGTAAGAACATGTCACGAACTAAATATGAAGTACACACGCTGCATATTTCAGGAATCCTTAACAGACAACAAATTGGTGAAACTCACAAGGCATTGTCACACAAGGCGCGAACCACGACCCACGGGCAAAGAAACAGCAGCGGAGAAGCTGAAATAAACAAAAATTTATTTGGTGAGACATAGAGAAATTTGATTTTCGCCCCAATCCATACTCAAGAACTGCTCACTTAGATGATATACGTCAGTCTTATGCATGGAGGACACCTGAATGCAAGGGAAAACACAGACCTTCGACAAGTTACTGAAAAAATTTCCCATATATGACCTAAATATATGCGCACTGTAGCGGAGGAGGACAAGTGGTCTTCAATGAAAGTAAGACTAATTAAACAAACACACTACAAATTTGAGCAAGGCCGGGTTTGAACCCGCGCCATAACAAGTTTATGTACTAAAACAAGTGCGACGGATGACTGAGGAAAACAAGCATTTACATTAACAGCTTCATGCTATTTACACTTGAAGAGGGTTTCAAACTAAAAAAGAAAAACTTTAAAGGTTTGATAAGCCTGATAGAAAATGTCGCTTATTTGATTTATTATTTATTTATTTGATTGGTGTTTTACGACGTACTGACGAATATTTCACTGATACGACGTCGGCCAGCATTATGGTGTGAGGAAACCGGGCATAGCCCCGGGGAAACCCAGGACCATCCGCAGGCTGTTGATATAACTTCCCACATACGGCCACGGAGGAAGCCAACAGGAGCTGGACAGCGATCGCAATCGTTCGCCAAAATATAGATTTCAGGTTTCCCGTTGCATGTATGTTTACCAAATGTAGTCAGCATTTGCCAGATTAACGCGTATGGGTCCAGGATCACAAAGCCACCTAAGACATTTCTCATCGTACATTTGTTTTACAACATTTTGCACGTCACAAGCGCCGTATATGTGCGATCAGCCTACATTTACGACATCTTTGTGAAAGTGGGCCCTATTCCATGCCCGGTTTTCTACCCCTATAATGCTGGCTGCTGTCGTATCAAAAAATATTCCTGTATGAAGTGAAAATGAAATAAACAAGCCAGTTTCTTCCTTCCATAAAAGTGACCCCTATCGCATAACATAAAAACGGTTAGAGTATTTCGTTAAACAACGATAAAATTAATACATGAATCAACGGTTGAAAACATCTACTAACACTGAAAAAATCTAGCGAAATAACCATTCATTCATTCCTGTCCAAGAAGGATAAAAACCCAAAATCATGGGTTCCAGCGATAGTAAAGTAACTACTTCAAAAATATCACCTGAACGAGATTACATTTATTTTGGATAAAGAAAGATCAGAGAGAAAAACAAATCAGAGCAGCGACGACAATGTGGTAGACTATTCTTGAATGAGGTGTAAAACACAAGTTAAATGAATAAGTAAATAAATAATGCGATACTTGGGAAATGGTCATATATCACCGGTGAAATACGGCTTCTTGTCAATTTACCTGACAGGGTTTTATTGTAATTATTCATGAAGATGCTTAAATAGCAGTAAATGAAATGGCCCTTAGCACCGTGGCTTAAGGAGTATAGTCTAAGCGCACAACTAGTCCAATCATTCAGAACTTCTAACGAGAAATGATGGTCATATCCAACAAATATCAGTTATCAAAACGTACATGTATATCATGATATCGCCATGACACTTTAATGTGAATTTTGTAAACATTGTGCGACAATCTGACGCAGCTAAAGATATCAAAGCTATAATATAAGACCAACTGAATTTGCCAATTACCGGTATGTTAAATTAAGTTAGGGTAATTAATATGACAGATGTTGGTCTTCTACATGGTACAGAATTCTTAATTGAATTAATCAACTCTCTAGAGAGAGTTACAGATCTTTGAAATTGGGACGAGCGTTTGTTGTAGTTTTCTAAGACGATAAAAGCCAAAGGGGTAGACAGCCGGTGCCAGCGGAGAATACGATAAGGGAAAACGTTAAACTGTTCTGCTGGTCTCCGGATGTAGAGGCCATAAAAACCGGTAGTGTGGCGATAAAGCAAGATCTATGACTGACAATAGAAGCAATTGTTATCGTTAAGTGTTAGTTAACTATCACCAAAGAGCTTTCCTTCGAGTAGAAGTGCAGTTTGTTAGTCCGCGAAGGCAGACAACTAGCCTAGCAATTTATTACATAATGGATTCTATGTCCAAAGCAAAATCATCGCATTTTAAAATCTGACTTCGCTTTTAGGTCAGATGCCACTATCTTGCCACTCAATGGTTACTGTTTATCTTTATTCTCTTGGGGCAAATTTTAACTATCAATTTCATAACTCAAACAAACATTCCAAAATTCATCTTATTCTTTCATTTCCTGTCAAAACTCACTCCGTAAACAATAGCCAAGTTTCTTTAGGCAGAGATCCGTGTTATGCAATTATTGTAAAGCTTTTAACATCCAAAAACCCTGAAGACAGACAGACACAAAGAGAAAAAAAATGGTGAGGTTTTTGTTCTTAATGAAAATGTTTTTAAGCGCAAAAGACTACAATCTCACGGCTTATTTTGACAGCGTCCTGAAAATTGTCATATCCTGGCTGTAGATGGACGGGTTGTTTGTTACAGGAAAATTAATACCATTTACTAATAAAACTATCCTTCCGACAGAGAAAGGTTGCCCCAAGTGGAAGACGCTACTGCTGAAAACTTATTGCCTACATGTAGTGTCAGTGAATGCGGTTGCTCAAATTGTGTTAGCTTAGGCATGGCTTTTCACTGGGACTTCCTTCAGGCACTTTGTGTTCTGTGTTTGTCAGTCGTTTGTGCTCGTTTTTTGGTTTGTTTGTTTTTGTGCATAATTCTGATTGATTGGTATTTTTGTTAAATAATGTGTGGAGTGGTGTCATCAGACCTTTTGTCATATAAACTTATTGATATATTTATCACTTGAAACAATACTCAAAGAGCGTTTCACGTATACGATGACCGTCAGAATTATGGGCCGCGGAAACCAGAATGCCTGAGGGTAAATTATTTACTTGAGGTGAGTTACTGGTCGACTTTCCGTTGTGTGAGGTACAGATATGCACGCCATTCTGGTGGAAGAAAAGTTATTTGCTACTTATTGTCGCCAAGGCACCGCTAAAGAAAAGAACGGCGTAATTTACAAGCACAAATTCCCTGTCCATTGTGTCTCCAGGCGTAATACGCTCTCGTCACGACATGGCTGAAGTGTGGCCAATATGGCGTTAAGTCATAATTAACCATTCATTCATTCCTGTTAGCGACGGGTAAAATCACCAAATCAAAAAGATCAACTGAACGAGATTACATTTATTTTGGATAGAAAAGACCAGATAAAACCACCCAATCAAAAATATCAACTGAACGATATTGCATTTATTTTGGATAAACAGACCAGAGAGAAAAACAAACCAGAGCAGCGACGACAATGTGATAGAATACTCTTGAGTGCGGAGTAAAACACAAATCAAAGAAATAAATAAAAGCAATATGATATTTGGGAAATGATGATATGTAACTGATGAAATACAGCCTCTTGTCAATTTACCTCAGTCAGGGTTTTGTTGTAACTGTTCATGTAGATGCTTAAATAGTAGCGAGTTACACGGCCCTTCGCACCGTGGCTTAAGGAGTATAGTCGAAGTGCACGAGTAGTCCAATCGTTCAGAACTCCTAACGAGAAATATTGGTCATATCCAACAAATATCAGTTTTCACTGATACTTCGTTGTAAGACAGGGCATTTGCATATCTCAAATGCATTACGTTACTTGAGGCATTTGGGCTGTGCATTATAACTCATGACTGTAAATTGTGCTAAACGTTTCGTGCTAAACTTGCGTCTCGATATCCCATAGCACGGATATGCCAGATATTTCAACAGACATCGCATACACGCAGACACAAACGACTGCAGCTTTACAGCCTATCTATTGCCATTAAAACTTACCCCAACCAAACACGATGTAGGGTTTCACGCCGTGCCGTTCAGTCCACAAGGTATTGTACACGAGCATGTGAAGGTAGATACCTTCAGCAAATATCCACATATAGCTTGTACCCAGGCTGTAGTGAAAGACGGTGAACAGAAGTTTACACTCCCAGTGCTGAAACCACAGAGTACATAGAACGGTATATTTAACGCGTTGATAAGGTTAGAGTATTCTCTACGGCGTGTACACCTTGCGCCCTGTGTGACGATTTCATTCACTGTCACAAATGCTTTCCTTAAAAAAAAAAACAAATAGTGCGTGAATAAAAATGCATCTGAGAAGCATGTTTTGAATATCGAGAACATATAAACTGAAATCTTATACAATTCGGATAATGATTTCATTCATTCGCCCAAACCATTCCTTGCGTCTTCCCATCGTAAGGAAAAACTGTCCCCTGAATCCGTACTACTTTCTTATTTCATACATTTTCTTAGTTGTTTGAATTTTGGATTGAAGGTTTTAGGGGTTTTTTTCTGGTTTTTTTTTTTAATGCAAACTGTTTTATTCGATCTCTGACCCGTGACGACCATTTTGCTTCACTGCTGGTATAGGAATGTTTGTTTTGATGTCTAGATCCGTTGGCTGGGATCCTCGGGATTCCGGCACTTAGTTAAGTCGATTTATTCTCACTCTCATAAGTACATGTACGTTCAAGTAATAAACAGACTTCAGCATTGTTTTCTGACCATCAAATTATACCTGCTTGTATTTTAGAGATGTGATTTTTATATTACTCCCTTAGGTTTTGTTTCTAGATTGTTCTGGCCAAGAGATACGTCAGAATGTATCAACTTTTATCGAATAAAAGAAACTCCCAAGAAAACTAATCACTATTCACTTTGTGTTTTTCTTCAGACTTGGATATAACTAGTGGAAGTAAAATCTGCGCCTTGATATTTGACTGAAAAAATTACGAAATTATCCGGCATCAGGATGGGAATTCCGAACCTCGGATACGCTAGCGTGGGAACTTTTTGACGGAAATGAAAGAAAGAGTTACATATGTTACTGTGACATGTACACGAAATAAGAACGACAGGGGTTCAAATACAGTAGTCACGGCCATAAAATAAATTTGTCGCAGCAAATGGTGAGAAAGACAATGCGTCCTATTTGGAAGTACACACAAACGCACTGCATTCGTCTGAAGACGCCGATTCGTCAAAGGCAGCATTGGATCAGTCATGAGACTGTAAATATACCAATACGTTCCATGCTGACATCAATCGTGAACGTTAGACGGCTAGAGAAGAATCGCCCGCGCAGGAATTTCCCTCGGCGAAAGGTAGTCAAGCTCACATTTCTGATGAATATCACTGGGCGAAAAAAAGGAACACATCAAGACCTGAAGCCCGGGATCAGAAAATCAATGACGACACTCTACGATAACTACTATAAGCCTCCGATGTGCGTGAAGCGTGACATTGTTTTTCAATTCTCTTTTAATAAACCTACATTTGCTGTGTGGATATAGCAGAAAAGTGAGTGAGGTCCTCGCGCGTTATTTTTTTTCTGTAAAATTCAAGGTAACGTCGGCGTAACGTAAATGTAACGTTTAAAGGCCTCAAGGTAACGACCGGCGGGCTCAAGGCAACGTCCGGCGGCATCAAGGTTCTACGTGTCTATGTTTTGCATATCCATCTAAAAGCATTTATCCATCTACACACCAGAAACGGCATCAGTACACATTTTACGTGTATAAGTCAATATGTCCAAGCTCTCAGGCATCGATTTTAATGATTTATAAATCTGTTGATCTTTTATTGGTTTATCGATTTTTCATGGATTTTTTTTTTATCTGTTATCGATTTATCGATTTCACGTTTATCGGTCGTTTATTGGGATTTAAAAAAATATATATTAACACGTTGTAATGTTTACGCCTTCGGATATCTCTTCGGGATTGTTCATTTGAAGTGTGTTACTTTGGAAAGGTTTTTGGGGTTATCTTTGTAGTAGATTGGCTCTTCATGAGGTGTGCCGCAGATTGCTTAATCAAAGCTGTTTTCACATCTGAGTACTATGACATCCCAGCGGGGTTAGGTTAACGAATGGGGATGTAATGAAATATTGTGTGTAATGGATTTTTTGGGTCTCAATACCACACTTTAGTAGCATCATTAACTCCGTTGATAGACTGTTTGGTTAGTACAGTCACGGGTTATTTATTCTATCAATGGCTCAACGCGAAGTGTATCGATTAGCCCCCACTGGACATACCAAGGCACAAAGCTTACGCGGAACAATCTTAAAGGGTTCATGAAACGCTTGGTTTGTATTTCTTAATATGGAGCATATGATGTGAGGTAACACCAAAAAAAAAAGTGCAACAACGCTGTTTAGCTTCTATCTTAAGGCGTAAAAATGACTAAACTGAAGGTTCCCTCAGGAAGTAGCTTGTTGTAAGACATAAACGGTGATAGTTGTCAAAATAACTTTGTTCGTAGGACAGCCGAAATTAATGACATAAACCTGGTCCGACGATCACGGTAGATTCTTCGATGACGTCATTACCGTGTATTTTCGACCACTGACGGAAAATATGCGTAATATAGAATCGTTGTTAAAAAAATTAAAATACTATAGTTTTCAAATAGTCAGCAAGTAACAGCTGAAAGTGATTTAGCCTAGTTAATTTACTTCAGACGTTTTATTCCTACTTCTCATGATTATGTTAAAGTCGAAGCTCATGTTATTTTGTAAGCCACACAAGTTGCCTTGGACAGCGTATCAACTGTAATCAACTCCAGTACTGTGTACAGATTTTAACACTGAATTCTAGCAATGCGTTAACCCAAACATCACTTTCATTTACCTACACCTACTATTGTCCCCTGTATCGATTACTTCCTTTTTCAAACCAGCTTTAAAGTCAAACCGTCTCATAGCCACTCGATTAGTGGCCACAATTCAATACTATCCATAAAACACAAAGGGTTTTAGTAGCCCGATACCTGATACCTCTCGATTTACAGCCCTAATACGGATTTCCTCTCTATGCGACGGCCAAAGCTAAATGTTAAACTGCCATGGCCATTTAAATGTATTTTTCAGGCTCTTCCGTTTCCAAGAGAAGGTCAATTATTGTCCTCATTGGGGTTACGGTTGCGGGTATGGCGTCTGGTTAGGAGTTATTAATGAATGCTCCGGGTTTAACGTCGTACTTAACAATTTTTTCAGTCATGTGATGCGAGGACTCATTAGGTGTGTGTACGTATCCTGTGTCTTCTTATAGCAGCGCGAGTTCATGCCGTCAAAGTGCTGTCCCACTGACATGACACCCGACCCAGTCACATAATATACAATGACACACAACCTCTCAACGCTGAGGGCCAAATGAGGTAGCAGCAGCTGTCATTTTTAAAATCTTTGGTATGACCCGACCCGGGTTTGATCCCGGAACTTCAAGGCAGGCGCCCTTACAATTAGGGCAGCCAAAGCGGTCAGTAAGGATGGATTTTTTTTCACTAGTGGTTATACTTACAGTGCCCTCCTCTATGAATTTAAGTTCCCCGTTGTCCAGCCTCTGAAAATCTCCGGGCAAGGCGAGTCCCTGTACCAAGAGCGTCTCCCTCAGAAGGCACGTTCCCGCACGCAGTATAAACGCCAGGAACAAGTTTACGTGGAGAACATTGCTCTTACTACGTAAACGTCTAAAATATTAAAAGATAATATGAAAAGGTCAAGCGTTGCACGATGTACTGCTCTGCTAGGTTTCCTTATTACGTCATCATACTCAGAAAACTATATAGTTTACACAAATGGTACACAATAAGGTTGCACAATGCACATCCACCTGTTGTTGTGTACCACGTTATTACACAGACGTGTTCACAGAGTAGTTATTTCAGCTTGATTAAATTTTAAGGACAGCAGAGAATTAAAGTAAGCTTAATCAGATATATAGTAGAAAACAATACCTACGAGCACTTTCACTCACATTTTATGCACTTTTGAAATTAGAAATAAATGAATTTAAAGGTGAATTCTAATTTGGGCTTCATGGACATTAAGTGGCAGTCTACTGCCGGTAACAGCGTAATTTGACATCAAAGCAGATTGATGTGAACATGTCTTAAGTAAACCTTAGATTCGTATATATTTCAATTTTAAAGGCTGTTTTATTGGCTTCCGGGGCTCAGTCGATTAGCGCGCTAGCGCAGCGTAATGACCCAGAAGTCTCTAACCAATGCGGTCGCTGTAAGTCCAGCTCATGCTGGCTTCCTCCCCGGCAGTAACGTGGGAAGGTGGGTTTCCCTCGGGTTCTGCCCGGTTTCCTCCCACCGCAATGCTAGCCGCCGGCGTATAAGTGAAATATTGTTGAGTACGGCGTAAAACACCAATCAAATAAATAAATAAAGAAAGGCTATATTTAGAGTAATGTTATATAGTAGCAAGCATACAGTCAGCTAAAACTGTATTGCTGTGGGTTTAAAGTTTGCACCCACGGCTGTTGTATTGCTCAGTTGGTATACCCAGGAAGTTTAGAAACTAATGTTCTGGTTTACCCAGTTTAATTAGAGAGTTACCAGTCTCAGTAATATAGTATTACATTTGGAGTCAAAATGGCAGGAATAAAGTGTCTAGTTCTGCGTCCACTGTGTCTCTGTGTATTGAAAACGACAGTTACTGAACACAGCTTTCTTTTACTTGGCGTTTGTCGCGACCTTTAACGGTGTACCAGTCGTACCACGATGAGTTTTAATGCCAACCTAATTTTTAGCCACACAAGACACCAAAGACGACACCGTAAATACAAAAGATATTTACATTTTGAAAAAAAGACTCTACATTTACAGCTAAAATTTCACAATTTTGTGACTTTTTTATTTATTTCTTTATCCTGGTTAACGTTTTACGCTCAAGCATAACTGACTTATACAACGGAGGACAGCATTATGGTGGAAGGAAACCGGGCAGAGAGCCTGAGAGAAGACAACCCCTCCGCGGGTTATTTATAAGTTGAATTGTACATATATGCCTGTATTTATTTATTTGATTAATGTTTCATGCGGTACTCAAGAATATTTCGCTAATGCGACGGCTGTCAGCAATATGGTGGGAAGAGCCGGGCCATATCCCGGAAAACCCACGAACATCTTGCAGCTTGCTGGCCGACCTTCGCTTCCCACGTACAACCAGAGAGGAAAGAGACATGAGCTAGATTTGAGCTCACAAAGACTACATAGGTAACATGCTCCTAGGCCATTCTTCTGCGCTGACACGCTAACCACCTCGGCCACCAAAGCCCTTGTATATATCTACAGTTGTGGTGTATATTAAATACAAGGCAGCTATCTGTGTATGTAGAATAAATTGGTGGAATTTCATGTCTTCAGTTGCAATCTTGGAAAGAGAGAGAGAGGGGGAGGACGGGGTGAGGGGGTCGAGAAAGAGGGAAAGATCGACCTACCGACAGAGAAGCATGATAATAACGGCCAGGATCAGAGCCCCCAGCGACACCCCGTAACCCACGTTGGACAGCAGCCGGATGTAAGGCAAATGGTGCTGAAAAGAGATAATAGAAGTCAATATGTTCTTCCCGATATTCCCACAGAAAGACGTGGGTCTGTCAGCACGTGTATAAACTATAACGGTCACATCAACGCTGAAATTACTGTCAAAACTCTTACAACAGCTGTGTTCAACAGGAACCTGTTCCACAGCATAATCGTAATAAATTTCATTTTTTTATGCGCAATCTGTTATCCATTTCAGAAATTGGACACTATTAATGACACTTGTTTGGGCAAGTCGTCAGAGTTTTATGAGCTTCAAAAGTATCATAAATCTTTCATTTCTTATGGCGTTATGTTATTAATGGCTTTCATAAAGAATCTTTAATGTATCCATGAGGTGACCTTTGCGTGTGGTTTCTCTGTGTAAGTATTCGTTAACGTAGTTTTCTCGACAGCGCTAGAAGGTGGGAGCCCTGTTTTCGTCAGGGTTGAGGATGGTGAACATTCGACGCCACTGGGTAGTATTAAGAATAATAGCAGGACGGCATTTGTGAGGCTATTTTGTGTTTTTATGAATTCTTGCGCAGACAGGAATGTCGCCCTCCGGACATGGATAAATATTAATAGATAGTCTACATAAGACAACGTCTATCTTTGATGGACTACGGCATACTCTGTCAGGAAGAACAGAAGAACAAAGATACTCCGTACAGCTAAGCATATCACAAGCCGTATTGTTAAGGTGATAGTATTTACATCCATATATGTGATTAGAATTGAGTTGATTCAGCAGGTCATTTTATGGCAGAGGGGAAGCGGAGAGCGCAGAGTAAACCACTTGCGTTGGTGATTAACTGACAATGTGTAAGAAGACAAGAAGGCAGAGCGGGTTGAATGTGTAGGTTATATTCAAAACTTTTACAACGGCCTTCATTTACGACCAGTCAAAGTTAAACACGAGCGCTGTGTACTGTTTATTATCACCTAGATCCGTTCAGAGGAGACCCGCGCTAAAGACCAAATCTAGCATTGTCTCAATGGATATTAATATAAATAAATACGTAAGCACAGAGAGTAAACTCAGAGCAGCGACGAGAGAGCTATGGGTGACAAATCGTCACTCGTAAACGGTGAAATACATTCCATGGCAATATATCTCAGTTAGAGTTTTGTACTATCTGTTCATGTAACTGCATAAATAGTATCAATTTACTTGCATCATGACTTAAGCAGAATTAGAAGTGATGTGAATTGCAAGATCGTGGCGAGATTTGTTTTCCATTTCCCGCCCAAACTAAGTATGAATGATGAACTCACTATCCATTGGCACGCTCCACTTTTGTTAATCACCGGTTAATGAAGCACCGGCAAATATAGCATTGTCTCATTAAGGTGTACCTCGGTGCCAGATTTATTTTCGATTTGCCGCCCAAACTACATGTAAGTATGAATAACGTACGCACTGCCACTAGTGGAGGCACAGTTCCCCTAGGCACTGATTGCAGATAGGTCTCCTTTTTACAGGCGGAATAGTTTGTCCAGCTACCATTGTGTTCTGGGTGGACGTACCACGTCCCGTCTGCAAGGCATTCCCGGGTGGCGAATTCTGAAGAAGAATGAATGAATGATAAGGACTTAAAGACACACTGACAACGTATTAGGCATATCCTGTCCAGAACTGTTTAGAACCAGGATAAGTTTCTGACTTTTTGAGAAATTTTGAGAAAATGGATTTAAGTGTAAGATTTGGATCATCAATATGAGAGAGTTAGTCTTCTGAGACACAATCATTTCAATATACATTATTTTACGCATACTGGAGGAATTTTAGACTATATAATTCAGTACCCTGGAGACCGGAAACATTCGTTCTACTTGAAAAAAAAAAACGGTTTTGACAACAGTTTTTTAGAGTTGTTTGTAAGGACATGAGTGGATCATTTTAAACATTTTAGATGTCCTTATTTATTTATCATTTATTATCTTATGACAATATATTCAATGATTTTTCATTCATACAAAGGCTGTCGAGTTTATGGATGACGAAGGAAACCGGAATGCCTTAACAATTTCCTAGAGAGAGAAGACCATTTTTAACAAGAGAATGGAGCTGTTTCCGTGGACTTCACCCTAACCCTGTATTGTCTTTTAGCCACATGGGGGTGCGTGGGGTACGAATTGCGCAACAGTATGCTTCCGGTTTCCCTAAAATGGCACATCCCATGGACCCTTCCGAATATTAAAACAAAAGGTGAGTTACATATACCCAGTACGACCGAAAAATAATGTCTGTGGTCGTTTAGGTTTATTTTGACCACTCTGAGAAATAACCAAAGTCATATGGTTTGTTTTCTTTATCTCAAGGTTGGCTAGGTACCAAATAGAGGCTGGAGGTTTGAAATTCTTCAGTGCTGCGTTCAGTATCAACAAAATATAATTAAGACGTACAGCATAGAGAGAAAAGGCAAAGCAACGACTACTTTGATAGCTATCAAATTGTAACACTTAACCGGTAAAATACGGCTATTTGTCAACTGACCTTAGGGTTTTATTTTAACTGTTCGTGTAAGTCAACAGTACAAAACAGTACAAAATTACATCCCTTAGCACCATGGCCTATATCCATCCCATGTGGTTGTCGAGTTATGCCATTAAAGTCCACAAACCCATTTAAACTACAAACTCAAGATTTACGCGTTTCTGTAAAATACTATTCTATTATTGCTGGTAATGCATAGGCAGAGTTGTAAGCTTGATTTCAACAAGTGAACAAATTAGTAACCCAATCGTTCTTAAATTCAAACTGGCCTCATATGCTGCGTCTCTTTCGGATGAATAGCCTTCCAGTAATTCCACAATTTTTCTGTTTTTTATTTGTTGAAAAACTTTAAAAGCAACAGATAGCAAGTATATTAAAAGAGATTTCATCAGCATTCACGTCTATTACATCTACATAATGGTCTTATGAACAGTTTCAGTCAAACAGAACTTGAGATACCTTTGATTTACTGGAATATTGAATTAGAGGTCACGCCAGAACATCAGCCGCTTTCCATGCATCACCGAAACACGTTGACTGATTCTCTCTTATATTTTACCAGCCTTGTTTACTATTTATATAAATATTATTTCTTAAATATTCTGTGTTGTTTTAGCAATAGAAATTATTCGCGCACTACGAGCTTGAAAACTGAACTGGATGTCCTGCCTGGAATATCGACTGACTTTTCAATGTTAATCAAACTTGTTAGCTGCGTTTCTCTTACATGTTACCAGCTTTATTTATTACTATTTACTATATACTATTTCTTACACATTCCTACCGAAACTAATATTTTGGGTTGTTTTAGAAGTGTGTGATAGGCACATAGCCTTGGAATGCCCCTTCGACAGGTTCGAGACTGTCGCGCTGGACACTTTGATTCCTAGAATGTTGCATATATTTGTTGATTAGCACTCTTCCATGTGACAATCGAATGGAGTAAACTGTTACGTTTCCATACATGACACCAAACAGCAGTAGGTTGTTTGGCAACAACATAAACGCAAATTTTGTTTCACCTGACCTGACGTTACGCAAAAAGTAATTGAAAAACAGAGAGTATCAGATACTAAAAGCGTTAATATGC
Source organism: Liolophura sinensis (assembly GCF_032854445.1). Taxonomy (NCBI): domain Eukaryota; kingdom Metazoa; phylum Mollusca; class Polyplacophora; order Chitonida; family Chitonidae; genus Liolophura; species Liolophura sinensis. The sequence continues at coordinate 9,595,799 of NC_088305.1, read as the reverse complement.
GGCTGTTATTATTTATGTTGGCTTACATGTTTACTCATGCGTTTACCGGGAAGATATTGAGACACTGTGTATGATCTTGTCAAACCCTTCCTGCAGTATCATATTGTTTATGGTACAGATGTGATTCGTGTGTGCAAAACAAATATGGACCTTTTTAATTTAGGTGATTGGTGTTAAAAGGGTTACCACTATTGGAAGTAAAGAGTGAGTGAGTGAGTGCTTGGTGTTTAACGTCGTACTCATCAATTTTTCAGTCATATGACGACAAAGGAATCATTAGGGTGCATGTACGTGTAATGTGCCTCCTTGTTGCAGGACGGATTTCCGGACGCTTGGAAGTAAAGTAAAGATGAAGACCAACTATATATATATATATATATATATATATATATATATATATATATATATATATATATATATATATATATATATATATATATATATATATATATATATATATATATATGTATATATATATTATCTTACAGCGTCCAATGACACAAACAATGACACAAACAGACAATGACCGATACAAGCTCCAAAATAACGTCTCCAATAAAATATCAAGTGATGAAACAGAAGCTCACAAAGTACTCTGTAGAGAAAATGAGTACAAATGGCGAATGTCGAATGAAGGGCGGGGGGGATATCTCCAAACCTAGTAAAATCGTTCGCAGTGAATGACACTAAAGGTAACTGCTCTCAAATGGACTTGAATGAATGACTGCTCACAAATGGACTTGAATGAATAACTGCAAGCTTCACAACTCCGCCGCTCATATTCATAGACTAATGTAAAAGAAAATTCTTGAAGCCTCAAGAACGCTCGACTGAATTACGGTGCAGGCTGTGATGTACACAGACAGAAAAATGTAGGGAGATGAGTGCTTTATAGCACCTGTACTTTTTTTTGGCAAAACATCGATCGGGTTCATCTGATCGAATTTTTGCTATTGTTTTAATGTAGCCCGGATAATTACTTTTCACAAAATATCAACCTGGTACCGTTTAAAATCGGTGATTTTAATTCAGAATTCAGAGATTATAAAAGTTACAGAGGCGGTCGTTTTTAAATTTTTTTAAATGTTGTTTTTTTATCATTTTAATACTGTGAATAGTACAAGTACAATTCTGGATATTTTCTGAAAAGTATTGCAATTTATTATTATTTCTGAAGTGAGAAGATATAATTTGCCTACTGAAAACGATTTTTGGGGGTCAAATTTCGGAATGGTGTATATAGATTCCATATCAGAGAAAAAGGAACCACACCAATGTGGTAAACAGTTTGCCAATTACATGACATATACACGGTTACCAGTTCTTATGAGTGGGCCAGTGCTTGGAGTTTAACGTCAGACTTAACAATTTTTCATATGACGACGAAGGAATCTTAGAATGCATGCAATGTGCCTCCTTGTTACAGAACGGATTTCCACCGCTCTTTTTTTCTATTGCTGATTCACTGAGACGCCTTACCGAGTGAGTGAGTGAGTGCTTGGGGTTTAACGTCGTGCTCAACAATTTTTCAGTCATATGACGACGAAGGAATCAGTAGGGTGCATGTACGTGTAAAGTGCCTCCTTGTTGCAGGACGGATTTCCACCGCTCTTTTATTTAGTGCTGCTTCACTGAGACGACTTACCGAAGGCAAGTAAGCCGCCCCGCCGAAGCCATTATACTGATACGGGTCAACCAGTCGTTGCACTATCCCCTTTATGCTGAACGCCAAATGAGTCTTAGGTGTGACCAACCCTGCCGAAGCTCTACGGTTCTTATGACGAATACAATGCAAATACATGGTGAATGTATAAGTCATAACTCCATGATCTTGAGGATGACTTTATGTGAACCATTAAAGGAAATTTATTGGTTTCATTTAGACTGTGAAACAAGTATTCTTAGATTTTGCAAAACTCTTGCCACTTCTGGCCATTGATTTAAAAGCCGTTTTGTCTTTGTGCAGAGGAGATATCTTTTCAGGGATTGACAAGTCATCAGTCTTTGAAAAACTTGACTCTATAAATAATGATATTATCATGTTGGTATTTTCCATCTACTTAATTCGTCTTAAAGATTTCAATATTTAAGTACTTTAATTACATTAATAAAACCGCCATAATATATTAGAGTGTGTATGAGAGCCAAAGACTCAAACATTTCTATTAACATTTTTTTCCAACTTTTTATGCCCTCAAATTGAATTAACAGAATTGATTTTCTCACGTTAGTGTGATTCGATTTTTGAATAAGAAACATAATGCATCTCTTCCCAGAGATAGGTTGGTAACATACAAGTTGTTTTACAATTACATCCCTGGAGCACTGAAGCGAAATTTTATTAAGGACATTATGTAGGAATTGATACTGATGATTTAATGAGATCGTTTACGCCAATGGATATTTATTGGAATGGAAGAAAGATACCAAGAGAATGTCCAAAAGGGCTTGTCGGTTGTGAGACGAAGTATTTATTCTACACCTCATACACTATCGGCGTTCAAAATTGGCAAAAAAGACAAAAGAAGAAAATGTCAATTTGCATTGCCCTTGTTTGTGTCCTAGGTCTTGAAGGCGGTAATTTAAGCGATCAGTTCTCTCGCTCGTCATTATAAATAGATTCCCATCCCTAACGAAGCCTGTTGATCGCTATTAACCTTAAGCAGAGAATCGTAAAAAGCCGCATTTGACACACGAAAAAGTAGTCTATTGCAAAAAAAGAGTTAGTAATTGTCAGTGGGCAAATGCATTTTAAGTCCGTTTGGGGTAACGTCAGGATAAATTGGATTTCAGCATTCCCGGACGGCCGCTCCTCGCATACCCAGTTATTTAACGGAGGGATGTAATTTTAGAGAGCTCTTCATAGCATGTGACTGCCTCATAACGGTGTGCCATTATTATGGTAGTAGTGAGGGATTGCTTGTTATGGGCGTCCTTGTGCGACCTGTCTTGACTCCTTCCCTCAAGAAGATATGGGTAGAAGACTTTGATTCACGTAACAAATGCTCTGGGTAGGACGAGGGGTGTAGGGGGAACACTATTGACACCGATTCACAATACAGTTGTCGCTGCCTCGCGTGTTGATGAGAAATTTGTGGAGAATATTCCCAACTCAAAGTTTGGCGTTGAAGTCATATCGTGAAGTAAGGGATTAGTTTACGCTTGGGGGCAATGCGTAACATATAAATCACACGTCGTGGTTAAAGAAAGTAAGGCAGAAAAAGTCTCTCCTTAAATGAAGAACACCATATGTATAGTTTGGCATCTTCCCAGAAGCAACAGGTAAAATTTGGTCATGAGACACAGTCAGTTGAAGGATTAGTGTCCATATTGGTTATTTATTCATAATTAGCTTCTCCATTAAAATTAACAGATAATGAGGCTGGGTTTATGCATTTTCCGCCAACACTCGGTACTCTCCCCCGAATGATGTTATACAAGTCTAACCTTTAGCTTCGCCATTTAGTACAGTGTTAAAGAGCCACACCAGTGACAACAAGCGTATCGAATTTCCCCACGAAATGGCTTGCTATTCTGCAACCGGGTGGAAATACAGGCCATGGAAAAACCCTGGAGTTATTTTTTTTTCAAGTTTTCAGACGACTTGGCCGTAAGGAAAGCATGGGTTCACGTCGCAAGACGGAAAGGTTTTACACGCACCAAACACAGCCAAATCTTTGCCGGGCTGGAAAGAGTTGGGATAAGATATTCTGGCGGGCAGCTAAATTTTAACAGCAAGGAGGAGAAATATAGCTTTAAATATATGCATATAAACACTGGTTATAGGACTTGGTGAGTGTAAAATAATGAGGGAGTTCATTCGTCTTTAGTTTGATCAATCTCTGTATGCCGGTCAAGTGAAAGAAAAGGAGATGCCATCACGTGATGGGTTCCAATGAATGTCGCTCTGACGCACGCTATCCCATTGGCTGTCTTTCTTGTGGACAAATAAGTGGGTTTCTAACAAATTATGAACTGCGAACAACAAGGCAATGGCCGTTTGACAGGTATGGCGATTCTAGCGGTTGCTGACCGGCTATAATGGACGTTTAAAACCTAAAAAATCCAAATCTATCCATGTTGCTTGACTGATTTAACCTAGACATAACGACTGGGGTTGAAATACTGGTTGTTGATTAAAATTATCCATCAAAGGTGAGAAAACAAGGGACATCTCTTTGATATACTGCTCATGGTAGGTGTGAAAGCAATCTTACACATTGATTAGCGAGACCGCACAAAACAAAGGAGGATTAAAGCCGCTCTTTAGAATACGTTTGACGTGCTTAAGTAATTCCGGCCGTAATATAACTAGGAAAATCAAACAGTTGTAAAAAAAAATTTTCAGCATTGCCTTAATTACATGCACGGAAATTTAATCCCGCGAACCCATTTTGGAGTAAATCCACTCGGGGTATAGAATGATATTTATTGTGTAGCGGACAGAGGGAAAGAATAGTAAATATTAAATCTGACACACACGCGAAATATAGACCTACAGTGTAACCCAGGATAAAGCTATTGCTTACCAGTTCGTATTGCCAACGCGGTTGGGAATGCGTGGACAAAGATCAAATTCAAGGTCTGAAAACTCAGAATCTGAAGTCTGGCCGAAGATGTCGGTGTCATAAATCAGAATTTTAACGTCGTACATTATGGATTCAAATCTGTGTAGATAGAATCCATCTCCAAAAAATGGCATCGTTTTGATACGAATTCCCAGGTTATATAGGCCAGCTAGACTTGAGTTGGTAATCTATAACGCCACCCGCTGAGCTTTACCGGGGGACCGGCTTTAGATCGGCTAGGGTAGTAAATTTATTGCTTTTGGTGGATTTAAAGTTAAACAGGCTATAATCTTTTTACTTTGGAAAAGTAGCTAAATGTGGACATTAATCCCTTAACATCTTCACATGGTATGTAAGGCAGATGACCAGAATAACCACTTAAAGAAAAGCAATGTAAATGGTGTATGTTCAACAGCTATGGTCATCGTAACAAATAAGCACAGTTCAGTTTGAAAACTGTAAACTGAAATCCATCCATCTCATCGAACACAATTAGTGCGTTGGCAGAGAAGCAAGGACATGCCTATATGACGTGACAAGCGAAAGGAATAGATTGATTGCTCATGCAGTCATGCGCATGAAATATAGTTCAAGCTTTGATACAGTAGATGATCTACAACACAGTTCTTAAGAGATAGCAGTGCAGAGACTTGGGTACTACTTTTTTTAGAAACATACACACAACTTCGCAAAAAACGTAGGACTGTTGCGAAACGTAATATCAGTGTCGGTTTTAAGGCTGTGAAACACGATATCGTTTGCGTTTTATGGAGTAATGACAAATCGGATTTGCAATTAATGTAATTTGTCTGATACCGTCGGAGATGAAATTACCCGCCATTGTTCACACCACCAGGCATTAATCACACAATGGTGCATTCATCATTCACGGACAGCCGGGACTCAGCAATCATACGCTTGTGCGGATTCAATCGCATCCCAAACTGTATCGCATGACACTGTGGACAACAGTGATTTGTATGCAAATCATTCAGGGACATATTTTCACTCATTGTTTCCCCCGTAGGGAGAATACCTACAGTTATTTCGAAGAATTCTTGGGCATCAGAAGCTCTCAATGCTTAACCAGAAGAGAGACGACGGGTCAGCGTTGGCTCTATTGACCCTTGACCGATGAGGATGTAAGCTTTAATTCGTCTATTGGTTGTCTCCAAGCGCTTAGGTTTATTCCTCTCATACGCCAGACCACATTCGTATAAGTGAAACATTCATGAATGTGACATTAAACATGAAGGTAAAACAAAATTAATAATTGCCGAGAAAATGTTTCCAAGGAGTTGTTTTACAAAGAAGATGCAACGGAGGAACAAGCAAATGGGACGAGTGTTGGTGTAAAACAATCCTGTTTCAGTGGTACACTTTTTTGTTCTTTTCTGAAATATGTTACAGTTCTTGTACAGATGTGTTCAAACGAGTTAGTCACACGAACTGCAGCGTAACATCAGTCATTGGCGTGCTTTATACAGCTTGAAATCGGCTACTTTAGGCCTTATACATGTATTTTGAGCTATTAGGCTCATTCCGTCCCCAACACGATACAACTATGGACGACATAAAGACTTAATGGGTTAAAGCAGACGAAAAGTTTAGCCTCCTGATTTAGAGCTACTACCAAACTTCCATCCAATAACATATTCTTACAATGTTCAGGCACCCCTTAGTGCTACAGCATTGTGGCGAGGTAGTCGGATTAGATTATACGTACCAAGCTAGACATTATTATAGATTCTACATTGGGAACCCCAGTGGAGCTTGTGTTTTTCTCTTTGATTTCTGGTCATAGGTAGACCACTTACACAGTCACGTGCTAGGTTCAACTCACGAGTTTGAACCGCTTACCTGTGGTGTCAAAACCCGACACGTAGGAAGGGCAATGTTGCTTGGCAACCGTTCCTACTGGAGTCTCCATCCAACACATGATGTTATCCCAGGTCCTGTTACAATACTCTCCTGTGAAAATGTAAGAAAAATCATGTATAATATAGTCAAAAACAATAGTTTGAAGTGATCTCTTACCATAACCCCCTATGAAAATATAAGAAAGCAAAATACACAGACTCCTGTGCTTATATTTGTTTTTTTTTGGGATCTGTTTAGATTTAGAGCAATATTCTGAGGTTCTGTTACGAACACCCCCTCCCCCATCTCTTTAAATTCAGCATAGATAAATGATTGTGTTTGTATATGTATATGTGTTCTTAGGGTCTGAAACAGCTCTCTTCTATCTACTTAAACTTTCTTTATGTGTGTTTTCTTCTATTTGTCCTCATTCTTTTACACTAGCATGGTCAAAAGTAAAAAAAATTCCCATAAAGCATCTCTGTGTAGAAATCTATATCGGGTGGGCATAGAAAAGTGGGCCGTAGGTTGATGCTACACTGCTCTAGTATCCTTTGCTCAAACCCTTTCAAACTTTAGACATTCAAATTGCATAGTTTTGTTAATATACTGACCAGTTTTCAAGGTCATAGCTTGAGTAGTCTGTACACAGGGTTAAAATGAAAACATAGCCTCAAAAACGCACGTTCCGTTGACCCTCATTGCATCACCTGTCAAGTGTCATGAGCAGAGCGCGCATTGCACATGTGTGACGTGCGTCAATCAAGTGTCGTCTGGAAAAATTGTCTGGCTCTAGTGTCAGAGAAGCCCTTCTGCCAGATAGGCACAAGTTTTGCTGAATCAAGATTGTGTTCTGTGCGGCGGACAAGGAATTAATCGTAACATGTTTGACTGAAAAGGGTTGGAGAGGGGCAAACATTATGAATGAATTACCGGTGAAAAACTGGAATAAAAGTTCCGCTAACAATGTCATCAGGGGGCCTCCGTGGCTCAGTCGGTTAGCGCGCTAGCGCAACGTAGTGACCCAGAAGCCTCTCACCAATGCGGTCGCTGTGAGTTCAAGACCAGCTTATGCTGACTTCCTCTCCGGCCGTACGTGTGAAGATCTGCCAGCAACCTGGGGATGGTCGTGGGTTTCCCCCGGGCTGTGCCCTGTTTCCATCCACCATAACGCTGGCCGCCGTCGCATAAGTGAAATATTCTTGAGTACGGCGTAAAACAACAATAAAAAAAAAAAAAAAAAAAAAAACAATGTCATCAGAAAAATAGAAAGGGCAGATTCTCTAGAAAGGAAGTCAGGCATTGGACGATCAAAACTGTTTCATGGAAAGAAAATCTTCAGTGTGTGGCAATTTGTTCCCAGGAAGACAATCCCGGCACTCACAAATCGCAGAGACAGATTGCAAGGAGCTATGGAGTATCTTGGACTTCTTTGAGAAATATGACAAAAGAACTGGGATTAAAATCGTACAAGCGAATACGATTTGCACAACAAACAAAGCCAGTGAATAATACAGAACACACTAATAAATCTGAACATAACGATACCAAAAACGAACGTGCTAAAATAAGTCCGAAATTAAAGTTTATAATGATGATACTAAACCTAATAAACAAAGTAACACAATTATTCACAGCCCTGTTGCTCTGCAAACAGAGCTTCAGGCTCTGATTGTTCGTGTTTCATTGTCCGAAACAATCACATTGTGTTTGGTATATATTCCTCCGAATACATCTTTGTCAACTTTCCAGTAGCATAATTTGAAAGAACAGTTTATATTGATCAGAAATTTTAATTCCCATAATCCCCTATCGGGCAGAAATAACATAAATATAAATGGCAAGATAGTAGAAGATTTTTTTTAACTAAGGAGAAACTGTGTTATTTCAGTGATGGTTCTAATACCTATTTACATCTGGGTAATGGCACTTACTCTGCTACCGATTTCACTATCACCGATCCATCACTTCTCCCGACTTTTTCTTGGATGGTACATGAGGATCTTTGCGGCAGTGACCATTTTCCTGTTATCCTGTAGCATCTCGCTTCTAATTCTTTAGAAAGTGTAGCTAGATGGAAGTTTGATAAAGTAGATTGGATAGCTTTTGAGAAGTTCTGTGAGGCTGATATTACCTCAGAGGCTCTAAAGGTAGCAGATGATCTTATGTTAAGATTTAATGAACTTGTTTCACGGCCTGCCGACAGAACTATGACCCCGACAAATCCAAAAATCCAAAAGTAAACCCTGGTATGATAATGACTGTTGTAAAGCCATAGAGGACCGTAAAAAGGCTGATGGCAGTTTAAATCATTGTCCTTCTGATAATGATTTAAACCAGGTTCGCAATTTTAGAGCCAAAACTCGTCGATTACTCAAGTTCAAGAGACGATCTTGTTGTGGGGACTGCGCTTCAGGCATTACGTCAAAAATACCCATGCATAAAGTCTGGAATATGCTTCAGAAATTAAGAGCAAAAACAATAAAGTGAAAGTTCAACATCTGAAAGATGGAGATATTATATTAACTTGCCCATCTGATATAGTTAATAAATTAGATGAGATAATTTCTAAGAATTTTTCTTCTGAGAAGTATACTGCGGAATTTCAACGAATTAAAGTCAGAAGGAGAAAATTAAACTGTCTATGGCTTCTAATACTTAGACGACTATAATCATCCTTTTAATATCGATGAACTAAAAACTGCATTAAACGGGCAAACAATACTGGGTGTGGTGCTGATAATGTATATTATAAGCTGTTGGACACCTGTCAGATATGGGGCTTAAAGGTCGTTTCCCAGTATTTATGTCTGCATTTTTATCCCTCACGTCATTTTACATTACGTGTTGGGTCCGCTCATTCTGACCCAGGAAATGGGTGTAGCCCTGGGCAGCATTCTATCACCTATTTTGTTCAGCATAAAAATAAATAGTTTGGCTAAAACCGTAACATTTGGTACAGAGGGTTCTTTATTTGTTGATGATTTCCTGACATGCTACCGTGCTAAAAATACAAATAACATCGAGCGTCAGCTGCAGTTTTGTCTCAAGAAGATGGAGAAACAGGTAACTGAAAATCGTTATAGATTTTCAACATCTTAAACCGTCGGTATGTATTTTTGCAATAAACTGACCCCGAGCTTAATTTTTGTGGTGAACAGGTTAAAATTGTTGCAGAAACAAGTTTTTTAGGTGTATCTTTTATAACTCATATAAAATGCGTAAAGCTAAATGTAGAAAGTCTCCAGATATTATTAAGGTCATGTCTAGCATCCACTGGGGTGCTGACCTGTCTGTTTGATTAAATCTATATCGTTCTCCGGTGAGGTCTAAATTGGACTGTGGGTTCATCATTTTGGGCTCCGCAGGGACGTCGTATATTAAAATGTTGGATCCTGTTTCATCACGTGGAAGCTAATGAGCCTTCTTTATACAAATGACGTATTAAACTCAGCCTTCAACATGCTACCAAGATTAAAGCTCATCCAACAAACCCTGTCTACGACTGTGTTTTCAATCCATCGAATGTAAATCAATTTGATACATGTTCTAACAAGATCCCTCCGTTTGGCCCTCGTATACGGGACCATAATGTGGAAGCTAACATCAAGTTAGAGGATATAGCTCCAGGGTCATTTCCGGAGTTTCCTCCCTGGCTTTTTTCTTCCGCAACCTAAAGTAGTATTTGATCTACGCAAACATAATAAATCCAATACAAATCCTCTTATAATTCAGCGAGGTTTTGCTGAAATTAAAGCCAACTATGCGGATTATAAATTAATATATGCTGATGGGTCAAAGCATGGAGACAGAGTTGCGTCGGTGGCTGTCTTAGAACAACGAAACTCTTCTCTCCGTCTTCCATCTTCTACTTCAATCTTCTCTGTCGAGGCCTGGCCTGTATTCCTGGCCTTATCATATGTTTCTTCTGGGCGTGCCCAGAAGGCAGTGATATGTAGTGACTCGCTCCCCTGCTGTTTGACAATACAACAGAATAAATTTGAAAATCCATTGATACTTGAAATTGTAGCCTTACATAGAAAACTAATTTAAAAGGGGTAAAGGTATTATATTCTGTTGGATACCGAGTCATATTGCTCTCCATGGAAACAGAGTCGTAGACATGTGGGCAAACGCTGCCCTAAATAAATCCATATCAATAGTTAAAATTCCGTGTACTGATTTTTGATGGAACATTCTTAAATGTATTCGTCACCTTTGGCAAGGTGAATCTGACCTTCAGGCCCATAATAATTTGCATAGTGTTCACCCTGCCACTGGCTTTAACTTGTATACTCACGGTATGTCTTGCACAGATTGAGTAGTTTTAACGAGGTGTCATGCTGGCCATTCTCGTTTTACTCACAATCTTATTCTTGATGAGGTCTCTGCCCCAGACTGTGTTGGATGTGATATTAAATACGGCATCAAACGTATCCTAGTTGACTGTATAGAATTTGCCCATATTCGGCAAAGATTCTACACAGTCAACTCTATATACGATTTGTTTGACAGCATCTCTGGCAATGCTGTCATAACATATTTGAGGGCCATTGGCCTATATCATAAAATGTAAATAAATATTGTATAATCACAGTTTTAACTGTTTTGGTTTTTTTCTTATTTGATGTCGGTATTTTTTTGTTTTCTTTTTGATGTTGTCCCTACTATATCGAAAACCGCAACCAGCTCGTATTTTCACCTTGTTCTCGCCATGATATGGCTGAAAATATTGCCCATGTGGCGTTAAGCCACAATCATTCATTCATTTATTCTTCAATCAACGTGCATGTTTTTCGCGAAGTACAGTTGTTACCCAATGCCTCAGGAAAGCTCTATTAAAACCACTGCCGAGTCACTTGTTGGACGTTTGATGTTGTTGTCTTATATATTTATGGTCGCGGAAACCTTTGAGGTATTCATGGCAGAAAAGTAACAGTTCTTTCCTTTGTGAAGTAAAGATGAAAGGGCCAGCTACCGCATCCTTCTAAGGTTGCAAGATAATCTCGTGACAATGCGGCTGACTGCAGTTTGGAGATTACACAATGGTTATATGACAACAACCACATGTGCAGTATTTGTTACTTTTTTATTGTCGTTTTACGGCGTACTCAAAAATATCCCACTTATTCAACTGCAGCCAGCATAATGGTACGTGAAACCGGGTAGAGCCCGGAAGAAATCCACAACAACCCATAGGTTGGTGGCAAGTCTTCCCACGTACGACCGGAGAGGAGGTCAGCTTGAGCTGTACTTGAACTTATAGTCAACGTATATTAGTGAGAGGCTCCTGTGACCTCATATCTCATTGTGCTGCCCTACCACGCAAACCACAAGGCCATGGGGGCTCGGTTAACTTTCAGGTTGCACCCATTAAGCGCATATTCTTCTCGTTAACTATTAGTAAGCTATTAGGCTGTGCTGACTGTACTTTACATGGACTCTAGCCAATGCCATTTTGTTTTGTCTTACACACAGCGCGTTAGCAGGAAAATCGATTGGCATAAGCACGAGATTTTCATTTGTCAAATATGACACAATTTCTTAAAATGTTCCCCTTAAATGGTTGTAACATAACCAATGTCTGTCGCATTTCGAAATTAGGGATTGATAAAATATAAAGATATACGTGTGGATACAAACAAGGGTGCAGTAAACAATATTTTGTTTTCGTGTTACATGTGTTATATGTAATAAATATTTCCGAAAGTGACATTTCAACTACTTTCACACATGCCCCTTTCATCTGCAGTGTAAACAACGTTTGCTGGCCAAGCATCTTTATATGAGAAGTAACACTGATTTATCAAATTAAGACAGGCTGGAAACATGTAATACATAAACAGCTGCTATTTTTTCACCTCGTTAAACCGAGCGTCTTAATCAAATAAGGCAATCAACAGCAAAACTTTTACATTGCCAGCAAAAATTTTGGGCTAGTCTTAAATAAAATCCAGTTAAAACGACACCCAAGCGCTGGGAATAAAGCAACGGTGATCGATTAAAAAAAATAATATTAAAAAACGTACTTTGAGTTGACAATATTGAACACGCTACTTAAATAGATATATTTGTATTGTCGCTTTCGCTTTCTGAAGTTCTTGGGCGGTAAAATGTCTGTGTTAAATTTCTGTAAAAGATCGCTTTTTGGTATCTCCTCTTGGACACAGGGCCTTAATAAAACAGGTTAGTCATGGTACAGGTCAGTAACTTACCGCGCCTGGGATAAGGAACGGATATAAGTTGCTTGTGACACTCAAATTGTGCGTTCAGCAAGCGGTTGGTCTGCTCTTCCCTGCTCATGGTGGCCGTCGTCTAAAAAAAATACAAAACACAGAATGTTCAGTGAAGAAATTTGCTTTGATATGCCTTAGTCGGATCTGGAAGAGATAAAGTATGACCAACAAAATTAAGGTTGTTTCGTAGGATAATATGTCAAGAGGGGAGACTGCCGTGAATTTGGAGAATTTGGTGGCTTCATAAAACAATAGAGTTGCGCGTCACCATAAAATTAAAAAATAACTGAGTGTGGCGCGAACGGCCCAATAAATCAATAAATAAGTGCACGCAATCAATAAATGCATGAAACGACTGTTCTGTCTTGTGTTTTTCGTATACAATCATAAATGTACCACTCTACACAGTTTATCCCCATATATGCTCATTGACATCCCGAATACAAGACGACCATCAGTGTATTATGTGTAATAGAGTTTAAGGTTTAGTGGCATTGTAAGTAGTCCGGAAACTCATCTGCTGGCCGATCAACCCGTGCATGAGGGACGCACCCAACGTAATCAGTGACATTCCCTTGCGAATATCACTGTGCGCCTGTGTAAAACGTGATACTGTCAAGCTACGTCAATTGTAAATGACCTCAAAGCTAGCGTGTCCAAGGAGACTCCAAACCTTCGCTTTAGCTTTCCTAAATCCTGCACTGAAACAAGAACAAACAATTTTACTGGCAATATTAACGGAACATTCAAGACTCCTGCTTATTTGAGTCATAACTGTATCCAATTTCGCTCTAGCTAATGTACAGTGGGGGCTCTAGCTAATGTACAACTGCCCATGTTTATTACATCGACATTGTCTTTTTAAATCGCGACTGAGGTACTCGTATCATCATTCGATCTTGAAATTATTCACGATTTTGAAATTATATTGCCATAGATCTCATGCCTAGAATATTATCTTCAACATTTTTATCACATCGATGAAAACTGATGGCTGCTTCGCTCTTAAGTATTTTTTGCTTTATCTGCTGTTTTTATTGCAAGTATTTATTGCATATTCCTTTGATAAATGTTTCGGATCTTAAGATTGGGTCATGGAATCATCGACTTGGAACGCCAATTCATGGTCTCCGTTTAATACACGAATTGTTGGATGTGACACTTAGATTTGTGCAGTTTACAAGGTTACTGTGGGTACAGTCATCACTAACCGGATGGGTGGGGTTGTATTAATCGGGACCCTGCTACACAATCATATCGTCGTTCTAAACATACAGACATGAGATGTCTTAGAAGCTGAAGACGGAACCTAATGGTTACACGTCCTCCTCGAAGTCGGCAGATCTGAGATTAAACCCGGGTCAGGTCATACTGAAGACTTTCAAACGGTTCTTGTTACTGCCTTGCTTTGTGCTCAGCACTGAGAGGTTACTGCAGAACTGTTTGATCCAGCGTCCATGTAATGTGACTGGGTGGAGTGTCATGTGTGGTTGTCTTCCGCATAATACTTCATTGTCTTCTTGTAGACTCGCCAAGCAACAAGACGCAGTATATGTGCACACATCACATGACTCCTCGTAGTTGTATGACGGAAAAATTGTTAAATACGGTAAGACAAGAATATATATATATATATATATATATATATATATATATATATATATATATATATATATATATATATATATATATATATATATATATATATATATATATATATATATATATAATATGATATTTAATTTATTTATATAATTTGATATAATTTTAATATAATTTATCTCATTGTTATACGTTGTTTTACGTTGTCTCAGTTTTTTGCGTTATACTCAAAAATATTTCGGCGGGCACAGTATGATACGACGGCGGGTCATTGTGCTGCGCTAGCACGCTCACCACCATTCCGGTGGAAAATCGAACCCTGGTTTCTCGCAGCACAGGTGGGGATTCTGAATCTTCTTGCGCATGCGCGAATATCGTGTAACCAATGTTACAAAGAAACTTTTTTCTCGACACAATTCTGAAAAGTCTTTTCTTAACTTTAAATAGATCGTTTGAACACAGCACGCTTAGTACTCATGCATTTTGTCAAGAATCGTATCTACGAAATATGATGGTATGTCAACCTCCAAGAAATAGTTTTAATCAACATTTTCACTTCAACTAGGCATTCTATAAGTGTGCTTCTAAAATTTGACTAAGGCTATTGAATTACTCTTCCCAAGTTTGCTGTCTGTAGATTTTTTGTCACATACAGCGGGAGATGAACAGCAGAACTCTTCTCAGAATCGGTGAGCCTTAGGTGGGGAAGTCTGAGCAGCAATTCTAACCTAAACTCAGCATTCAGTGCAGCTGGTTTTGGACATAACCAATCCCACAAAAAATGTGATTGGACACAACACTAAAAAGGTTTTATTTCTTTTCATGATCATTACGATGCATCGTTATTTTGTTGTTGTTTGGTAGAATGTTTTTTTTCCGTTACTACTGGTCCATGAAAGCCCTGATACCATATGACGTTGTTAGGGGTATTTATAGCATTTGCTAGTTTAAATTTAAAGAACTTTAAGCCATTTTAGCTGAACTAAACCAATGTCATCTGTATTTAAATATGTAATAGGCTGTTATTCCAGTAGGAATTATCACTGCGCGTACACCTTTCTCAAGGTGTTAAAACTTCCTTTGGCATGAAAAGAAATCTTCAATTTTGCCATCAAAAAGAATTTATAGGCGTGAACAACATAGAGATGGGAAAACGCTATGAAAGCCTAGATCTCTTAGCAGAAATACCTGCCCGCGGTTTACTGGCATATTTTCTTAAAGCGCCTGGCTTCCATGCGAAAGCCAGTCGATTCTAAGACACAAAAAGGCGTGTGCGCAAATCCAGCTAACTTTGCTTTGACTTATTTATCTCTAATTTTTTAATTGTTGCTTTACGCCACACTAAGCAATTTTTTTACGTAAATGAACGCAACCAGTTTTATTTGGTGACGAAAAACGGGACCACCGACCTCAAGCAAGTAAGTTTGTGACATATGGCATACAAATGCACACACCATGCTGATAGAAGACTTGTCATAAATGAGCTATCTGGCTAAGTGAGGTTGTTTTCTTCGGATTCTTCGAGGCATAAATCTTACTGCCATCGTTTATTATTATTCACAGGCTATTTAGAGCATAATGTTTAATGTTTAAATCAATCCCAGTTTATAGATTTTTGTTGGCTTGGCTACTGACGTTGTGGCCAAGAATGGTAAATACATAAATAACTGTAAATCGTTTTTAGATGTGAGTGATTGCAATATGCAAGCGTCTCGTTTCTAGAACATGTGCATCTTTGGTAGATAATGAAGTAGTTCCTGTGGAAATATGGAAGCTTTGCACTGAAGGCACATTTTAACATAGTCAGTGAAAGCAGAGACCACAAGCTGACTCCAGACGCAGTCCAGCCAAATACCATGATTGGGCTCGTAGGATCAATTCATCACTGGATTGTAAAAAAAGCACCCCATGCTGGACAGGCTTGCTCGATCGGATGTCGAAAACCATCGGTCGTTGACGGTTTTTATGGACAGGCTAATCGGGCTGTGAATTGAAGTGGTCATCGACAGGTCTTTGCCCGTGATTGACTGCAGTATAGCGAGGATCAGCGATGCGTGACCGTATGGGAGAAGCAAAACCGCTCAATAGAGTAATTACCGGTCTGTGCTGAAACTCCCACACCGCGGATTTAGCAACAAAAGCAGGCCAAAGAGATAGGAAACGCTTGCTTCAAAATGGACATGACAGCTTGTGGTGAAAAGGTGCTGCGTTTTGACTGAAATCTGACGGCTGCTCACAAAACCAGCTTAACTGGTCAACTGTGTAAATAGTTCTGACAATCCAGTGACACAATAGGGTTCTTAACTTCACAGCTGTCGTGGCTCGATGGATTTTACACCAAGAACTAATTGCATGCTCTATGTTACAGTTATAGAAGCCCGCACTTCCAAGTCTAGTTACTGTTCTAGGGGGAGGCGGAGGGTCCTAGAGTTACCCACCCGTCGAGTACGGGGTTTGTCGACTGAGACTGGCCTCTCACGCTATCGAGTAATGAATACCCTTCGTTCCCATGGAAGCCACCATCCATTATTTCCTGTTCTCTGTTACTGATTGCGATGAAGATGGGAATCGTTCAACAACAGGGTGCTCAAATTTCAAAGCCCGGAGGAGGTGCGAAAAGTTGGACAGGAGATAAAATGAAGTGAAATATTGTGTTCATATATGAAGGTTTCGTTTTGTTTTGTGTTTTTTTTTTTTATTCTATGATTAAGTCCAGATACTCTCGGGGCCTGTCAACAAATAAGGAAATTAAAATGTGTAGCGCGTTTATACATAGCAATATGCAAACACAACAGTGCCAACTTCCAAGCAATCGCATACTAAACGGCAAACGAAATCAAATTCATTTCGGCAAATGTCACATGAGCGGCCATTGTGTAACGGGATTTTGGGCAGGGATTGAACGTCTCTGAGGAAGTTAACATTTGTCTCTGTGTCAGGTTAACATGTATGTATTCGAAAGAGGAAGCAGCAGAGTTGATTAATCATATGGAAAACTGAAAACATTTGGGAAGCGTATTTACCCTAAAAGCACAGAAGGTACCAGTAGATACAGAACTATGCCGTCAATGTACGACTGTCAAAAATCTCCTTTACTTTATTTTTGGTCATGAAATTTCTTTCTTTATTTCAATGTTTTTTTACTATCCGCTTTTCACCTATGCAGCACCAGCTATGTTTGTCGGTGTCGTGTATCGGAATAAATCACGTTTTCCATGCATTTAACAAAGTAATTTCCTGTCTTCAACTTACATGCGCACCAACGAAAATAGACGTTATACCAGACACTAGTAGAGTATACGAGTCGCCAACAACAATGTACGTTTCAGGACAAATAATTCCCAAATCCAATTTCTAAACCACTGTTTAACTCAAACCAGCAAAGAAAGTAAGGTAAGAAATAATGACGAAGACACGTAAAGAGAAACGCCTATTTCAATTTCAATGATGCCAGAAAGACGCAGGGGATGTTGAAGGGGCGTAAACGTGTTCAGCATCTAAACCGGGGACTTTAAACGCAAAGACAAAAGTAAAATGAAGTATATACCAGATGAAAGACCATTAATAACTGTCCAGTATATTACTTGGATTCATTTTTTGTTAATTTTTCTAAACGAGTAAAATGGTGTTAAAACATTAGATTCCATGCTGATACGTTGTGATCCAGGGCATATTATTCATGTCACATCCATTCTTTTTGCCCAAAATAATTTATTCAATGTCAAATCGGCCCATGCATTCACCATTCACATTTTGAACAACAAAATGTAGCATTCTTATGCGTGTTACATGTAAGTTCAAAAAGCCTTATGTGACGTCACTGGCCCCAATGTGATAAGAAAAGTTCAGCATAGAATAAAATGCGTCTTACCACGTTGAAGAAATTTTATATATATATATATATTTTATCTGCTATATACTTCATTTTAGTGTTTTCCTTGCCCTTAAATAAAAGCGAGTGTGTTTTAGCTGCGGTTAGATTCCATCTGTCTCGCGATTTCGTTGCATCAGTGTCAGTGTCTGATCAACTACTCAGAAACCACTGATGGAATGGACCCGTGGATTAAGGCGCCTACTGGTCGCGCATACGAGATCCATCTGCCAAAATGATATAATACATAAGTAAAGTTTCTCAGTAGCTCTTTGCGTTAATATCTCTATAGAAATATCAGCAATTTGATTCTCATTTCTTCCTGTAATGACATTCATTCTTTAAACAGCGATAGCCCTCAAACCGGCGCATGCGCAGAAAGCATTGGGTTTATTGCTCGTGACTTCCGATTAATCAAGGTCAGATATGGCAATGGCTAAACAAATAAATATAAGTTAGAGAACTCCTGCACTTTATACATCATCCTGATAGTACAGAGCGCTTTGTAACCGAATCGATAAAACCGCTTTATGATACCCAATGGTACTGTTATTAATTGGGGTATTTTTTGGATCGTTTGTCAAGCGATTGCGCTGGCATGTCTTGGCATTCCAACCTTGCTGGATGAAGGACAAGGTTTATCAGGGAACCAATTCTGGCTTAAATTGGTACCATTTTGACTCCAATTTAATCTCTTCTCCGTTTGGATCTTAGCCAGTTGTCTTTTTCCAATCGCAACCGTATATACATTGTTCTTGTTTAAGTTTCATGATCTTTTAAGAGTAAGACCTCAGCGTGTAATACTCCATTGTAAGATATTAACAATGAAATATAGTTGTCAAAATGTTCCGATAAATGACAAGAAAGAAAGCGCTGGAATAAACTGGAGGAGTCGGTGTTCAATTTTGACAGATCCCTTTATACTTAACTATAATATCGATTAAGACGATATAACTAGAAAGTCCTTCGTTCGAATGTATTTGAAACGTTTTATCCTACTCTTCTTTAGTGGAAGGAGTGTACGAAAATATATACGGAAAAAAGAACAAAACGATCAAAATTGTCTTTAGTCAGTGATACGTAACAACACAAGCTCTACACATGAATAAGTTGAAAAAGCCCATATTCCTGAAAAGATAATCAAAGTAGAACATTTTTTCTAATTCATAATGTTAAACCGCATCAGCTTAGTTTTGATGCCGAGAACTCATTGCCTTGGGTGACGTCACGATTATTCAAAACCCCTCTAGGCGACTCGCTAAAAGAAACAGATTACAGCAACTCACATAAGCACAACCGTGGGCACTTCGATAGTAAAGACGCCTACCAAATGTCCTTATATTCATAACTGCCACATTGTATATGACGGTATCAACACAATACTAAGTTTGCAATCTGGCATTTGTTGTGAATCGTTTGCTTAATGAAATCATTAGTAAAGGTAAAAACTAAGTAAACAAACAATGGCTGAATATACCTATACCTGACGAAAGAAACAGTAAATAAATTTATACTCACGCTTAGTCATTACATTTTACACCGATCAAATACATAAATAAACTGTCTTGGATGTTATCGCCAAACTTGGCATTGTGGCACTTACATTATGGCGATCAGATATACGAGGTAAGAAACATGACAAAAATGGTGAAACATTTATTAATCTGATTGGGGTAAAATGCTCAAGAACATTTCGCTTCTACGTCAGTGGCCAGCATTTTGGTGGGACGAAACCGGGCAGAGCCCGAGGGAACCAACGTCCGTACGCATGAAGGTATGACAGGAACCTGTAGATGGTCAGTATGAGCTGACCTTGAACTCATAACAACCGCATTTGTGAGATGTTTCTGGGTCATTGAGCCGTCCTGGCGTATTAACCACTTCAGTCACGGAGGCCCCGGATGGCGAAACAGCTCTATTTTGCCAATACATTTATCTGATAATCTTATGATTTGACACCAGTCCTTTCAATCATTCAATGTAAACTTTAAGTATGGCATTTGTGTACTGTACCACTTGTAAAATTTAAAACTGCGTTACAAGCCCATAATCGCCAGATGCACTTCTGAAACAAGGTTAAAACTACTTCCCAAAGGAATATGTAAGGAATAATTAAACAAGCGGTAAATAGGGCTGGGTTATAACGTTCTGATGATGCAAATAGAAGGTGTATACTCTAGGCATAATATTCAAGAGAACGTCGAAACTCGCACAGTCCATGACAGAATCGACTACATATATTCGTCTCATTTGTACTTTGATTGCAACTGTTCCGAAAAGCACCACGCTGATGTAACAAGCACGAATGTGACACCCCTAGGCATGGTTAGGGTTTAGTTATATACAACGATGACACACAGTGTCAAAGGTTCAAAACTTCCCTCATACTTCCTCTCGAACCACTCGAAGGTAATATCAAATCTTCGATGTCTTAGTCATTTCTGCCATGCCAAGCTGTTCCAAGTCACCTTTAATGAGGAAACCCAATTTCGCCTTAAAGCAAGCGATCCAAAGACATGTCCAATGCTGTGGTGCATGACCATTTTGGTGTATTTTGTCCCAAGGCAATACACCTGGGAAATAGATAAACACTGTATGGTTACAGCATATAGCCATGTTTTCTTTTACCTCTTTGTGTACACGCAGGCCGCCAATCTCGCCCATTCTAAAACACCTGTCCTTGTAAAAAACATGTCTGCCTTCATGCCAAATCTGATTTTGCGACATAGTTTTGTTACCACGCATTGTCTGCTTATGTGAAATTTTCAATCTAGCGCCGCACAATGAACCAGAAACGATTCACTAATGCGATGGGAGTTCAAATCCGTCGTTATGGGATGGTTTGCTAGCAATGGTGTGGAGGTTCCCTTCGAGATAGACTTGGTTTCCTCCCAACATAATACTGGCCATCGTTGTATAAACGAAATACACATTTCTATGAGTAGGTCGTAAAATTCCAATCAAATAAATAAATAATTAATTAGATATACAGCACAAAATTTGCAAGCGTGACTCATCGAAAACAGTGATATTCGACGAATAACGACTTTTTTGTTACCCCAAACGCATGTAATGATGAGAACGCAGTCAGAGTGTCTGAAAATGTTTCCTCAAAGACTTGAAATAGAGAGTGGCATTTAACCATTTGTCACTCCAGCAAGTTTAATACAACCAGCCTTCAAATAAAAATAAAATAATAGCCACGGAATGCTGGTTATTGATCAATAGCCATTAGGAAATTAAAACAAACAGGTACATTTTGAGTCGCATGACCGGTTTAACGCCCGGTCAATATTTCAGCAACGTGCATGCGCATAGAATATCTGGATAATCCTTAAATGTTAGAATTTGTCTAAATCTGGCTGAAAGCCTTATTATCTTCTTTGTGTTATTCCGGAATTACTGGGTCGAGTACCTGTTTTGTTTTGTTTTTTCCGTCAGCTTTTACCACGTTTGAATCAAACTACACTTCCTCAAAGAAAATGTACTTATTTAATCACAGAGTCTAGTTATTCCCAACTGTACCATACGCAAACCCTAGTCCGTTGCAAATGGGCACTAATTGTAGATAATGCCCTGTTATCAATGTCTTAATGTACCGGTTTTATGTATGACGCCTGTCAATTCTTGGAGACGAATGGGGTCTTTTCTCCAAGGAAACTCAGCTTAATGAGCTACGAGGGACATTATTATGATTATGGTGGGAGTGTAGGCAGAATTCGTAAACATCAATTTTAGTCGATCGCTTCGTGTGAGGACCAGTCCAAGACTCAACCAAACAGTGCGCAAAATACAAAAAGATTGTGCACATCATTTGCGCTTTAAAACATACGTAAAATGAAAGGAAATTGCAAGCTGCTATTCAACTCAATACGGAGAGTACAACAGTTGCCTCAAATTAATATCTCTTTTTTTTTGAGGGGGTGTTATTTATAAAATGAAGTCACAGCTATGTGCTTGGCCTCGATCTTTAGAGTTACACAAGTATTGTAAGAAGGAAAACCGCGCAAAAATAAACTATTTACTGTCAACTTCCGCATATTTTAGGTATTTTTGGTAAAGATTAGAAGCATTCATCAAGTTCTAAAACGAGAAACACTTTCTTACCCATCCATAATTTTTTAAAAAAATGGCAAGTTATTGTAAACTATCTCTTTTAGCATAGTCATAAATCAAAGGTCCTGCTGGTGACATATACATATCTTGGCAGTTTATGCTGGAGCACACAATGCTGTGAACACTATGCTCAACACAGATTGGAAATTGTTTCTTTCCTAAATTGATTTACGGTTCAATGGGAAATTTTACACGGTTCTTGGGCTTTTACCGTTTTACCGGTGTAGATTTAAAACTCTTCATGGTTTTATTGCCCAAGTAATTTTTGTTTTTGGTCTGCTGATTAACTCTATAACTGTGAACAATGCCAGCACCTGTTTATAATGAAATGAATGAAAAAAAAACACGTGCGAACCTTTTAAACTGGAAAGTATTACTTTTTAAGTCGGTAATCTCGATATTTATTAACAGACCATCGATAAACACCAATAAACCTTTCTGAACTGTCAATCAAGAGCACCCAACTGACCAATTGTAAACAGCACTGTAGCAAATAGAACAACCGGATGTCCCGCATACTAGTTACAATTGTTCAATCCTTCTGTGACGTCAATTGCTTTCACCGGGAACGGAATGAAAAGTAACGTTGCCGCGAGAGGGTTTGTTGGGACATCAAATGAGTTGGATCTATCCATTTCATTGCAGGCGAACAAGCACTGATTCGACAAAAGCGTAAAACAAAAACAGCAGGGTTTGCCGAAGTCCAGTATCTCTGTCTATAATATTAGTGACAATTCCAAAATTCTCACCATCTATGTTTCTCACTTGCTCTATGGAATCAGATCCAGGTTTGTCTAGGAAAAAACAATCGCACACGCAGGCTGTATTACTTAGGTTGTGTAGAGGGCTAGATGAGCCCTGGTATTCTTACCGAATGAAGAACATTGACTGGCGACAGCAAGCTGTCATCGGTTTGTATAGGAAGACTAAGGTTCATCCCGAAAAGGAGAAAAAAATTTTTAAGAAAAAATCAAAGCTTACCCTCAGAGAATACTAAAGTTTGTAATTCTTGTCTGTCTCATTGGGTAGACAACAGACGAGAGCATTTGTTTGATCTGACAGTCTTGCGTGAGAAATTTCATGGAATACAATTTTCAAACACTTCAAACACTCTTGCCTAAAGTTGACGTATCAGCGCTTTAACACCCACGTGCGAGAACACATCACACCAAGAAAACCGAGAAGCATTACACTGAAACCTAATCTAAGACCTGACTGACGTTTTACTCAAGTCAACTAACATGCTCGAGATATCAGTATTTTCGAAAATTTGGGGTCAAAACTCATAAAACACGAATACTTCTGTATACACAGAACGCTAAAACGTGTGGACGAAGTTGGGTCTCAGTGATACCCAACGAATCCCCATCTTTCGCTATTCACTCTCTGTACACAGCATGCATCAAGACGTCAGTTAATCATGGCGTAAATGACATTAGTTTGATATCGGGGAATTTTTCCGTGGGCACGTTTTCCCATAGACAAACAGAGAAACGTCCTTGTTTGGCAAAGGCGAACTGCTGGTTCTAAGCAAAACGTGATTGTGTTCTTCATCATAAACTTTTACGTCGGGTGTTGACAAAGTTCAAAGGGCTATGTAAATGACTTATAGAGAACACGCATGCTGCTTTTTAAAAGCATTTTCGTCAACAATTACAATAAAAACCTGAGATAAATTGACAAGCGTTCGGATTTTACCCGCTGTCCTAATTTTTGCAACGTGTTCGAAAATAAAACGGAAAGTACAGTGCTATTTAGCCATTTTTTAAAATTAATGAAGGAGCCTTTTAAATCTGTATGGAGTGGACAAACGAAGTTGACGTAGTCACAGACAGCTATGGTGAAAGTAATATTAACTGGTGGAAAAAAACATGCGTATTTACTCATATTTCTTAATTAATCAGAGTATTGCCTGTAAGACAGCCGTCATCGAAGGATATCTGTAAAAACGCCGATTTTTTATTGTCAATCTTTTACATATATTTATTTCGCGGTGTGTAATGGGTACAAACAACGTCTAAAAGCTAGACAAGGCTTTCAAAGCGTTCGATGCCTATGGCTTTTCTGGTGCTTTGGTTCGAGGTTTACTTTTCATTGACAGTAAGTGTGGGGAGAGATTTTTCGGGAAGATTTCTAGCATTTCTTGAGAAGTGGAGAGCATGCAATAAAGAGAGCATGTCCACTCACTGCCATGACAACGACTGTTTGTAAAAGGATAGTATATAGTCCATTTCCTTTCACGTGATATTTACTTAATTTCGAACCACACCGGGCAGCCGAGAAAGCTAGAATGGCATTTAATGACTTGTCTGCATATCACTCGGCTTTTAGACCTGTCCAGTCGCTGTTATGTCGGTCGCTATTTTTTTATATATAATAATATTGTCACCCAGGGTAAGAAAGTCTGAAGTAAAAAGAAATGTGTGTAAGTCATAACACACTGCTAAGGAGCTATCATAGCATCCATAATTGGAGATAATGCGGCTTTCTGCGCATTTCGGCAGTTAACATTTCAAAACGAGCGGAATGTAGTTTTGTTACACAATCACTCGGAATAGAGTGTGCAGATGGACACAGGGCTTGTAAAACCATTGCTCTTAACATCCATATCGTGTTTGGGCACAATATAAGGAGCATGACGACGTTCGCAGGGCTACTTTCTCTGGCTTACGTTGCACTTCGTTGAAGACAACTTGTCTGTACCTGATATGACATGCCTTGCGATTACTGACCTGGAACGTCCTTATTGGTTGATGGGTGGTATACGAATGTCTGTTTCGAGACATATATGCAGCAAACTGTTTTTCGTCATTCGTGGACAAACTTGTCAGAAACTTTGGAGGTTTACATGTATAATGGCCGCTCCAGTTTGGCCCACACAGACAACTAAACATCACCACACATGTATAAGTCAAAAAAGCATACGCTACATGTTTATTTGTCCTTAAACGACGATCATTCAGTATCTTAACAAGTCAAATTCTCCAGGGTGAGGGGAATCGCGATAGTTTTTAAGAAATATGTGTTCAATGAACACTTATCTTTATGTATAATTTTGATATTAAAAATCACATATAGGTAAGGTATAGTGGCAGATGACGAGGAATACCCACAGCATCATCCGACGTTCTATCATTTTGTTTTCTAATTTGCAAATTCCTTTCGATTAAAGTTATTCAGACATATGACCTGCAAGGCCAACACGTATGCTACACGTATACCCTACAGAATGGTGTGAACCAGAGCGCAGTCACGTGTAGAAGGGAAATATTCACAGGTTTTGACAATTAAGTGTAAAGCAATACATTTATATCTTCAGTTTTGTCATACTATAAAATGGGTATACCGATCGGTCATACACAGGACCTTGTCAAAAACTTGGCAGAGATGAAACAAAACTAATGCCCTAGAGAAAAGAGTCACAGCATCTATGCACTAACCAATGATGGGGATATTGTGTCGACAACTGATAGATCTTGGGTAAGTCGTTTCTAGTCACGGTAGAGGTAAATTCCAAAGTCTGTAGCTGAAAGGAAAGGTCATATATCTTAGGAAAGGAAATGTGTCTTAGAGCATTAGGTAAATATGGAATTTGAGCCCATAGCTCAGGAGACGTACACAGTATGACATGCGCCATGAAGTTTTCCTGTAGTACTCTAAATTCACATCTCAACTTATTTTCGACATTTAAGCCTGCA
This sequence comes from Liolophura sinensis, assembly GCF_032854445.1. Classification (NCBI taxonomy): domain Eukaryota; kingdom Metazoa; phylum Mollusca; class Polyplacophora; order Chitonida; family Chitonidae; genus Liolophura; species Liolophura sinensis. The sequence goes on along the minus strand of NC_088305.1, from coordinate 9,569,848 downwards.
TTTTTCAGGATATCTAAATTCAAAGTTTAAAGGTTCTGTTGTATGCAACTACCGCTTTTTAATACCTGAGTATTCCCCCCCTCTTGTCAAATATTAATGAGCAGAAGTGGAAAAATGACGCACTAACTTTTTCCCACCCGTGGGCGATATATGTTATTTGTCACTAGACAGCACTGTCGGTTGAGTCTAATGACGCATTATACGATTAATGAAGGCGGACAGATCCTCGTAAATTCGACGTGAAATGAAAGTTTCAGCGATTTTTTTTACATCCGGCCGTCGTTGTGCTAGGTTCTGTAGTTAAATAAGTCACAGAAAATTCCTCGGTGTCGTATTCCGATGTATTTACCCGTGGTAGTAATAATGTTACTACTGGCTGTGAAGTGTTAATATCCACGCTGGGGAGTGCGACACAATCAACTTGGCGGAATCAATGCAATTATAGACACCACAAGGCCTCCTTCAGGCAACTCAATAGCTCTGGCACACCGGGAAATCCACCGCTCGTTTGATATCTCCCCAACCCCAAGAACTGTTTACTACCATTGTCTCTTTCATTCTGCGTTAATATCGCTGTACTTCAAGAAAGGAGGGCTAATCTACGATGGTTAAAACCTGCCCACAATCTGTTATTTGGCTGGGTCAGACTGGTGGTATAAAGATTCTTAACAGTACAACTGGTCGAAGATTTCTTGACTTTTGCCGGTCATCTGAACCTTCTAGGATTTACATGGTTTTAGTCGTTAATATTGTCAACTCTTGGGAATCAAGAAAGACTTTTGAACATGATCGTCTGGCGAGGGAACAGAATAACCTAAGTAGTAGCAAGTGAAGCCTACATCTTCGTGCAGCCAAACAGGACATGCAGAGTATTTCTAACATCCATACTTTGACTATCCCGTGACTTGTAATGAACCTAAAGTTGATCTTTGCAGAATCCACAGTGGCATTTTTTTCATTCTCACTCTTATATATTAAACAATGCGGCGGTCATGTACCAAACAGAAGAGATTATATTAGGATACAAGTTTATTATTATACTGTACTAGAGGATAAATGGAGTGGTGGGAGTTTCAAAGGTGGCCACGTATACTCCTCTGGTAACAGGCTATTTTATTTGAGCTATTACCGACTGCACACCTGTTCATGGATGGTTCAACTTTGGTTTGTACTTGTCGAGGTTAATTAGATTGACATATATTGATAATTCGTGGAAAACTATGGTGATATCTGCGGCACGATTTAATAACTGTCAACACCACGACAATAATTCCGAAGGTAGTAGGAATATATGAACTAAAGTGGCAATTCACATTCCATATGAACTATACTTAAGTTTGTGTCAGATAGTCGAACATACAAGTGGCATATGATCTGGCATGTGGAAATGTTCAACTTGTGACTAAGTACGTTATACAAGGTTATAGCAAAAATATGCTTCACACGGTCAAACAAGAAGTGTTGCTAGTTGTTGTAGTGTCACGCCAGTTACATGTACCCTCGTAATATATTTGTAAGATCGCTTGTAACTGTCTTGAAATTAACCAATGACTATTTCGTAATCATATTTGTGTGCTAACATTCTCACATTTTAAGATTTACTCTTTCATGTAAAAAAAAACATAGTGCAGATTTTTTTCTTCAAATATTCAATTGCGTATGCTCACGAGAAGAGTAAGAGAAGAATCGCAGCATGATAGAAATATGTATATTTCTGCAGCTCAGCCTATGGAATTTTGTTATGCAACGAAATGCGTATAGCCACCCTCTTATACATCATCTTGTTAAAAGCTGAGCAGACATCGAACAATACTATGGAAAAATAATGTTATAGAGAAAATAGTAACGGCATCCCACCAGTTTGTAGCTGGGAGACAGGTAGTGACGTAGCAAAGAGGACACCGTCCACAACACTGGCGTCATTTCTAATAACAGCATCAATTTATCATCATAAACCTGTCAAAGGTACATGTACATTTTTATCTTAGGAAATTTTATGAGAATTGATTTTGGATCTGTAGCTCAGTTTCGAGACGTACACAACTTGACACGCGCCATACACTTTTCCTGTAGTACTATAACTTCATATTCCAACTTGTACTTTCAACAGATAAGTCTGCACTTTTCAGGATATCTAGTCAAAATTCAAAGGCTGTATAGTATGTAGCTAACGCTTTTTAATTCCTGTGGATTGTTGTCAAAGAGCATGGCACAGGATTACCAAAAGCCATATAGCAACCGGCTTATGTACAGCAGCTTAAGAAAGGAGTGACAGCATCTGTTCCCTTGTGGTAGAAGTACTTTGTGGACAACTCTTGTGGACAAATCTTTGGCAAGTGGTTTCCTGTCACGATTGTAGAAAAATCCAGTCTGGAGGTCACCCCGGCGCAGGCTGAGGGAACATCCGGACACGCAATGACATGCAACCAAACTACACAGTGACCTGGGGAAGAGGACGTTGTGCACAACACTGATGTCATTTTCATTAACAAAATGGATTTATCAAAACAAATAAGGGTGTGAAATTTCCTAAAAGATCTTAGGAAAGTTGGTGTGTATGGCTTTTGAACCTAAAATTCTATATAAAAACGTACACAAATTGGCATGAGCTATCCACCCCTGGGCGATATATGTTATGTGTCACCAGGCTGCGCTGTCCGTTGTGTCTAATGACACGTTACGCCACTAATGAGGGCGGACAGATCGCCGTAAATTCGACATGAAAGGCAAGTTTCAGCGGTGTTTTTTCATCCCGCCGTCTTAGTGCCAGCTAGTTAAGTAAGCCATGGGAACTTCGCGGTGTCGTATTCCGATGTATTTACCGGTGGTAGTAATAATGTTACCACTGACAGCGAGGCGTTATTAACCACGCTGGGGAGAGTGACAGAATCATTTTGGCAGAATCAACGCAATTGAGAGCTAATCTACGACGGCCAAAGCATGCCCACGGTCTGTTACTTGACCGGATCAGCCTGGTCAAAACAAAATTGTTAACACCACATTCTGTTGTCTGAAGTTGATGACGCCTTGACGTTTGTTCGTCGTTGATACCCTTTACGATTTGCATTGGTTTGTACTGTCAGGGCCAATCACTAATATCTATATTTCCTGGAAATCAAGAAGACGGCTGGATGCTCTTTACATTGTGTTTCAATAATTGTCAACACAACAATCCTGCACGTTGCAAGGGTAACTTTTTGGATACATGTTGATAATGGATGTTATGTGCAAACTGCCCTTTATGTTTATGGATAGGTCTATACTGGTGTATACCAGGTACCTTCTGAAAATGATCATCTGGCAACTGAATAAAATAAATTAGCTGGTGACAAGCAGTGTCTGAAATCTGAATGTTGCTAAATTCCGATCAGAGATTTTTTATAAAGTAACAATGTTCAAAACCGTTTTTCATTCTTACGAAAACTTTAAAAAATGGAATTTCATACAGATTGCATAGCTTTCCCATTTAAGGTATAGTTTGTATAAATATGTTTCTTTCTTTTAAGTACAAAGGGAATGGCGATAGTTTTAAACAAAAAAATGTTTCAAATATTTCTATTTTTGTGTACCTATCACATCCCAACTTGGGGTACTGACATTGTGCCCAGCCATTTGCAGAATCTTGAAAAAAAACCCATTAAAATGCTTGTCCATTTAGATAACTATTTTAAATTCCTCTGTTTTTTTTGTCCATGTCCAATCCTTATCAATGCAACTGAGGAGAATCCTTCAGCTTTTATACATCTGTGTGCGAATTATATTATTTACCACCAGACAGAGCTGTACGCTGAGGGTAATGACGCATTAAACCACTAATAAGGATAGACAGACTGCTGTAAATTAAACGTGACATCCAAGTTTCAAAGATGTTTTTATATTCCCCCGTCTTAATGCTAACTTGTTAAAACAGTCATAGGAGCTACGCGGTGTCGTATTCCGATGTATTTGCCGATAGTAATAATAATGTTACCACTAGCGGAGAGGCGTTAATATCCACGCTGAGGAGTGGGACACAACCATCTCGGCAAAATCAATGAGTTATGCCAGAGTGTAATAAGCTACTGCAGTGGATGACTCTGTGAAATATAACACACGTTCTATTACTTCAGTGCTAAGATTGCATTAGCCGAACAGGATGTAATCTTGGTCATGACACAGCATTGTGATATAATAACAGAATACATTTTAGCATCCTTCAAACAGCAGACTTTCTGTTAGAATTAACAGGTTAAGTTTTTTAGTGTATAGGCACCACAAAGCCTCCTGGAGGCAACTCAGTACCACTGGCACATTGGGAGATCCGCCGGATTTAGTCGTGGACAGGCCTATGGCAGGTTGCATGTATCACGTGAATTGCGGAAATGATCGTTTGGCGACGAAATAAAATAACCTAGGTAGTGTCAAGTAAAGCCTATGTGCTGGCAAACCTAAATGACATTCCTTAAAACAGGGATGGAGTTACTCTCAAAAATACTAGGTACAAGAAAATATTTGTCACATGCATGAAAAAGTTTTTTTATGACCAAACCATAACGGTCTAGACGTTGCCTCATTCTTAAAATGTCGTTCCTGACTTGTTTTTCGATATGCACTCACTGTGGTAGCTTCCAAATACTAAAAGGGAAGAAAAGGTGACAGGTATGCTAAATGTCCTACACAGCTGTGTGCACCAGAGCTGATGTATGGAGAGAGGGGAAGAATCCACAGCCTTTGACTATTAAATCTGGGAATAAATATATTTCTGAAGACCAGTCTATGAATTTTACATTCACACGAGTTAAAGATTGTAAACTTCTTCTAAATAATAAAAAAATGAGTAGCGACCCGCCTTATACAGCCCCTTGTCAAAAGGTTACGAATGCTTAAATATAATTATGCATGGGGTTATCTGACGCTGTTAATAATTTTTCAGTCATATGACGACAAAGAGTCATTCGGTGTTTGTGTAAAATATTGTCTTCTTGTGGCAGGGCGAGTCCACGCCACCAAAGTGCTGCCGCTACTAAAGAATCGTGCTGAAAACACCACACATGACACATCACCCAAGAACATGATATTGACAACAGGTTACCTAGTCTTGTTTCCTTACTCTAACTCCTCAGTTCTGAGCACCAAGCGAGTCAGCATGTAGTACCATTCCTGAAGTCATTGTTATGACCTGAGCCGTGTTTAATTCCAGGTCTCCGTATTTTGGGGGTGATCGAACAAAACGAGGGATAAATAATGCTCAAGAGAAAATAGAATTACAACATCTGTCGAGCAACCAGTGACAATTGAATAATGGTGGAAACTGGCTAATCCTGGACAATTTGTGTCCTGTCATGGTGCTAGAAAAATCCTTAAGTCTGTGGCTGGAAGGGGAGGTCACGCCTTTCCAGGACTTGGAAATATCCGGACACACCACGGCATTCAACCAAACTACACAACGACCTTGCTAAAAGAACATTGCACACAACACGAACTCGATTTTGCATCATCAAACATGTCTCTGGTAATACAGTGAATATTTATTTGATCTATAGCTTAATTAAAAGTATAAAGCTTGACATGTGCCATGCAGTTTTCCTTTAATGCTCTTCATATCCCACCATGCGGTAACTTGGACATCTGGTCTCCTGTGGCAGAAAAAAACCATGGTCTGTAGCTGGAAGAGATAAATAAATCACTGCTTGGGGCTTCAGGTCATACTTGACAAGTTTTATCAAATGACTACGCAGTCATTAGCTGCGTACATGTACAATATGCCTTTCTGTCGCAGGGCGAGTCCAAGTGCTGCTGTCACTGAAGTCTCGTGCCTAAGACAGCAGACATGACACTCCACGCAGTGACATTATACTTACACCGAGCCAAATGATCCTGTTTGCTTATTTTAACCTCCCATTGCTGAGCATCAAGCGAATCAGCAACAAATACCGTTTTTAAAGTCTTTGGTGTGACCCGACCCGGATTTGATCTCGAGAATTCGGATTTCTAGACGGACGCCCTACCCATTAGGCCACCGAAGCGTTCTCTAGCTGGAAGGAGAGGTGACGAATGACCGGAATGAGGGAACATCCGGACTGACGGTGATATCCAACCAAACTAGACAGTGACCTTTCCAAAATGACGTTGTGCATAACACTGACGTCATTTATACTGACAAAATGGATTTATCGCCACAAACATGTGAAAGGTACATGTATCTTAGGAAATTTAGTGTGTATGGATTTTGGGTCTACACACCTATAAAAAGACGTACGGAACTTGACATGTGTTGTGCAGTTTTCCTGTAGTACGCTAACTTTATATTCCAACTCGTAGTTTCAATACTTAAGCCTTATCCCTATTTTCGGGATTTCTTATATCAAAGTCTAGTGGCTCTATTGTACGCAACTAAAGCTTTTTAAATTCCTTTAGATTTTCATTCCTGTCAAATATGAATGACCAGAAGTGAAAAATTTCACCGAGCTTTTACCCACCCGTGGGCGATATACTTTATTTGTCACCAAATAGCGCTGTTCGTTGAGTCTAATGACGAATTACACCACTAACGAGGGCACGAGAAAATGCATACCACCCTCTGAGTGCTAACTAGTTAAGTAAGTCATAGGAACTCCGCGGTGTCGTATTTCGATGTATTTACCGGTGGTAGTAATAATGTTAACATTGGCGGCGAGGCGTTAATATCCACGCTGGAGAGTGGGACACAACCATCCCAACAAAATCAATGCAATTACAGGCACCTACAAAGCATCCTTCAGACAATTCAATAGCACTGGCACACGGTGAAATCTGTCTCTCGTTTAATATTCTCCCCTCCCCCAAGCACTGTTTACTACCATCGTCTCCTTTGCTCTGTGTTAATACTCAGTGTACTTCAAGTCGAGGGCTAATCTACGACGGCCCAGACGTGACCACGGCCTATTATTTGGTATTGTCCGGCCGGTCGGGAAAAGATTCTGTTGTCTCGGGTTGATGACTCTTTGACTTTTGTTAGTCATCGATACTCTTTAGGATGTACATGGCTTTGTATCGTCTGGCCATACTTTTAGAAACTGTTATTGACAACCCTTGGGAATCAAGATGACGGAATAGCATTGTGCTTCAGTAATTATCCACACAAGAATTCTGAAGGGCAAGGGCAGCTTATTCGACACAAGCCAATCATTGATATTATGTGTGAACTGCACTTGAAGTATACATGCAATCGTGGATAGGCCTATAATGGTATGTAGCAGGTGACGTGTGGAAAAAGTGAATAGAATGGCAATGGAATAGAATAGCCTGAGTCATGCCAAGTAACGTAGATGGAGAAATTGCTTAAATCCGGGATCGTTTTAATCTCAAAGCAGCTACATATTAGAGAATATCTGGCACAGGCGTGGAAATAGTTTTGTGAAATTCTATTCCTCTGGTACTAATGACCACCTTACGTGGGAAGGTCTTGCAACAACCTGCGGATGGTCGTTGGTTTCCCTCGGGCTCCACCCGGTTTCCTTTCACTATAATGCTGGCCACTGTCGTATAAGTGAAATATTTTTAAGTATGGCGTAAAAAAATCAATCAAATAAATAAATACTAATGACCAAACCATTACGATTAAGACGTTGATTCATTCTTAAGATGTCGTTCCAGACTTGTTTTTGTATATGCACGCACAGCAGTAGCTTCCAAATGCTCCAGGGGAATAAAAGGTAACAGGTATGTGGAAGGTGTTCCTGCACAGCGGTGTGAAACAGAGTTGAAACACAAATAGAAGGGAAGAATTCACCGATCTTGACTATGAATTATATGGTAATAAATATATTTCTGAAGGCCAGTCTATGAATTTTACATTCACACAAGGCAGTGTCGTATTCTTCTGCCAAATAATAAAACAATGTGTAGCGACCCGCCTTATACAGCCCCTTGTCAAAAGCTTACGAATGCTTAAATATTATTATGCTGTTGTTGTTAACAATTTTAAGTCATGTGACGTCAAGGAGTCATTGTGTGTTTACGTAAATTATTGTATCTTTAGCAGCAGGACGAGTCCATGCCGCCAAAATGTTGTCGCTACTGAGAGAATCATGCCGAAGACACCAGATATAACACCCCATCCAATAACATCGTATTGACATCAGTTTATCCAGTCCTGTTTCTTCGCTCTAACACATCAGTGCTGAGACTGCTAAAAGTACAGTTCTTAAAGTCTGTTATGACTCCAACCGGGTTTAATTCCAGGTCTCCCGACAGATCGAACAAAATAATGCTCAAGAGAAAATAGAGCCAGATCATCTATGGACCAACCAATGTTGGATAAATGACGATGGCAACTGGGTAATCCTGGATAAGTTCTTTCCTGTCATGATAGCAGAAAATCCAAAATCTGCCAGTAGAAGGAGAGATCACGCCTGTTCGGGAAAAGGAAACATTCGGGCATGTAATGGCATCCAACCCACCAACGCAATGATTTTGCTAAAAGCATGTTGCGCAGAACACGAACTCGATTTCGCCTCATGAATCTGTCAAGTGTTTCTTAGGTAATTCTGTGAATATGGATATCATCTATAGCCTAATTAGAAGTGGAAAACTTGACATGCGTCATGCTGTTTTCCTGTAGTGCTTTTCATATCCAAACATGCAATATCAACAATTAAGCTTGCAGTTTCCAGAATCTCGGAATTTTACGTCTCCGGAAGGTAAAGGTTATGAAGTTCTGCTATACAATTAAAAAAAATCATACAGCAACCCACCTTATGTACAGCACCTTGTCAAAAGCTTAGCAGGGTCGAACAAAACTACTGAAAAACAATGCCCTAGAGAAAAGAGTCACACAATCTGTTCACTAACTACAGGTTAGTCGTTTCCTGTCACGATGGTAGAAAAATCCAGTCTGTAGCTGCCAGGAGAGGTCACGTCGATGCGGGCTGAAGGAACACACGGACACGTATTGACATCCAACCGAAATACACTGTGACCTTTATTTTTGTTAGCAGAATCTATTTGTCACCAGAAGCATGTCAAAGGTACATGTATACTAGGAAATTTGGTGAGAATGGATTTTGGACCGGTAACACTATTAAGACACGTACATAACTTGACATCCAGCCACAGTTATCCTGTATTACTCTAATTTCATAGTTAAGTCTGTATTTTTCAGGATATCTAAAATCAATGTTCATAGGCTCTAATGTGCGCAACTAACGCTTTTTAAATTCCTGCAGATTTTCATTCCTTTCAAATGTTAATGAGCGAAGTGGCAAAACTAGCTTAACTGTTATCCACCCTCGGTCGATATATGTTACTTCTCACCCGACAGCCGTGTCCGTTGAATCTAATGACGCTTTACACGAATAATAAGGGCGGGCAAATCGCTGCAAATTCGACAAGAAATGCAAGATTCAGCAATTTTTTTTTCATCCGGCCTTCTAAGTACTACGTAGTTAAATAAGTCACAGGAACACCGCAGTGTTGTATTCCGATGTATTTATCTCTGATAATAATAACTTTACTACTGGCCACGAGGCGTTTAATATCCACGCTGGTGAATGCGACACAATCATCTTGGCAGAATCATTGCAATTATAGGCACCACAAAGTATCCTTCAGACAAGTCAATACCACTGGGACATTGGGAAATCCTATCCTCACCCCCATCCCAGGACTGTTTACTACCATTTTGCTTAATATCCCTGTACTTCTAGAGGATAGCTAATCTACAACGGCCCAGACATGCCCACGGTGGGTAACTTGACAGGGTCAGGCTGGTCGAATGAAGGTTATTAACGCCACAATTTGTTGTCTCAGGTCGATGACTCCTTGACTTTCCCTGGTCATAGACGCCCCATTTGATTGTTTTGTACAGCCTGGGGCTATAGTGTCCGTTGTTAAAACAAATAACTGAAGGAAATCGAGATGGTGGCAGGTTGCTTGCTTTTTACAGCGGGTTTTGACAAACATCACAACACCAATCCATGGACAGTTGGAGAGAAACAAAGCTAACTTCATGTGTATCAGTTGAGAACGTATTCTGTGGGACTATACTTGTACCGGTCTGAGATGGTGTCGCGTAGGGTTACAGCAGATAGTCTGTGGAAATATTCGCTGGTGAGGCGGTATAATTGTCAGTCATTTCGAAAGACGGAGATTGTGCCGTCTAAGACCTCCAAGAGGTGCTTTCCACCTGTGGTCGGGTTGCTTTACTTTGACTGTCTTTGCAATGGCAGGTTTCTGTTTGTAATTCGTCTTTTAAAGTATAACGATTTCTTGTAAAAGTAATGTATATCATTGGTGTTTTGCGCCCTACTCAAGAATAGTTCACTTATACACTGGGGGCTAGCATTATGACAAGCCAGAACCCGGGGAAACCCACGACCATCCGCAGGTTGCCTAACAGACCAGACGCACTGTAACAACAAAAGACATTACTATCCGAATTTTCTTTGCGGGACAGAGGGCAGTTTGAATAAAAAATGTGGTCAACGTTCCTGCCTACCTATTTCTGCATACTGAGTCTGATCTGATCCGATTACAGAGAGCAAAGATAAGATACACTGAAAAAAAGAAAGAAAAGGTTACATCTAACCACATTTTTGCGTTTTGCTTTGTATTTTCAACTGTTATTCCTCGAAAAAAACGAAAACTTACATGTAAGTGTGGTGTGAATCAATAGCAGACACATGTAGCTGTGTAATCCTGGTGACCATAAGAGCATGTCTTGTCATTTTAATTTAACGGGATATTCTTGAGTACGGCGTAAAACACCAATCAAATAAATAAATAAAATAATTTAACGAATGAAAACGGTGTATAAATGTTTCTCTACATGGCATTACCTGGCATTTATTAGTAGCACCTTCCAGATGCTTAGCAAAAGAGGGGAAGATTTTATGCAAACAATGTGTAATCTTTATGATGCAGTTATCCATGGCATTCAAAACATGAAGTTGTGTGATGGTTGGCGAATGGTTGCACGTAGCCGGTGAAATCAGGCGTCTCGTCAATTTCTCTTCGTTAGGGCTTTGATTCTGACTGTTCATGTAAACGTTTAAATAGTAACAAATTATACCTCACGCCTTAGCGCCAAGTCTAAAGCAGAGTTAGGTCAACAAATTATGTGATGTTACCAAAAGTTTCACTAACTTTGTAACCTAAGATAATTGCGCTTGTTTGCTCTTTAATGTACACATCACAAAAGAAAGAGTAGCTACTTTTATCTTTTGAATTCGACAAAGCTTAAGTAACGACAAATCTGTACCACAGCGACACCAAACGCTAAACAATTGACTCTGCAATGGTTTTAATAGGGCTTCCCTGAGGCACTGGCTAAAACCTATAAACACGTCCAATGATTGAAAAAGTGATGAAACGTCAAGTGCTTAGAAGACTTTTATTTTTTATTTTTATGCATATTTAATACACGTTTTTTGTAACAAAATGTCACCCTGCGATTGAAACTTTTCCGCTATATAAGTTGTCATCGTATAGTTTTCTCAACACCAGTATGAAAAACTTTTTGCATTCAGAATGCTTTTGTTGTGCTTTTCAAAGTACCTGCTATGGTTGAGACGCGTGTGATCCGTCTAAAGCATATATTAACGTGATGTGTGTAACTGTGGGTATTATCACGTGACTGACAGTGATCATTACATGATATAATGTGAACGGCAAATACAGAGAAGTGGTAAAACCGCATGGGAATTTTATTCCCACAGGGTACGTCAATAAATAGTACAGGATTACATGCAGTTTGCATGAGTATTTTTTTAACCTAATTCTGCTTAAACCATATGGTATTAGAGGTGTTAAAATACGTTGATACTATTCAAAATATAGAAGCAGTAGCAATATACATGAGAATTCAGAACAAAGCTCTAAATGATGCAAATTACCTATGGGACACGTTTCTCCTGTTACGTTAACCATTTGCCAGTTACATACACGTAGCACACTCAGTCTGCCTAGCTAAAAAGAACCTCCGAAAACCGAAGCATTCACCACTAAACAGACCACTTAAAACCATGCATAAATATACTTCCATTTATTTTTTTCAGATTTTTTGTGAAAAGGTGTTTAAACATTTGAATTCTGAGATGGGCTTTATGGACCATACCATCAGTGTTTACGAACTCTGACGTCACAGGAACTTTTTCCAACTCTTTTCACGACACTGAAGGCTAGAATAACTCTTTGCGTAAAAGATAACTGAGAGAATGTTAACAAAAAATCCTTCCTTCTGGTGAAGGTGATGTGACGTCAGAGTTCCCAGATACCTTCAGTACTGCACATAAAGCCCACCATAGTATTTGAGTGCCTTTCAACAGTCTTTAAAATCATCTTAAAAATGAAAGTAATTTTACGCATAGTTTTCAGTTGTCTGTACGATGAACCTTACTTCGTATTTTAGCTTTTCTTTACTTTAACTGTCCACGTTATGGTCTTTACCTTGAAGGTGTTTTAGAAAAACTAAATAGTTGATAGATCAGCTGTGGTTTAGTTCACCTGAAAGCATGATTGTCGTCGAACTGTACCTGGGTGCGGTGTAAATCGTCAATCAAATAATTAAGTAAACAAACTAATCAATAATTAAATATACAGATTTTAGGAATAACCACGTGGATTTTAATTAACAGGTATTTGGACCAAATTATCAGAGTGTTGGTGGGGGGGGGGGGGTTATATTGCTGAACAAAAGGGATTTGTGTCTTAATGTTTAACCCTAAAGTCATTCAGTTATAAAGTCTAGTGTTCATTCTTATGTTTGCCATGGTGTTTTGTGCGCACACTTGTGGGTGGGCGAAGATACCCTATTCCCTGGTTACATGTTGACTTGACATACCTTTGCTGCTGTCTGCTGTATTGAAATGTGAAGGCGTTATATATTTACGCATTATGCCCATAAAACCAGAAACCTTTTACATCACAGCGGACACAAAGCCTCTTACTGTGATGTATAATAAAGTTAGGAAATGTAATTTTTAGAGACGAACGAAGCGCTGGTGTCCATCACGCCCAATGGATTTTATTCTATATCGTGCACTTTAGCCCGCAGACAAATAATATTGTCTAATTTTAGCTCCTATGTACAGCGGAATTACAATAATGGCCCTCCCTCGTTGCCATCCTCCGATACACTGAAAGTGAGATAACGTGTATATGTACAAACTCTAAAGCAAATGATTTTAATGAACACTGTCTGTGGGTACGTAGTTACGAAGTGTTCTTGTTAAATTTTGCCCAAGAGGGACTCCTTTTATACTTTGGCTGATTGGATTTCAGTTTGTCTCTATTTTAATGTATCACTGCATCAAAGCATTATATACGTTTATGTACATGAAGTGAAGTTTCCCGCATGGACAATGTTATTCCCTTGTTCATTTGTGCAGTTTTAGTGTAAGATTTATTAACCCTGGAACTGTCTTCCTCTCTGGCCGTACGTGGGAAGGTCTACCAGCAACCTGTGGATAGTCGTTGGCTACCATAATACTGCTCGCCGTCGTATAAATGAAATATTCTTGAGTACGGCATAGAACGCCAATTAAACAAATAAACTAATTAGCCCTGGATGACAACGCTGTTAGGGACTCATGTAGTCATGGCTGAGTCCCCTTTAGCCCGGTAGGATGAACTGTAAAATTTCGGAAAACAGTCGATTACTAAAGTATCTCGCCCATCCAGCCGCCCCTTTACAATGCTTAGGGTCCTAGGGTACCAAGGGCCTAGCGGAACTTCAATAAATATGGATGGATATTTACCTTTGACATCGACATCTTGGGATTTTAAGAGTCTGGTGCCTTACGACCCTAAGCATTGTAAAGGAGTGACCGGATGGCACGTTAGCAATTGACTGTTTTCCGAAATTTTACAACTCATCCTACCGGACTGAATGGAACCCAAACATGAGTACTCCAGGCCTTACGAGCGTTGTCATTCAGGGCTACAGATTCATATGATCGACTGCTCTTTTTTTCCAGTGATTTCCTGGCCAGCTGAACTCCAACCAACTGAATTATTCGTGTACATATAGGAGGTTCTACAATATTTAGATGTTGAAGTCAGTGACGTTAAGAAAACAGTGAACAGATCATATTTTTGTGCTACCTGTAGATAGACTTATGATGTATACAAATAGCGATATGATAGATGATTCACCACCCAAGTGGTAAAATTATGTGTGGTCATTATTTAAATACGTAACTTTGATGGTGAAAAGCAGTCTAAATATACAATTATAGGCCAGACATTTAGTGGTAAAAATGTAAAGATATCATTTGAAAACAGACATTTGTTTATCTATTTATGTGATAGAAGGTTTACGCCGTAATCAAGAATACTTCACTTATACGATGACGTCTGGGGTTGTGGTGGCAAGTAACCAAACAGCCCCCCCCCCCCCCCTGAAAAACACAAGAAATTCTGTAGGTTGTTGGCTGGCATGAACTCATAACGATCGCATAGGTGAAAAGGTTCTGGTCCATTGTGCTGCGCTAGCACACTAACCACTAGACCACGGAGACCCCCGAAAACCGACATTAGACAGTAGAAAGAGATGAAGAGAAATTATTCAGGAATGGGCTTGAGAAGTTCATCCCATGATATTTACGTTGACATCCGGTTCTTCTTTCTCTATATTGTATTTTTTTGACAAATCACTCGTGCTAAGCACATGGCTGATTAGGAAATTATAAAATCCAAGAACCTGAAATTAAAGACTTGACATTGCGTGAACGTCAAGGCGTATTGAGAGCCGTCATCAGCATGGTGGAAAAGCTACGCCTCCGGGTTGACAAGGAGCCAGGTCATGTCATGGCGAGAAAATTCCAGAACTCGTCCATCGAGTTGTATAGATGAATCGACTCCAACTAATCCATGGGCCTTTTTAATAATGACAAGATCAAGTCCTTCACAGCGCACCACCGGAGGTCTGGGTTTTGATGGACAGCCTATCCTTAGTTTGTATAAGGCTGAACCAGTTTTTTTTAATGTTTTGACAGAAGCGATCCTTCTGCATCATGGGAGCTCTTTTCGGGGTCCATAATTAGGCTTTACGTCCTGAAAGTAACAACTGTGCGCACGCACGGGTTTTGTTTACGATTCTATTTCAAAAATGCCATCAGTGTCATTTATTTGTTAAGGTTGGTTTTGCATAGGCGCAAAAAGCATTTAAGCGCTAGGAAGTCGTGTGGCAGTTGTCATGGAGACACTTTAGGGCACCATCCAACCGATGCTGTGAAATGTGAAAAAACAGATCCGTGTACTACTGTGATAAGATAACCCATAATATGGCTTTTAAAGTTGTAGAAAAGAAAGCTTTTCAATCCGATATTCCATTGACAACGTAGATGGACAGTTCATTCAGTTAATCAAAATCATCTAGTAATGTTACAAATTCAGTTCCATGCCATTTGCGACCGCGCTTCTATCGCAAGTTTAACAGTGTAATCTGACGTAAATTCAATATTATTCCCCCAAAACCCAACTTTAATGTCCTGTCCAAAGGCCAATAGCCATATGCTAACAGGCCTCTTTTCCACCAATGAACTCGAATATTCAAATGCAGCAGGTACATGGCAATGGCTTAAAGTCCGTGGATGGGTTTGGCACTTGGCAAGGAGCGGTGGACTAACCTTTTTTACACTGAGAAAAAGAAGTTGAGTCAACTGTCTCAAAACTGGGTTTTTCAACAGTGCTAATTTAATTAATCAATTTATTTATTTGATTGATGTTTTACGCCGTACTCAAGAATATTTCACTTATACGACGGCGGCCAGCATTATGGTGGGTGAAAACCGGGCTGTGACCATCCGCAGGTTTCTCTCAGACCTTCTCACTTACGGCCGGAGAGGAAGCCAGCATGAGCTGGACTTGAACTCACAGCGACCGCATTGGTGAGGGTCATTACGCTGCGCTAGAGCGCTAACCGACAGTGCTAATTTAACACAGAAAACATAAATGAGCCGCCAATGGAATTAGCTCAACTGAAAAACTCAGTGTGGCCTAAAACATGGATCGAACAAATCAGCACAGTTCGAGGTGTTAGCTCCGTTGACACGTGGACGCATAGGAAAAATAATTGGTACGCCTTTTAGCATAGTAGAATTTCTACATGCCGGTTTGCATGAAGCAACAGTTGCACTTAGTGGTGCTAATCAGCTCACAAAGACAAGGGCGTCTAGTAATCTCTGCCTCTGTCTCTTGTTAAGTCCAAGCTTATAAACACCTTGTTACAAAGTTTTAACTGTGAATGCATGATTGATTAACCTGTCAAAAGGGTGACACTAATGCTGTCTTTGAGTTCAAGGCCAAAGCCCGGAAACAATACTTGCCACACCACACTGTTAGTTGGAGAAATATGTCAAACAAAATCAGCTCAATTTTGCTGAATGTCTTTCCTAAAGCGAGATTAAAGTTCTTCATCATTGTAGTAAACATGTTTGACAACTTTGTTTATCGTTTACTTCTGAAACACAATAATACAAATTTTGGACAATTTTATTTATTATTTATTCCACTGGTGTTTTAGGCCGTACCCAGAACATTTCAACCATACGAGGAGTGCCAGTATTATGATTGTAGAAAAGCGAAATAACCCTCAACCATCCGCAGGCTGCTGCCAGACCACGGAGGACAAAAC
Source organism: Liolophura sinensis (assembly GCF_032854445.1). Classification (NCBI taxonomy): domain Eukaryota; kingdom Metazoa; phylum Mollusca; class Polyplacophora; order Chitonida; family Chitonidae; genus Liolophura; species Liolophura sinensis. The sequence goes on along the minus strand of NC_088305.1, from coordinate 9,553,254 downwards.
ACGTTCATATGATGATGTTGTGTCAGCCTAAGTTTTCTTCATAGACTTGTATCCCGATGAGAAACGCTTTGAAGGTAAAGATTCGAGGTAGTTCTTGGTTTGAAACCATGAACTCCTGTTCACTAAAACATAGAGTAAAAGATTACATATACATGCTTATTCTATGACAATGCGTAACTGTTATAGGTATTTGATTAGCGTACACCTACCTATTTATCCATATTCCAGTATGTTTTAGTACGTATGGCTATTAGATTGCCGTGCAGTGGTTATTCCTAACACCTTTCTCTCCGTGAAAAGCTACCTTATCACTAGTTTATTGTTTTTTCATGCATTGAGATAATACTATTCTAAAAACAGAGTTGCCAGCAGGCAGACTGGAAAAGAGGAAGTGGTTAGGGTTTCTTCCGCTGACTAGATAACCCTAATTAGGAACACAGACTAAAGATTTCTTTACACTCCCACTGTGCCAGATGTCTATTAGTGGTCTAATTATTTGAGAGGCTTTGTTCAGCGTGAGCACTTTAATGGGCATGGGGGACACGCATCCTTTGCCCGAATGGGCCAGATCTCTAACGAGCAAATCGAGAAAATAAAACGACGTTCAAATTGAACGAGTGCCGTTCATTATCAACAAAAGAAGCTTTTCCTTGGCAAAGCGACCCGTATTAAGACTGATCTGATCTGGCCTAACTAGACATAAGCCAAGGCGCTGAGCTGAACAGGACGTACGTAATTGGCTTTGACGATCTTGTCGGTGGATTGGGTGCATGCACGTGGCTTACGGAGTTGACGACCCAGAATAAGAAAGTTTACTCAATCTTAAAGACGACAGGGACGTGATCGAAAACGCCACGAGGTAATGAGACCATCGCTAAATTCGATAATCTGTGACTTTACACTGGTCAAAATGGTAGAGTTGGGTTCAGATAATCACCCAGGATTAAACCGCGTGCCCACCGGGAAATCTAGCAGAGTCACGGTACACGACGTTTTGATAACGCAAGAGGATGAAGTATAAAGAACCATCACAGTATAAATGCTAATCAAGTGGTAAGCCTCGAAGCGCTGCGATTTGGCAAATTCTCTCAAAGAATGCTGACACCAAAATGTCAAATTTTTAGTGCTTCGCTGTGTTTTCTTTACGATTTTGTTTTGTAAACAGATAACATTGATGGTCTGACCCTAAAAGAAAATAAAACTTACAAAGGATGCTGACCCTTACCACAAGATCAGAACTTTTAGTGCTTCATTCTATTCGTCATTCTTATGATTTTGTTTTGCAAGCGAATAACTTCGCACTGTTAAGCACAGTACAAATGCAAAACACAAACGCACATGGCTAAATTCGGTTCTAGCTCATATAAAGTAAGTTGTCATGACGTTCATGTTTGACTCCGAAGTCTTCAGCGCATGAGGCAATACTAGTATGATCTTCGCTGCATTTCCGCATTCGCCAAGCTCTGCGCGCCCACTGCAGTCTATCTGCGGACAACCATTTCCGCATTCGCCAAGCTCTGCGCGCCCACTGCAGTCTATCTGCGGACAACCATTTCCGCATTCGCCAAGCTCTGCGCACCCACTGCAGTCTATCTGCGGACAACCATTTCCGCATTCGCCAAGCTCTGCGCGCCCACTGCAGCCTATCTGCGGACAACCATTTCCGCATTCGCCAAGCTCTGCGCGCCCACTGCAGTCTATCTGCGGACAACCATTTCCGCATTCGCCAAGCTCTGCGCGTCCAATGCAGTCTATCTGCGGACAACCATTTCCGCATTCGCCAAGCTCTGCGCACCCACTGCAGTCTATCTGCGGACAACCATTTCCGCATTCGCCAAGCTCTGCGCACCCACTGCAGTCTATCTGCGGACAACCATTTCCGCATTGCTCTGCGCGCCCACTGTAGTCTATCTGCGGACAACCATTTCCGCATTCGCCAAGCTCTGCGCGCCCACTGCAGTCTATCTGCGGACAACCATTTCCGCATTCGCCAAGCTCTGCGCGCCCACTGCAGTCTATCTGCGGACAACCAAGCCAGTGACAAAAAATGGCTGCCGGCACTTCGAGAGAGGTACAATGTGTCTCTCATGTGTTGGGGTGCTAAGCTGGCAGCGTGCTGGTGAACTCATAGATGACGTCATTCTCGAAATTATGCATAAAATAGAGGTGATGTTCAAAAGATATAAATAAAAATGTGTAAAAAATGATTTGTTTTAATTTGTTTTTTGCCGTATCATTCTATAGTTTGCTTAAAACCATAATCTTAATTTTTTTATAACTGTGTTTCCTGTATCCCTTGAATCCGGTGGCGAAAAGGCCAAGGGTGGGAATTATTGGGCGACGTAGTCTGAACGCTTTGAATAAATGAGCCAACAATGTGCTCTCAGAAATTACGCAAAATTTAAGCGGAGCGAATATGCATTGTTTTAATGTGTTTGTACATTAAATACGATGATAAAATAAAAACAACATTTTGAGCAACTCTAGACTAATGGCGTCTAATACAATACAATTAATATCACTGCATTTACTTACTAATTCTGCTTACATCATGGTGCTTGGGGGTGTTTAAGTTGCTGGGTTTGACGCATTTACATGAACAGTTAGAATAAAACCCTAACTGAGGTAAACTCATAATACGCCTGATTTCACCGGTTACGTGTGACCATTTGCCAGCTATCACAATGTCGTCACTCCTGTGGTTTTACCGTCTATGCTGTAGCCGTATTTCACCAATTACGTGTGACCATTTGCCAGCTATCACAATGTCGTCATTCCTGTGGTTTTCTCTTTATGCTGTAGCCGTATTTCACCAGTTACGTGTGACCATTTTCTAGCTATCACAGAGTCGTCGTTGCTTGTTCGCTGGTTTTAGTGTCAATGCTATAGCCGTATTTCACCATTTGCCAGCTATCACAATGTCGTCGTTGCATGTTCTCTGGTTTTACTGTCTATGCTGTAGCTGTATTTCACCAGTTACGCGTGACCATTTGCTAGCTATCACAGTGTCGTCACTCCATTGGTTTTACTGTCTATGCTGTAGCCGTATTTCACCAGTTATGCGTGACCATTTGCCACCTATCATAATGTCGTCACTCCTGAGGTTTTACTGTCTACACTGTAGCCGTATTTCACTAGTTACGCGTGACCATTTGCCAACTATCACAATGTCGTCGCTACATCTTCTTTGGTTTCACTCTCTATGCTGTAGTCCGTTGTATTTTAATCGGATCTATCGAGTTTCTGACAGGAAGAACCAATAATGAACTGTGCAAAATTGCAGAAAATTCAGACACCGATCTTTGAGAATGGAAATGATAGCATTTAAGACATCATTATATGTATAGTACCATCTAATATGTTTTCATGCCTTGCAGAAAAACAGGAAAAAAAACACCGGTAAACAAAAAGTAGTGATGGGAATTCGAAACAAGAGATAGGAGTGCGCAAACTTGCATGATGTTGTTTTGATCTGCAGTTCATCATCGTCGTGGATCAGTGGGAAAATTCCAGATATCGGATTGTACGTATTACATATACTGGTAGTCCTAGTCAACCATGGCACTAAGCCCAAACCTTCTGCATGGGACCGTTGGCAAAACTGATGCCCAAATAATAGTCTGATCAATAAAAAAACCTAAGAAAATTAACCGCTTGGTTCCTGTCAGCTGTTGCGGTGAAAGAATGTGCCTTCTTGTTGCCTGACAAATTTCAACCGCTTTTTTTGTCCAGTGCTGCTTCTCAGAGACAATTTACTGCAGGCAAGTCAGCTGCCCCGCCCGAGCCATAATACTGATACGGGTCAACCAGTCGTTGCATTGTCCTCTAATGCTGATAGCCTAGCGAGGAAGCTAAAACTTCGTCTTTAAGGTCTTAGGTGTGATCCGCCCCTGGATAGACCCTGGATCTACCGGCCCCAAAGAGAACGCTCTGCCCCAACTGAGCCATCGGGGCGGGAGCAACAGCTATAGAAGGTAACGTCATCTGAATCCCCACATAGCAGATTTAAGATTTCCTCTTCATGCAGACTTAGATAAAATAACGATGTAATTTATTCTGGAATATTTCGTTTTGAGTCTGAAGTCGCTGATTTTCTGACGTTGACTATCTGTGTATACCACATGGAAATATATTATGACACATGTCTTTTGAACATAAGCAAATGGGACGCCAGAATTTTGTTCGGGTTATTTTAAAATTTCACGTTGTATTCAATGTGCAACGACGTTCAAAACGGAACAGGCGTTTAAAACATCAGATAGTGGTGGTTTTACATAACAGCAACTATACTTACAATCACATGTGTTTGCTTTATCTTCCAATGTTATTTTTGGATATTATATAATATTTCGATATCAGAGATAAGATATCTGATATGATATCAGAGAAAAGCATCGCAGAATTCGTGGGCGTTACAAAACATTTCTGATATTACCTGGGATAATTACAGTTCAAAGTTACTACAGATGATCGCTTTAAAGGCACTTCGCCAGCATAGCAATCAGACCGCGGTGACAATCCTCTTTGATGATTCATCGCAGTGATAATAAGAATTAACCTTCAGATGATGACAGTTACTATCTATTATGTCTACCTGGCGACTGATGCAACCATATTTACTTAATTAATGAACTACGTACAATACTTACAGGGCAATACATGCATGCTATGTATAAAAATCCAGGTGGGACCCGTATCTTTCATAGCATATACCTGTTCAATATTGCGTAATATCTTATCCACGCAGTGATGATAAGCTGTTGCCAACTATTCAGAGATGTAATAAATTTGTATGCGGCAATCCCCTTTTGACTGTCCGTAATGTAACTTCGTGAGCTATTTGTGTAATCACAAGCTCTCTGATAGTTGCAGGCTACCCTGCCATAAACAGACTTACACCGGATTTGGTGAGAGTCAACGGTGCATATATATTTTTTAATCAGAAAGAAATATTACTGATCTATAATGACAAAATCTTACGAATACCACAGCCATAGTGCGTTCTTGCTTAAGAACATTATGTACCCTGGGTGACAGAGAAAAAAGTGCCGCGCTTATCAGTTTTAATGTACCTGATCTCACCCTGTACTTTACTGAACTTTGATCAAAAGCGTACAAGGTTTACGCTGCGAGCAATCAGTCATGAACATAATAGATCGCTTTGGTGGCTCAGTAGTTAAAGCGTCCTCGCCGAAGTCGGGTTTACCTGGCATCTAGACATACTAAAGACTTTAAATAATAGTACTACATGTCTTTGGTATTACCCTTAAGTGACGGTAGCACTTTTCGCCCTGTCACAAGAATACAAATCATGTGTACACAACTAATGACTGGCCCTGGTCATATGACTACCAGACCCTTAGTTGCGGACCATGTGAAAGCATTTATATATATTTAGAGTGAGCGTTGGGGTTTAACGTCGTACTTTCCGTAGCAGTTTTTCATTCATGTGATGACGAAGAAATCCTTAGAGTACATGTAATGTGTCTCCTTGTTGCAGGACGGATTTCTACCGGCCTTTTTTTCTAGTGCTGCATCACTGAGACGACTTACCGAAGGCAAGTAAGCTGCACCACGCGATCTATTATACTGATGCGGGTCAACCAGTCGTTATACTTCCCCCTTTATGCTGAACGTTTTGTCGTTTTTGATATTTTACACGAAGACGCCATAAAGCAGAAAAAGAAACATTTGTTTCATGACGTTCCAGTCTGGGCTTAGCGGTATTACGTCATACCTAAATATCTAGGTCAACTGCAGTACCCTAAACTTGATGATTGGTCTAAAATGCTTGGTGGCTGCGGGGGGGGGGGGGGGAATAAAAGAGAACGGCAGCGTGAAATATGTCGTTTTTTGCTCCATTTTCTTTATGTTGGGGAGGGGTGGGGGGTGGTAGAATAGAGTTTAGCACCTTCGTGTTGATGTTGTGTAACCCGACACAGCTTGGACCTTCTTTCGCGCCTCGTCAAAATCCCTCGAATGCGATTTGACTATGTAAGTTATCTTTGTACGAAATGAGGTTCAGTGGTTTCGTGTTACACAACACACCACCGTGACCATAAGCATACAAACATACTTATGCAATGGTCAGCGTTAATAATCATAACAAATGTCAGCATAATCGTGACTACGACTCCTGCAATGATTAACACAGTATTACTAATGTAATGGTCAGAATAGCAACACCCATATACAGGGATCAGGTCTCTGGATCACGAAGCGACCTCACACTTATGTCAAAATTTTAATCATTAAATTTGGTACGTTTCTTTCTGTTATTTTTAGCTGAAATTTGTTTTACAATATCTTACCCAGAATTTACGTGGCCAATTAATGTGTCGACCTTGTTACATAAGAAATAACAATTTTAATTTGATTTAAAATTTTGACTTCAGTCTTAGATCGCTTCGTGATCCGAGGGCAGGCAATGTAAAAAACACACAACACTGAACTGTGCGTTACTCATGTATCGGTTGTTTATTGGTAATTTGCCGCGTGCCGTGCCTGTGAGACTGAACGAAGTGGTTCAAATTACCGAAAGTCCTCCTGCAGAACAGTAGTGGATTCGTTATCTTTGTATGATAATAATATATAGTCCAGCAAGCTAAAATATGCGTCAACAGAGCATGGTTGAAATGCTCACAATGATGCAGTCACTCCACACCCATCAATCATACACTCACACAAATGCTCCTTTCCGGTGTGGACATTTCTGGATATAGGACCCTACTACAAAAGACTGACACATGGAGGGTAAAACCGGAGCTGTTGCGACAACGTGGCTATTGGCAAAATGGGCATGTGTGACTGGTGACTTAGGATCTTTTGTCAGTTTACTGTACGTATGAGTGAGTGCCTGGGCTTTAACGTCGTACTCAACAATTTTTCAGTCATATGGCGACGAACTGCGCTTATGGATTTATTCTAACTGTTCATGTAAATGCTTAAAAAGTAGCAACTTATAGATCCCCTACGACCATAGTTAAAGTAAACTTTGTTGAAACAAAGGCCGTGATGGTAATTCCAGCTTATTAGGCATCGCTGTTATAGAATCACTCCAAATGCTGTATTTTAATAACACGTAATAAATAATCACATAAAAAACAAGGCAAACGTATCAGTTCACTCGCTAAAACCCAGCTTACGAAAACCTTAATTTAACGTTGATTGTGATAAAAACGCGAGAATTACCGTTTCTTTTCTTCCCATATGTATATTGGCATCGTAGAATAGAGCATATACTTTGAGTACCGCTGTAATTATTAGGCTGCCAAATAAATAAATAAACTCATTCAGACAAGAAACTGACGATACAAGCATTACACTTCCAGTTCATAGCAATGCTTACCTGCCTTCGAATTACCTAGGCCTGGTCATGTGTAAAATTAGCCAACAATATTACGTTTGTAACCTGGATAATTTCCAACATGACCGTTGTAAAAAAAAAGCATCATGCAGTGATGGCAATGTTATTTTGCGATAATTGTTTCATGTTTGTAAATTTTAAAGTAGGAATCTGTATTAATCTATCTTTGACGTGGCTACTGACTGAATACTATATCGGTTTTTCTTTTATTTATATCAAGAAAACCAACTTGGCCGACCTTTGGGGGAAAATGAAAATTGACTAACTACGCTAACTGGATACACTGTGGCATTGATATATATGTATATATATATATGTATATATTGTGGCTATATAATTTACAACGAAGATTTAGTAATTAAGTTATTTTTCTTTCCTAAAAGGGTGACAAAATGGTTCTACTTACAAGTGGCTGGTTGAAATATCCTCGGGATAACTCAACAGGTCTGTCAAAAGCGAGTCGCCGAATTTTCTTTTTGTGATTCACACGTCCCTCTAAGTAGTGAAACACCACGATTCCCAAGGGCGGCAAATCCTTACAGATACAAGTGGAGTAAATGACATGAACAAGTGACGGAGAATGAGACAGTTCATGTCCGTTACCTTAACGGTACTTTGGGAATCGGTAAAAGTAAGCTTTGAAGGCGGTCGGCGGAATAGAGTCACACACACTTGGGAATAGAAATGGGAATGGTCTCACGCCGAAGTTTCCAACTTCGTGCTAACTCTCGGCACACGCCGATGTTCTTCGGCTCTTTAGAGCCTTCTTTGTCGTCTCGGACAAACAGTTAAACTGATCCCGTCCAATTTCCTGCTCTGGTTAAGGTTTTCGTAGCCTCCAAATTACTACTATACAGACATCATTGTTCACTCGCCGAGCACCTGCATCGGCGACAATCCATATGGCTGTGCAGATGTACCAGCTGCGCACATCCAAGTCAATCCGTTCTGAAGAGCAGAAACAAAATTATGCTTTTTTAATCTAAATTAAATCAAGAAAACAATTAATTTGCTGTCTATCACTTTCAATCCAATCATTTCTGTTGCAACAAAACACAACAAGCTGTTGAAAGTACAAGAGCCACCTGTAACCGCCTTTGTTTGGGGGACTACGTGTTGGACTGTGCTTAAAGACCATGGAAATACGATCGAGTATAGATCGGTCTAGCCAGTCATCGAGGTTCACTCATACCGAGGCTGGGGAGTCGACAAGAGTAAGTGGAAACCACAATGCCAACGAGGATCAATACTTTACACGTCCACATCAGTTAGTGCGCCCTCCGCGCGGTCTTATTACCGCCATTAATAGTCCTTGGGCAAATATAAAAAGAAAAGTGCGTTTTTTATGGGTGAATGAATAAATGACGAGACTTGTTTATTTTTATCTTCATTCAATGGATTATAGCATTACATCGCCTTGCCGTGTCTATGGCAGCAGGTACTTATATTTGACCATCCGTCTGTATTGGAATTTGTAGATTCACCCGTCTCCCCGTTCTTGCGACCTTGATGACTATTCGCCGTCGACGACCTTAGTGTGGCCGCTTACGCAGCCTAACTTTCGCTGAGTACAACTTGCTTTCGATAAATATGGGGTGCATATCTGTAAATTCCGTAACTGAAGGAGGGTTTTATGTGGTTTCCCACAGGTAAACTCACCGCCGTTATACCTTTTAAAACTTATCCTGTAATACGTTACACAAAACTCTTTTAAAAAAAGCAATACTCTGAAATGGGCTCCAATTTCACGCTACCTGTGTAAAATGAAATAATACGTATTTAGTCTGCAGTCCGACAAGTCGACAGTAGAAAATCTGAGATAATATTATAGTGTGGTGTTAGTACAATTAATCGTCACCGTTTGTCGTCTGAGGACTTCCATAACTGAGCCATACAGGGATAACAAAAACAATGAGTACTTTTCAGACGCGAAAGAAATTCGTTTAATTTATTATATTGCAGTTGTTAGCAGGTGTATTAATAGTAGTGAAGGTAGAATTATTAATGCTTTTTTACTTTGGTAGTACTTACACTGACTGGATTTGCAAAAGAATACGTTGTTTATTTATTTATTACTTTTTGATAGGTTATTTTTTCACTTATTTCAAGGTAGTAAGCAGAAGCGGATTTTTGGAAAACAGAGACATGGTCATCGTGTTTTGTTTCTGACTTCCGGCTATAAATTAAGGGTAAAACATCTGTCTGAATTCGTGTAAATATTAAAGAAAAATGTTCCTCCGCCTGACCTCTGCTTCCTAGAGGACAACGGTATTTTATATGCATAAAACTTCTTACAACTATACAATCACGTATGAACACGTGATTATGGCGATAAAAGAGGCGGTATGACCGGTCAAAAATAAGACATGATCTATCCGTCAACGCACGACCATCCTATACAAGATAATTGTTGTCTAGCCCCCCAGGGTAAATCAAGCTGGCTGTCTTGCTCCTCCTGAATCCCCATCACATTTAGCTGCACGGATGTGTATAAAACTCTGTCGTTTATCATTTCCCTATGTCCTTGAGCAGATATAATGCAAAAGGGACAACAGTTACAAGTCAACACCGCAGAATTTTGCGGAATGTCTATCACAATTTTTTGGACGACGTAATTTTGGAACCTAAAGGTATAGCGGAATCTCTATCACAATCAATATAATAAACATAAACAATAAAACGATATCAGTTCGTAAGTTGTCGCTTTTACATATGTATGTTAATTTTGAGTTATTAATGAGAAAAATGTGTCTATAACGCTGAATAATTAAAAATCCCACGCTTGTTTCTGATGATAGGCATGTATAAAAATAGGGGGCCACCATCGTATAAGCGAAACATTCCTGAGTACAGTGTAAAATATCAATGAAATAAATAAATAAAATAAAAGCAGGGTGGTACCATGTGCTCTTCCACCATCTTCCCAGATAGCAAGATTAGTTGCATATGCTAATAAATCGTGGGATTTGGAGGCTGTTATCCATGAATAATCATTGTTCAAATCTCGAACAATTCTCGTCCCGACTAGATCCAAAGTGGAATTTTGACAAGGATATGAACTAATTACAAACACTAAAATGGTATGTATGGAGTGTTGAGTATATACTCATGACTATTATACCGCTCGTCTCTTTCACGAAAACATAAAATGTTAAGTATATCTCATTACCACATCAAAGACATTTTTATAATGACATTTCCTGGGTAAAGCGGAAGACGGATATAAAGGCAGTAAAACCGTGTTGTTTCGAACCCACGCTTTCCAATTATCCTCCCAAGGGTATTTCAACGAAGTGCTAATGGAGTCTTTTGAAATTTTGCGACAACCGCATGTGTGACTGACGTCATTGTCTCTGAGGAACCGTTATTGAATACCCTGGGCGCAAACTACAAAACAATAAACGGTAAATTCATGGCTTGTGCCCCTGCTTCCTGGCCGAGGACACATATCGATCTTGCCGGAACTGCATATACTGTAACGATATTATCGAGTCTTACGCCAATTATATCGCGGGTACGGCTGATGATTTGCTGTTCTGGTTTGCGCTACTGACAAGCGAGGTGGCCAGGAAGTATCTATATTTGTACATTTATGATAAAATAGATGGAGGTGTCTTCTACACGTACGCCCGCCACACATCCCTTCTCTGAGGGAAGCTTATCCTCGTTCTCCTGAACACAGTTAACACGTTGTATCTTAAATCGGTGAACGACATCTGGGCGGCTCGCAGGATGTCGCCATATTGGAGGAGAATATTATCAAAGCATGACCGCATTACGAAAGGAGACAAAGGACCTGTTACAGGAAGACGGAGAACCTCCCCCCAGAGAGGTACGATATGTGCAAATTTCAAAATCCTAGCACAACTCTGTAAATTACCAAATCAAACGTATAAAACTGGGTTGAAGCACCCATATAAGTTATATGACCATAAAAAGATACTTGCTTAATAATAATCAGCCAAAAGAAAAAACACCCTTGATCAAAAACACCAATTTTTCGTTCAGATAAAACACTGTGTTTTTCATTTACTCTGTGAAGAGCGACGTCGACCAGAAAGATATTTTTACTGAAACTTTCATGTATGGATTTCAGCGTGCTGTCGAAGTTTCGTTTTGGTTAACTTTTCGTTTTGCTCGTGATATGTAAAAGATAGACTTTGTTGTGAGATCAGTATTTGTCCATATCTTGGAAAGTTTAAAATCCGCACTTGCCGTTGTCTCCTAGGTATCCTTCATAGAACACTCAGCTTTACGAAGTCACTATAGGGAAAAGGTAACACATTCAGAAAGATGTTTTGGGGAGTTTTTGTTCTTTGGAAGCACTTTTGTGTGAGTAAAGATACGATACAGGCCGTCTTGTATTAAAGACTTGTTATCATAAATTAAAACAGGTATGGTATACTTAGCATATGGCATCTATAGCGCTATTAAACGTGAATCATGCTTGAAAGCAGATGTGGACGACTACCATAAACTTGTCATGTTAAGTGAAGAGGAATTACAAGGCTAAAAGTTATAATTGTCAAAAGTTGTTCTAATTGATTGGTGTTAACGATGTGCTCAAGATTTTTTTTCAGAAAGTTACACTATCAAAAAGAGATATTTCATTGTGACTGGAACAGGTTATCACTTTCGATTTTATGACCTATAAATCTCTTCAGTGACGTTTGGAGCTTTTTAAGTCACATGGCTGCTATATAGCATTAAAAGAATTGTAAAACAGAAATGGAAAAAAGTGGCCTTACGAGTGTGCCAGCTGCTGTCGATCACAGTTATAGTCAGTTTCGCATATTCTGGTACACCGTTTCTTTCACTGCACTGTTCTTACCATATCAGCTATTATTGTCTTATCAGCGCCTTTTCTCTCCTAAAATAGTTTAAATGTTGTTTTCAAGCAAATGTCAATATTTCGGACTGAGCAGATTGACTAAAGTGCCGTTGTTCTGCGCACATAGGTGTTCGTGATATTGCTAAAAGAATAGAAAAACGGGCATGTCTTTTTGTATGGAACGTTAAGCTTAAGCCAAAGGTCTTCTTTGTTAGAGCGTCCGCTTCAGGAGCGGTAGGTCCAGGTTCAGTCCTGGGTCGAGTCACACCTAAGACCTTAAAGAGGTAGTTGTAACTTCCTTGCTTGACGTTCAGCATGAATGGGATAGTGCAACGACTGGTTGACCTGTATCAGTATAATGGCTCGGGTGGGGCAACTTACTTGCCTTCGGTAAGGCATCAAAGAAGCAGCACTAGATATAAGAGGGGTGGAAATCTGCCCTGCAACAAGGAGGCGTATTATATGCATATTAAGGATTTCTTCGTCGTCATATGACCGAAAAATGGTTAAGTGCGACGTTAAACCCCAAGCACGCACTCACTCACTCACTCTTATTTCTTAACTTTCTTCTGTATTATCATGTACTTACACTTTGAAAACAGTAGTTGGTTAGCGCGCTAGCAGAGCGTAATGACCCAGGAGTTCAAGTCCAGCTTATGCTGGCTTCTTCTCCAGCCGTACGTGGGAAGGTCTGGCTGCAACCTATTATGTATGTACATGTTGCTGCCCAGTTTCTTCCCAGCATAATGCTGGCCACCGTCGCATAAGTGAAATATTCTTGAGTAAGGCATAAAACACCAATCAAATAAATAAATAAATGGAAACAGTAAATCAAATTTTAACATTTCTATATAATCATCGATTATTTGTAGTTCTGTATCATGCACAGCATTAGAAGAATTTAACATTGTCTCCAACTGTGAAAGAAAACAAAGTAGGAAAGTAGCCTGTAGCTTTTAAATGAACAGTAAATTCAAGGGCTATTTCCTTAGTTTCAGTAAAATGAGCTCTATTCTGCGGTAACAGGTTTGCTTTTATTTAATAAAGACTTTTACCAGCTGTGATGTTTTTCGTTACGTAATTTAGCACATTTTAGCCATCGGGCAAATAGCAAAATTCTAAGGTCTTTGGCCATTACCACGCTTCTTTTTTGTTCATCTTAATTGATGCCAGCATATAATCGACAGGTATCCTGAGGCTTCTGTGCAGGATCGACAGTTTTCAGTTTTGTTCCCTGAGCTTCTGTCATCTGCGATATTGGCGCCATCTTATTGTTCTTCAATAGAAGTCCCCAGGTGAATTTCCCCACATTACCAGAAGATCATTTGCCTACATCTGCAACCTATCTTTGTCAAAGTAAAGTGTGTTTTATTGACTCATTCACTGAGCTGTCACGATTACAGCCAGTATCCCCCACCCCCACCCCCCATTCCGTTCTATTGCGTAACATGGCTTCTATGCTTATAATACCTTTTAAAAAACATCCTCCCACGTCAATGTCTATAGAAAAACGCACTTCTTGTCAATGCTCCGATTGGATTCCTTTAGTTTTATTCATTTCTTTTTCAACTACCAGAACTTCCACTAAAATTACTACATTAAAGTATTAGGATCCCTGGGCGTATTGCAATCAAAGCACTCGTGTGGATCATCCCACATGATGCCAAAGTGTAACACGAGATGACAGGTTCACGAACAAAATTTTCACTCTCCGTTTCTCCAAGGTTCCAGCACACGAATCCACGCCCAATGTAACTAATGTATACCTGAGTGTGGAGTTAAAGATCAGCCTATTGGTTTCATCAACCAATCATTCCAAGTCTAATAAATATACGGGGTTGTGCAGCTTTTGGGTAAATAAAGTTCGATATATCCTAATGCTGGAGTTTTCCACAGAGAGAACTAATGAAAAAACGCACAATCATTCTACGTGGTCAATTCACGCCTTATATAAATCGTTTATAAGGCGACCAGAGACGCTGCTTTTTGTCTGCATGGGATAACGATCTATCAGAAAACAATTTTCACACACCAACGACTCTACACATTCCAGTGCTTAAGCCTAAAAGATTACCTACATTTCGGCAGACATTTATATCCGTGGGATAATAGCTTTCATTATAAATAACACCTCCAAATTGCCCTATTTATTGCGGTTAAGATGTTGTTATAATTTGGCAATATCCATATACGTAAAAGTGTATAATAAACTGGTGTAAAACACCAATCAAACAAACCAATAAATAATAAACTGGTTATATAACCGATTTACTGCGATCTTCTTGAGTAAATACTTATCTGTTTGTTCATTGCCTTTTTTGGCGGTAGACAATCTAAATTATAATGAGAAAACACATTCTCCAATCAAATGTCAGCGTTCAGAAACTGTTATATTTAGGGAATATGCCACTGAACGGATTTAATCTGATCTTCTCATGTAAATAGTGAACTGTTTATACGTTTTTCTTTAGTTAACATAAAAAATGGCACTTTGATGACATGTTTGCCAACTAGCTGCCTGTCTGAATTGCCAAGGATACACACCTGCAAAGCAGAATTATACAATTATGTATCGCATACATCGCATACATCATTCAATGCCCTTCTAATCTGGTTGAATCACAAAATTGCATGACGCCCACATTAGCCAATTTATCCCATCGAAGGATTAGTCAACAAAATTATTGAGCTGACGTGCAAAACGCGTCACTGAATAAAATAAAACTGTGACCATGATATGCCAAAGAGAAACTGTCTAAACATACGATAGCTGGTTAATCCTCAGTATCGCTGTCGTAGAGACCCACTGCCCTGATACGGACAAGGTGCAATCTCTGTTATATAGAAAAAGCTTTCTAGCGTGGACGTTCGCTTTGATCACGTATGGCGTCATTCAAAAAAGGATTCCATAAACCGGAAGATACCGACATTTAATAAATTACCATCCGTTTCTCTCTGGTGGAATCAAATGACAATATTACGTCACGCTATGAACGCAACATCTTTGGGCGCCTTATAAACGATTTATACATAATGTGCATTGGCCACGTAGAATGTTTATGCGTTGTTTACTTAGTTCTCTCTGCGGAAAACGGCATTAGGATATCAATTTATCGAACCTCCTAACTCTCAACGCCCTCGCGAAAACTGCACGTCAGAACATAATTTTGTTTTTAAAGTTGTAAGCTCTAAAATAGATATGTTGTGGCCATAATTCTTTATTATGCTGATTCCCAGCGCTCTCACACAAACTATAGCTACAAGAACAGGCTTTACTACCTATTTGCAAACTCTAGTGAAGAGTTGAAACGTACGTTAGTTTAAACTATTGTCAAAATGGTTGTATTATACTGCAAACAGAGAATCTCCAACGAGTGACAAATTTCTTAAACAAAAATTTAAAAACCTTCTTTTTTCCCAAGCCTCTGACCAAAGTAGTTCCGCGCGTGTGTAATGTTTAATGTTTTATCAGTGAACTGTAGTGAGCCAATGAATTAGCTCTCCGCTTTGTTAACGAAAAATTCGATATTTATCCCACCTTCTTTTTCTCATGTTCTGTGTCGCATTTATTGGATAAAGGAAATCTTACACGTCGAACACAGCGGTGAAACGATAGCTCCTCTTCAATTGGTGACGGTGTTTTAGTCAGCATTTTTCTTACTCAACATGTATGTACACGTATATATGTTGTTCTGTTAAATTTGTACGCAGTTTCCAATAGTACAGCGATTCCAGTTAGAAACATATAAAAAAATCATTTTCTATAACTCCAGTTGTGTTTAAAAATCGACAAGGTTCAACTGACTTTGGCTATTTTTATCTACCATAACAGTTTTTTTTAAATTGATTTTCTAATTTCATTTTAATACCGTACTGTTCAAGATTTTTTACTTAAACGTTCCAAAGCCGTCACATTTTTAAGCAGGGGAATGCCGAGTGGCTCGAGAAAACCACAGACCACTGCCTTACATACATCTACATGAATATATTAGGATTGTATGAAAATAAGTCGATTATCTCTCATCGAAAACTTGTTTTATACTGCAATACGTTCACTTCAAGTTGGAACTCTTTTATGGTCAAAGGTAAAAACCGTCCCACTTGTGACTTGTGTAAAATGCTAGGCATCCTTTGTAAACAATAATTTACTGATCACTTTTGTCACTCTTTTCCTGAAGCACAAATTACACTTTTTCCTTTCGGAACTTCGCAAATTCACATACCTTCAGATTCTCCATTATTCGTGTAATGTAAATGACTCTATTTTAACTTTTTTCGGACGCCCATGTCATAGTGAATCTGATCAAAAAATTTGCTTAACGTTTCTGACAGGTCACATGATACAGTTGGACTTCTTCTACCTTCATCGATAAAAGAGTCTAATCTCAAAACTCTGTTAGTGTAAAGGTGTTTGATGCTAATTAAACCACAGCAGTCAGTTCAGTTTGATTCGTCCACAAAATTTTGTAGGTGTTACATTAATATTTGCATGTCAGTGTTGGTGAAAAACAAATGGCTTTGTACACATATTAGACTGTTTAAGCGGTCTTTGGAGGTCCATGATTCTTCTTATCCTAGCCAGGCTACAGATCCAGCACACAAAACTAAGCCGTTATTAAAAATAACAGTCACTCACTGAATAAAGTTAATGGTAAACTGATAGCTTATATCTCTGCTCCCTCGCTTTGTGCTATACATATTGATCTTGACAGAGCTGCCTACGTTGTAGAGATGCCATCGAATCTTGCGCCAATTATGTCACGGGCACAGCGAATGATTTGCTGCTTTTGTTCACGTTAATGACAACGCAGGTGGACATGAGTAATGTGTATGTACACGTATTATCATGTGGATGAATGTGTCTTGTACACGTATTATCATATGGATGAATGTGTCTTCTACACGTACGCCTGCCACACAGCCCGTCCCTGAGAGACGCTTATTTACGTTTTCCTGCAATTTAATCTACCCAGCCGTATTTTAAGCGTTGACCGCTCATTTTGCAACTGGAAAAGTTCTTCTTGAACCTGGCAACAAGCAGACGAGAAAACAATTTAAGACGGAACAGTAGCTTTGAAAATTGTTAGTTCGAAGAAAATGAATTCATCCCTGCAGATCCGACATATGGAACAAATTTTAACTGATTGAGTGTTGGACTGTTTTATGTGGGGAGGAAATCGGATGGCCTGGGCAAAAAACAACAAACCTATGGCAGGTTACTGACGAACATTCACAAGCGCAAGGCAAATTTACACATTATCTTGTCGAGAGGCAATTGGTCTGCCGTTACAAGTGTCGTCGAGGGCTTATAGCTACCAAAGCTGCAGGAAAAATGGTATAGGATTTTGGAGTTTTTGCGTCAGTATGACACCTACTGCTTATTACAAGAACGTTAGACTGAGATGAAAATGAGGTATTTGCATATGATATCAGACTGATAAACTTAAGGTAGCTGAAGGAACAAATATCTTTGTACTGCTTTGTAATGAATATATTACTACCTGTGCAGAGTGGATAGCGTTGCATTCCTTGTCCTCACTTTTCGTAAGGCGTCAGTGACAATAAGCGATGCACTACACTCTGATGGTCTTTTCATAGGGATTGTGAAATTTTCCCATTTCCGCAAATTGACAAGTTTCACTGTTCAACCTCAAACACTATTCCGCTCACTCCTGTCACGGATAATACAGACGCCATGTTTGTAAGATTGGATCATACCTACCTTAGCTCTGTCACAAAGGAAGAGACAAATTACACTAAAATGTTCATAGCGTGACGGGAGCACTCAGCAATATATTTTTTTGTATTCTGTCAGAGAGAAGCGGACGGAAATTTATTAGATGTCTTTCAGCTTTATGGAATCCCTTTTTGACTGGCGCCATACCTGTTCAAAGCGAGAGAAAACACTTTCTGTCTCCATGACACATTGTACCTTGTCTGAACAGCGACAGTGGATCTCCAACACAGCAGCACGCGAAAGAGTTTGCAAGTAGGCAATAGTACGTGAGATGTATCACGTGTTAAGTCAGATTCTCTATTACATGTGATAATCACAAGATTGTATTATCCTGTGTCTAAGCAATAGTTGGTAGGCTATTTTTCGCCGGAAGAAATCGGTCAATACAAGCGTTATGTAATGGTTATGATCAAGTCAAATTTGTTGGACATTTCCTCTTGTGTACTTTGAATATTTGTCACCGATGTTGTTATGATGTATGCGTGTGGCCACAGGGCACGGAATCCATGTGATTTCTTTCTTTCTTTCTTTGATTGGTGTTTTAAGTCGTACTCAAGAATATTTCACTTATACGACGGCGACCAGCATTATGGTGGGAGGAAAACGGGCAGAGCTAGGGGAAATAACACGACCATCCGCAGGTTGCTGCTGACCTTCCCATGTAAGGCTGGAGAGGAAGCATAAAACTGGACTTGAACTCACAGCGACCGTATTGGTGAGAGGCTCCTGGGTGATTACGCTGCGCTAGCGCGCTAACAAACTAAGCCACGGAGGCCCCAAAATCCATTTGACATACACATGAGTGCTTTTTAATTTTGACTTTGACCAACAAAACAAAGGCAAGTGACAAACAGTTTAACATTTACTCGAAATATGGGCGTAAATATGTTCTATGACCAACTGCTATAGTCATACAATTAACCATATGCCCAAAATATAACAATATGAGAACTCTAAATAAAAACGAAAAATTAGACTCGCTATTAATAATAAAAGCTATTAGCCCCTGGAAATACAAAGCATTCGGGATGTAAGTAGATTTGTGACCTCTATGCGAAATGGCTAACACATCTACATGTATTTGGAATGTTCAGAAACGTGAGACTACGAATATTTTTTACGTAAGGTCATCTAATCCTACCAACACCACGCAAAATTCTTGTGTCCTTCTAAAAAGGTTGTCATGACCGATATGCATAGCAGTGTATTGTTATATAGGTCGGTTATATATTATCCAATTAGTTTTCTCTACAGAAAACGTTGGTATTCCCTTACCACCTTTCCAAATAATGCTGAGACCCAAGGTTCAAACAGAAACAACAGAAGCCAGAAGACTACTGTTTAATAATTGTGAATCTCAGTCAAAATTGAAACTTACATCTAAAAAGTTGCACTATTCTCACAACACGGTTGTTTTGTTCGTCAAGAAACATTGATTAGCAATCAAGATTTCAATGTAGGGTGTTCTTCTGCTTCAACCGTGTACTGTTTGAAGTAGTGAATGATTACTAGAGTTTTGCTAGAGATGAGTCATTTTTATTTTGTACTTTTCCTTAAGGGCTTTGCGGCATAATGGTTAGCGTGCTAGCGCAACACAATGACCCAGAGGCCCCCTCACCAATACCTGTGAGTTCTTGCACAGCTCATGCTGTCTGCCTCTCCAGCCATACGTGAGAAGGTTTGTCAACAACCCGTAGATGGTCGTGGGTTACCCCTGGGCTCTGTCCGGTTTCCCCTCACTATATTACTGCCCGCCGTCGTATCAATGGAATATTCGGAGTACGGCGTAAAACATAAATCAAACGAATGACAAAAGATATGGTAGTACAGACGAGTGAGTGAGTGAGCGAGTGCTTGGGGTTTAACGTCGTACTTAATAATTTTTCAGTCATATGACGACGAAGGAATCCTTAGAGTGCATATAATGTGCCACCTTAATGCGAGGCGGATTTCCACTTCTCTTTTATCTAGTGTTGCTTCACTGAGACACCTTACCGAAGGCAGGTATGCTGCCCCGTCCGAGCCACTATACGGGCCAACCAGTCGTTGCACTATCCCTCCATGCTGAACGCCAAGCGAGAAAGTTATAGCTTCCCTTTTTAAGGTTTTAGGTGTGACTAGACCCAAGGTTAACCCTGGACCTACCTCCCCTGAAGCGGACGCTCTGAGCATTACATGCGAGATGTGGGATATTTTTTTATCTTAGTGTATGATTGATACGGGCTGGTTACGTTGAATATTAATAGTGGATTCAACACACATCATTATCCCACACATCTCGTTCGACAAAACATCAAATGTTAAGTATATCTAGTCACCGAATGAAATCTCATTTTTATAAAGACATTTAATGAGGCAAGCGGAAGACAGGCATACAGACAGCATGTTGCACCCAATTAATTCTCTCAGTGGTGTTTCAACGAAGTGCTAATGAAGTCTTGAAATTTCGCGACAACCGCATGTGGGAATGACGTGATTTGTCTGGAACAGTCCTGATAGACCGTTATCAAATACATGTGCAATGGCAGCACATTGCAGAATTTCGTATTCATATTTTACGTGTCCGCGCCCTTGTCGCCACGCATATTGACCTTGACAGAATGGTACCTATCGTAAAGTTGTTACAGTACCTGTATCGTGCACCAATTATGTCATAGGCACGATTTATGACTTCATCTTTTTGTTTACGCTACTGACTAGCGAAATGCTCTGAAGAATACTGTAAGATTTAAGAAGCCGCTTCATACAAAAACTCTTTGCATATTTTAGCGAACAAGTCCCTTTTGGAAAAAATAGGTTTTTTCACGATCTTTTGCATATTTAAGGTGTAATCGCATATTTTAATGGGAAAGATCTTTGAAAATACTTAAAAAAAACAATGGAGTGAATGTAGTTTTGGTCCAATATTCGTTTCAACTCTTACACTCAACTAAGTACTAAAATATGTTCTCGTAAGCATAGTTTTGCGCGAGAGCGTTTGAATCCGGAATAACATGGAGCAATGACAAAAACACAATCAATGTTTTTCAAAGTGAAACACTGGCTGAAGAACAGACGGCTTATAGGTAGACCAGGATAGCAGGACAAACGGCGCACCGATGTTGTGCACGGTGTCTGATCCCACAGAAAACACTTCAGCGCTTGAACTTATAGGTTTCCATACAGCCCAATAAATTATTATTAGCACATTGTCTGGTAGCTTTCATTTTAAATAACATGCCAATAATTTCCTTTTTATTGCCGTTCAAACACTGTTATGTCTTGGTAGTATGCTTAAATGTATAACTATAGCAATGGCTATAAACAGTGATTTAATGCGATGTTGTCATGTAAATATTGAACTGTTTATCTATTGCATTTTTTTTTGGTTAATATCCACTTTAGTAGAGTAATAATATATATATCAAATTGATATTTGGGGAAAGTCTGAGGAGATGAAAATGGTCACAGCCTATGTGTCACAAGAGAAAATGCCTTCTACCAACATTGCGTAGGTAGACATCTTTACAGCAAAACTACACAGGATAATATTTCAGGAGATATATTCAAGATATTCTCATCTAATCTGTATCAAAGCGGAAATAGGCTAACTCAGCTATTGGCTTTCTTAGTTAGGTCTCATCCCAGAAATGCACACCACTAGCACTGACCGAATTCTATGGCAGAAAAAAATAACCATATTACTGCGTAGAAATACAAAACGTGTCATTAAATTAAGCTGCTTGGATTATTTTATGTCAGAGACTGTCTAAACACGCGAAATATCTCGCATACACACGACAGCTTGCTTACTCTTTCCAGCTTTGTTGGGTTTGTCCAGATAAGATAAAATGTAGTTTATAAATATCAAGCTCTATGTGCCGGAAGAACAAAGTATCGATAAAGGTGAAAGATCCTGATATTTACTGAATTACCATTCCCTTCTTTGTAGTAGAACCAAACGACAATGTTACTGAGTGTTGAAGACACGCCATAAACTTGCTAATGTCATTTGCCTCTTTTATGTCGGACCTAAGGTTGATATGAGAGAGCCTTACAAAGATGGCGTTTGCCTTATCACATGATAACAGCGGTTGAGGATGGTCAGTGTAACTTGTCAATCCGCAAAAAAATTGCAAAATTCCTTGATTTGTGTGAAATTGGATCATAATGTTTTTAGGATAAAGCAATTAACGTGAAATTAGTAAGTTAAAAATGTGTTTTTCTTTGAATTTGTTTTCTCCTATTTTGGAATAGATATTGGCAATATGCAGTTACCATTCGTTAGTGGTTTCCTGAGATACTAATTTTGGTACCGCGTTTTACAAGTACCGTCTTATAATATGAACCCTGAAAGACTGAAATATATTTATTTAGTTTTCATAGATTGAATTAATGGATTTATTTTGTTAATGTTTAGCTCGATCATGAAAAAATTATGTATTTTACAAAACGACATATCGGCTGGATATACACGAGATCCAAATACAAATTAAAGTACACTTTCTACGTCATGTCATTTCCTACGTGATGTACACGCTGTTCTAATTTATCAGGCATGGATGCAAACTTAAGTATGAAAACTGGATTCGGATTATTGGCTGTAATCATGACAACGCCGTCAGTGAGTCAATAAAAACATGATTTACTTTGACAAAGACAACACACTGACATCGAAAGGACGTCCAAATATCGCCCATACCATCGGTTTAACGTTGCAGGTGGTTTATGGTCTCGTCACCGACAATATGCCGATGTCAAATACCTGACTACACTGTGTTAGAGGATATTCCATTTCCATCCCATAAATGACGTGCAGCCGATGACAAATCACTGACCACAAATTGACGTCCATGTACAGACCCTCTCAGCACCTCGATCGTTACTGTCGAATGACCATGTGCAACCTCTGTCAATGTCATGCAGAACGTCCCCGCGGCTGGAGTGTTAAAATGTCAGCCACGCTCTGCGGCATACACTAGAGATTTCCCGCCAGGAGTAAACGCACGACTTTAGGTAAAATGGCGAGCATTTCTTTTACATCCGCAAAGTATCTGAGCTGGAGAATATAACACAAACTGTGAAGCAGATATTATACAGTCTGAAATTATTGTTTGTAAGGTAAGTACTACTGTACTGTTTATATTAGCCTATCCATTTTGTGTTTTGTATCCACAAAATGTGGAAAGCTTATTGCAGGACTGATCCAGCATGATAAGTAATAACAGCATAAGTGTACTCCATACATCGATACTACATTTATCAGGGCTATCACAATGATATGAGGCAAGAAAACATATTTCCTACTCACAAACGGCAAAGGAATACATTCCAGACTGTCAGATAAATGATCTAAATATACATTGAAAATGCCTATTCTTCCAGAGTCGCAGGGAAAGCTGAACAGACTATATTTCTGTTTAAATCGTTGAATGACCAAATCTGCCCACCATTAGTACCTGTGTGTACAGGTGTATACATCCGGCCTTCGTTTATGTGGCAAGACATTTCACAAAATCTATGTGATTTTTTTTTGAGTTATATAAATACAAATGTTCCATCAGACTATATCAACTCAGTGCTGTTTTAAAGATATTATACTAATCTTAAATTATATAGCTCTCAACCAGCGTGTGACAGTCAGCTATAACTGAGCTGCTTAATTTGCTTGATTATTTTATTTATTTATTTGACTGGGTGTTTTACGCCCTACTCAAAAATATTTCACTTATACGACGGCGGACAGCATTATTCTTTAAGAAGAAGCACCCCAGGTCACCAATATGAGCTGCACAAATTTTAAATCGTGATTCTAAAGTTTTAGAAACAAGCTGTATTTACCAGCCTAATGATACTAGCTTGGGTAGACAAAAATATTTTTAACAAATACCCAATTATTCATAATCTAACCTCAATGAATCTTTGTTTATGTTAATAATTTTTACCGTTGTTATTTTACAAATAAATTGTGTGAGTCAAAATAAACATGAAATAAACATGGATTTGTGTATATGTATAATAAATTCTATCATAAAACATGATTCTATGACATAGGATTGTGATTTTATGAACACGTATATTCACCGACAGAACTCAAAATACAGCAAACACTAACACAGATGCCATGTTGATAGGAGCCATGGTGATTAAGCCCTGTTTAAATCATCTTTCCTTGTATAAAACATTTCACTTATATACTAACATATCCATACTTGTAAAGACATTGAAGATCAAAGAATATTATAGAAGAGGTACATGGTTCACAAATCGGGACAAAAAAATGGATAACACATACAACTATAATGAACGAAATAATGCCATTTACATATTCTTGCCTACCACATGTAGTTGTACCTCTTTTGCGGATTAAATTTATTTATTTATTTATTTGATTGATGTTTTAAACCGTACTCAAGAACATTTGACTTATACAACGGCTGCCAGCATTATGGTGGGAGGAAACTGGGCAGAGCTCGAGGGAAACCAACGACCATCCGCAGGTTGCTGGACAGTTTTGCGGATTTAAATCTTTTATTTATTATTTAAATGCAAAATAGAAATTTACCAGATAACTCAGCGGTGACTGTTGTGAGGATAACACAGTTAACATTTAGACTGGATGTGAATGTTCGCAAATAGGTAAATAAACTGGGTATAATATAAACGTATGCTGTGTTGGGTTTCATCGAAACCTGCTGTTTTATCGGTTGAGTTCAGACTTGAACTTTCGTACCGAGTTCCGTTCCTCACTTTTTCATAGGTATAGAATTCACAACCTGTAGAGTGATTGGGTTTATGTAGATCAATAGGTTGTATGCATGTATACTTATGTTGTCATCACGCAATCTGTGACAGATTTGTTCATTGTGGCATAAAAGTTAGTTCATGAAAAGATTTTTTCTGCATTGTTGGTATTGGGGTCATTTATTATTCCAACTGTCTTTAAACTATTTCTTCTGTCTCCATGTTAGAGATCGCCTCATTTTCCAATACAGGTCAATCAAGTGGACCAGATTTCACAACGAGAACCTTTAGAAAAACTATATCTACAGACTTGGCGAAGCAACTAAACTGGCTTGGTAAGGAGAGTAAGCTGTGTTTCGCTCATCTAGAAATCAGGAAGGTGGTGTGTGGTACGTAAACCTAATATTGTCATATAGCACATCGTTGCCATTGGAATCAAACTTGAATGTAATAGCTCGACATGAGCAGGAGAAACATGTATGGAATGACACAACCTCTATATTATTGACAAGCAAAGACCTATAAAGCAAGGCGAAATACAAGGGATTTTTTAGGCATTTGAAGATGACTACCGATATATTACTTAGTATAAATTTTAATGTGTATGTATGTAAGTACATATATTTCAGTTTTCGACTAATTCTTAAAATAAAATCTTTTTATTGCAGCTTCAGCTAGAAAGAATCCTCTGTGCGCTGGAGCACATGATAAAGTCATGGGGAGCAGGATGAGACATGTCGCGGACAGGGACGGTGAGCGGAGATCGCGAAGCTAGGCAACCAGCAGACAGTTACCGGCATCTCTTGATTTATAAGAATAACTTGGTTATGGCAATGTTGCTGGGTGTTGGGAGACTGACTGACTGACGTTCGAAAACCGGAATGGTCTCATCCATTTTTCAACACTAGAATCTTCTATAACAAGGCAGTGTAACAATCAACTGGCTATAATACCGTTAACTTTAAAAAAGTCATCATGTGTAAGATGCTGTTCACTTTTTCTTATCTTTACCAACTGTTTCCTTTGTTTTTTGGGCTGTCTGTTAGGGACACATTAAGTCCATACATGTGGGCTCCATGCAGGAAGGTAGAGAAGAAACCTGTCTTAGAAACAAAGCGAAACACAAACTTGGTTACGTCAGCGGGTAAATGAAAACTGACACCGACTGCCAGCCGCTATCATTATTGAGTGTCAGGGATTTCCCCAAAATGTTGTTTCCGTTTAGTTGCTGTGTTCCATACATATAAACCCGATGAGCAAACTCAGACTTTCAGCCGATGTCACGCTCCGCACGTTGTAGAGACCGCCTAATTGGGTGTCGGCCCGACATCCGACATTGTATATGGGTCCAACGTCGACGAAAGGAATTTGGGCCGATTTGCGAAAGGTCGTTGGGCCGATGTTACCGACGTTGGCGATATCATCTAGATGGGATGTCTAGATGCTTATGAGCAAACTGAGCTTGGGCTGACGACATACAACCGTTTTTGTGCTGTGTTTATGTCGTCTTTGTGTTATCTGAGATGCATTCGATTGCTGAAGTAGACAAGAGATCTGCTGGTAATGAGCAGAAATTCACCGCCGGCTTGTTTTGATGAACAATAAGACGACTCAGGTATGAGTCGGATGACAAGCTCTGGAGACAAAACTCAACACTGACGAATCAGCACAATAATTGAGAGATACCTCGAGATATTTGGCTGAGATCAGTTACCAAGATTAAAATGGAGTCGGAAAACAAACAAAAAACTTAGAGCTTTACTATCAACCCGATGGCTACAGCGCGGTACGCTACGTAGCGAAAACACATTAAAGGAGTCTTTATTAAAGAAGGGGCCTCCGTGGCTCAGTCGGTTAGCGCGCTAGCGCAGCGTAATGGCCTCCCACCAATGCGGTCGCTGTGAGTTCAAGTCCAGCTCATGCTGGCTTCCTCTTCATGTGGGAAGGTCTTTCAGCAACCTGCGGATGGTCGTGGGTTTCCCCCGGGCTGTGCCCGGTTTCCACCCACCATAATGCTGGCCGCCGTCGTATAAGTGAAATAGTCTTGAGTATGGTTAAACACGAATCAAATAAATAAATAAATTTATTAAAGAATAACAGCCTGTTACTGCAAAACAAAAAACCATTATATCCAACTTCGCATACAGTTCCTGATATTACTGCTGACTTGACACCTACAGACTACTTTGGGAGTCTGATAAGAAAATGTCAGGGCTATGTCTAATACATGTACCTACATAGACATCGTCTGTCATTTAAGGAAAATTCATTGTCAATGAACTTGAATACTTGCTTTTCTTCATTTCAAAAAAAGAAATCATGTTAAACGAGTGTACCACGGAGTGTACCTGCGTCCGAGCCAGGTACCGTCGTCGCTTAACTGCACGACTGGGTGAGTTTTAACACATTAAAATGAGTTGAGATATAAAATATTGACATATTCAAAAAGGAATTCAGCACTTTTCTGGATTAAAATCAACTGTGTTTTGTGATAAAAATGCAATAAGTATTGGAATTTAAACATGTAAAGCTGTCATGTAACGGTGTTACAAGACTGACAAGTGTACAATTCTCTACCACTTCGTAAAACAACGACATCATTTTTTACAGGGGCGTTAATGTTTTAAAGACGTATCGGATGTGCATTGGAATGAGTTACATTGCATTAAAAACGCAGGACAACGTGATTAAGTCTTTACCAGAGAGGGGATATGTTGCGGGCGTGCGTGTAGAAGTCATCTCAACCCATATGATTATAAGTGTAAATATTTAAATATAACTGATATCCACCCTGGTTGTCAGAAGTGTAAATAAAAGCCGCCAATAATCAGTCGTGCCAGTGATATAATTGGCGGAAGATTCGATAACATCTTTACGACGAATGCCGTTCTGCCAAGATCGATTTATCCGACACAAAGCCGTTCTCGGCAAGCCAGCAGAGGCACAACTACTGAATTGGTTGTTTTGCTTTGTGAGGTTATGGTATTTCGTTACAGTCACTAGGTCCAGACGAATGGCGTCAGTCACAACATGCGGTTGTCCCAAAATTTCAAAAGACTCCATAAGGACTTTGATAAAGTACCTCTGGCAGAATTTAATGGGCGCATGGTTTTGGCACAACATTCTTTATCGATCTTCAAATCCCTCTTCCGCGTTGTCCAGGAAATGCCATTATAAAAAAGTTCTTTAGTTTGGTAATGAGAATTACTTATATTCTGATGTATTGTGAACGCCGACTGCGCCACAATTGGTAATGAATATATGATGAATCCACCAATAATACTCGACTGAAGCAACCTTTGATTAAAAGGGTTTACTGATATAATCATATCAAGCTAATTTCAGTCTAATTAGTTCATATCCCCCTTCACAGATGCACTTCCAATTGAACAAATATACATTGCACGATAACGAAACACCGAATATCTTCATTGGATAGTTGGTACTTACAGGGATACATAATCTTTTCTAATTGGCTGATGCAGTGGAATCCAGGCTATATCCAGTCTAAGCTGAATTTTAGGCATGACGGATTTATTCAAGCTTGAACAATGATGAATATCCTAACCCAAAATCCCCTATCACCACTGTAAGCCAATCAGTATCGTTTCCGTATCGCTTTAAGCCAACATGTCATTCTGTGTGCAAAAAAATTTTTTTTCTTTGTAATTTTTTTGTCCATTTGATGTTAATACTATTCATACAGCTTCCCTTACTAATACTGTTCATGTGTTGTTCGTTGACGGCGGGGAAAACGTCGGTGACTTAATGGCCAGAACGTCCGTCACGAAGTCAGGAGACCCTGGACGTAACCCAGGGTCGGATCATACTAAAGAGTTGACGGAGGAATAGTACTTCGTACTGCTTCGCTTGGCGCGCAGCACTGAGAGGCTAGAGCAAGGAAACATGACTTGTTGACCTCGGTGTCAATATAATGTGACTGGGTGGGCTGTCATGTCTGGTGTCTTCGACATGATGGCGGAAGATGGCGGAGTGGACTCCTTAAGAAGGCACAGTATACGTACACGCATTTTATAACTACTCTGCGCCATATCACAAGGGTATAATGCATGAAACCTAAGTCAAAGTGTCGAAATAAACGACAAAATGGATTACCTTGGCTAACGACAATTTTTGACTTAGTATACGTTGCGCCATTTTGATATCAGTTTACATGTAATTCCCTCACCTCGAACATTGCTTGCCTCTTTGCATTGAAAACTGCCGACCCTTTGTCCTTGCCTAGTTGCGTCTTAATTTCTTACTTCTTTTACTTTCTTAGTTCTTTTGTTGTTTGCGTTCAATCGTTTTTCTTTTTGAAAATTAGTTTCATATGTCCAGTCTCTCTATAATGCACAATGGAAAATGATTTTTCTGTGATTCCCAAAGACATTACATCATGATACTGTTTCAAAAAAGGTGTACCATTACTGCAGCAGAGCCTTTATATCTGTATAGCTTTCATGACAGTAAAAAAATGACTGAAAACGATTGACACCAATCGAAACAAGCTACAAAAAAAAGAAAGAAAAACATCCGATTATGCCACCTGTTTTTATAATACTTTAAAACTTTTGATACCCTTCTCAACAATTTATTTAAGTTTACAACTATTAAATATTTCTGGGAACTATAGCATTTGTGACAGCCTTAAGAATCAGAAGATATGCCTTATTGTTAACATAATGCTGTAGAGTTTACCGCAGAGAGAACTAATTGAAGAACATGTAAAAATTCAATCGGTCATTTCACGATAGTGTATATGTCGCCCAAGAGTGGATCATGATATCTGTATGAGTTGAAGATCTGACTAAATACAATTTTCAAAAACCGATACGTTTCCGTACATTCCCATTCTTTCAGTACATAAATTTACATACAATGCGATTATTTTTGTCTCCGAGAGCTGATAGCGTTTTTTTCTTTAAATGTTAAATAAAGAGTCATTTTTCAATTGGCATACACATGTAGAAAACATTATTATATGTTTGGAATTTGCTGGGGAACAGCCATTGGTATGAAAAATAATTCATTTCGATTTGCTTACGTAAGTGTCAAATGTCTGTTGTTAAACTTTCTAGTTTAAAAATAAACTTGAAAATCGATGACGTATGTGGAATGGATTTTCTGGAGCTGGTCTGGGAGGATGGAAATGGTCACGGACTATGTGTACTGAAAGAAATGTTCTCCACAAATCAGTTGTCACTGAATTACAGGGCGTATGTAGACATATATTCCGTAAGCATAATTATACAGATTATTAATACTGAAGGTATTTTCAAGATATGCCCAATCCATCGAGGTAGGTTTAATGACAGATTTCTATACGACATGAACTGGCCGCTGTCTAAGGCAGACAGAATAGATTTCAGTATTATTGTGCAGAAAGACATGAACAGAACTCATCCTCGAACTTGTGTTGATGAGTTTATGCCAGAAACAAACTGCCTAAACACGAAATACACCTCAACAGTTTGCTATCGCTTTCCGGGTTTGCTAGATTTGGGCATCCACTCTGAAACTCACAGTTCAGGTAAGATACACTGTCTGCTGACGGAAAGCACTTCGTAGCGTGTATGCTCGCTTTGTTCACGTATGGCGCCGGTGTCATAAGGATTCTGCAAAGCTGAATAACACTGACGTCTAATGAATTATGGTGCGCTTCTCTGCTGTGGGATCAAATGACTCTTTCACTAAGTGTTCATGTCATGCTAAGAACTTGTTAGTGTCGTTTGTTTCGTCCTTTGTGAGGGACCTTAGATGGATATCATCGAGGCTTACAGATATCGCGTATGTGTTATCACGTGATCGGTGTGAGCGCATCAGCGGTTAAGGGTGGTCAGCTTAACTGGTAAATCCACCAGAAATTGGAACATGTTATGATCTCTGTGCAAGTTGATCTCCCGGAGTGCTTGATGTCTGTATGCGAATTAAGCGCAATAAGTAAACTAAATTCAAATGCGCCTTTCCTTTCATTTTGTAAGGGTTGCTTTCTTGT
This sequence comes from Liolophura sinensis, assembly GCF_032854445.1. NCBI lineage: Eukaryota > Metazoa > Mollusca > Polyplacophora > Chitonida > Chitonidae > Liolophura > Liolophura sinensis. The sequence continues at coordinate 9,522,599 of NC_088305.1, read as the reverse complement.
TGGAGGCGGTAAACTGTAATTATTATTCTCTTATTAGAGTTCAGTGATCTGGTGGAGATAATGTCCAATTTAAAAGAGAAGCGTTAATCCATTTTGTTGTGGGTATAAAAGGACCCCACTTTTCCTTTAAAACTTCAGATTTCAGCCACACAATTTGACGCGGAATTTATTTATTTCGGTGTTTTGAAATTTATTGACTGAAGAATAGCATTATGGTATATGTAATGTAGAATACTTTTATAAAACGGTATTCAATACATAGTAGGTTTAGTTGGTGAGCACGCCAGCACGGCGTAATGGCCCATGAGCCTGTCACCAAAGCGATCGCTGTGAGTTCAAGACCAACTCATGCTGGCTTTCTCTACGGCCGTACGTGGGAAGGCATGTCGGCAACATGCGGATGGTCGTGGGTTTCCCCCGGGCTCTGCCGGGTTTTCTCCCACCATAATGCTGGCCGCCGTCGTATAAGTGAAATATTTTTAAGTGCGGCGTAAAACACCAATGAAATAAATGAATAAATCAACACATAGTGGTGTATGGTCGCATTTTCATAACTTCCAGTATAAAACCTAAACAATTACATTGTTTGTTATGTTCTGTACATTTTATCTTATTACATACATTGTACTTGAATCTTCTCATCACAAATTTAAGGAATATTTCACCACCTTTCTAGCACTGGAAAAATAATAGAAGAGAAAATCTCGCTGAATGACACTAACGCATGCAGCTTACACTCAGCTTACATTTGACAGATTATCTACCCTGATTGATATTAAGGTATCTTTGTGACCAGGTAAGACAATTTCGTTTAGTGATGATGACCTACTGGTAAACATAGAAAATACTACAGCGTTTTATCCACACAAGTTTCGAGCGAATAAGTGTACGGATGATGGTTATTTATGGCTACTTTGGCAGTATTGCAAAAATATAGTGGCATGTTTAATCCAAGAGAGAGTAAATGGTTTTCGATGCGACAATGACAATATCTAAAATCAAACTCAAACCCACGAACATGTCTAAAGCAGTTAAAGAAAGGAAACACCAGTTTTTCAATGCCACATTCAAATATTTAAAAATAAAATGCAAAAAAAATACAGAGAAATGTATAAAGGCACACACTTTATAGCAGAGGTCAATAGCCTAGCATGCCCGTGCACTGTACCTACAGAATATTTCAGGTGTCGCGAGAAACTATCGGGGAACTGCAGACAAATGTCTTCATGGAAAACTGAAGGCACAGCCATATTAGCTAAAATAGAACTCTTCCAGACATCTTCCTTGCTCATAAGATAGCTACGCTCCAGAGTTTGCTCTATCGTTAGCTGTCTGCGAGGTTTTGTAAACCTAATGTCCCTCCTTGGACGCCTGAGGTTATTTATGACCACTTCTCCTACAGGAGTTGCTTTTTGTGTCACAAAATTACAGGCATCATTTGATGGCCGATGATTGGCTCAGGTGGCTTCGTTTCTTCATTGAGGAAAAAACAGGCATGATATAACGCTGTCTATAAATAGAAGTTTGTACGACATCAACTCTCGGGGGTTACTTGTCCTCTCTCAGCATTGTTGGGTACAGGCAGCATATCTATATGTCACACTGTAAGTGTACTTATGTGTACATGCCGCTACTCGAAACTGTTTTGACACACATGTTTGAGTGTGCTAAACACGAACAATTCAGAGGAAAGGAAACACAACCAAAAGACGATATAAATGAAAAACAAACCAGACACCACTTTATGGCCTTCAATTGCACTGCAACTAACATCATTGCATTCTTTACCTAATTCTGTTTAAGCTATTCATGCATTTACATTACAGGTTCAGCTAAAACCCTGCATGACTGAGGTAAATTGACAATGAGTTCGTATTTCACCGGTTACATTTGCCAGTTACCCAAATGCCGTCCCTGCTCTGGTTTTACTCTATGTGCTGTACGTCTTTAATTACATTTTCATTCTACATAGCGGTATTAAAACAAAAGGCACCAATCGTTCCTTGGTTACATGTTTACGAGGGCTTTAAATACGGCAAAAGTTATAAGAAATATAATTTGCTTGTTTATATGTAATTCAACTGTGTAACTAAGACTGTCAGGATTGTTGTTCACACAAACGGAGAAAACCGCGCGAAAATCACCATTTTCTTCCAGGAGCATGTACATACTGTGTATATCTAAACTTGAGGTTCACTGGAGCCTCTCACCAAAGCGGTCTTAACACATAAGAGTTTTAGCATGTATAACGTAGCTATTTCGCATTAACAAAGTGACATGGTGTCTATATTTCTGTATCAAAGCGAAAAGATGTTTGGCACCAGGATTTATCGAAATGGATACAACAACAGAAACAGCCAATTATGATATATTTCTCTTATTTTCTTCCCTCGTGATTAAAAATGAAAATATAAAAACCGAGTGCTGAACAATGATTCATGTGAGGAACATGCAGCAACTATATAACAGCTGGTCATAAATCTCATTTCATGTGAATGTACGTTGGCTGTTTCGTTTTAATGGAAAAAATCTGAATCAGCAAAGCACATCTATGTTAAATAGATTTTTTCAGATGGTAGGATTATGCGCTATTATTTACGGGCTACGTGTAATTAGAAAAGTGTCCTCCGCCAATCAAATGCCAGTTTTACTGCGCCATGGCGCCACAGAGTTATACAATATAATAATACAGCAGTTGGCTTCGTTGTGTTCCTATCTAACCCTGTATACAAGCGGATGTAGCCTACCTAAATAACGGTTGTCTAGTTTTAATACCTTGATTGGTGAGTTGCACTATGTGCGCATTAAGCGTTACCGAATAGCCTATCCCATTACTGCGTAGCCATACAAATCGCGCTACGGAAGCTATGACAATAATATGCCACAAAAAATTCCTAACCATGCTTTGAATGATTGATTGAATAGGACGACTTATGTTAAACACCATCCAATATGTTACATAAACGACAACGGCTTGAGAACTCGATTGGATGTGATATACCTCCTGGGCGCCAGACACCAGTGAGCTTCTTAATGATGTTAATAATTGCAACACTTTTACTATTTTTCATGTAACAGTCTTACCAGAAATATTGGTTGTTTTAACAAAGTGAATTGGGACGTTAGATGAATAGGTTCATTGATATGCCAAATACGTTTTCTATATAATGTTTATGTGGGCATCTCTAACTGTTTCAAAGGTTTTACCAACCTGAGCGTAAATGAATATATTTTACGTCAGATGAATAGGTGCATTGGCATGAAAATACGTTTTCTGTACGATGTTCATGGGGGCGGTGGTCTAACTGTATTCAAGGTTTTACCAACCTGAGCATAAATGAATATATTTTACGTCAGATGAATAGGTGCATTGGCATGAAAATACGTTTTCTGTACGATGCTCATGGGGGCGGTGGTCTAACTGTATCCAAGGTTTTACAAAGTTGGGCGTAGAATTTTTGTGTTACACAAGAGCTGGGTAATGAATATTGCCTGTAATCCTGACAGGTACATCAGGTTAATGAGCCAATAAAAAGTGCTATTCCTTAACTAAGATCGGTTGGAGACGTAGAAAAATGATCTGCTGGTAATGAAGTGAAAATCACCGCCGGCTTACTTTCATGAACAATAACACGGCTCTGGTATCTCGGATGACAGAAGTTCCGAGGACAAAACTGAAAACTGTCGATTTAGCACAAAAGTCTCAGGATACCTGTCGATCATTTGCTGATGAGTTACCGTGAAATAAATCAAGATAGGTAATGGCCCAAGAGACTAGAACGCTGATACCAGGTTTATGACTCAAACGCATTAAATTACGTAACGAAAATCACGAGCGGCAGTAAAAAAAGACGATTAATAAAAAACAAAACATGAAACTGCAGAACAAAGAACATTTTGTTCAAACTTCGCACACAGGTATTTATATTACCACTGAGTTGACGCCTGCAGACTACTTTGAGATTTTTTTCTTTTATTTTTACCTCAAGTTTGTCTTGAAGACACAAGGTTAGGAAACGTTAGTGCTGTTTTAGATGTTTAACTTGATATTATAGGTCGTGGAACGGAAATTCAGAATATACGCAAAGACGTTTAATATACATTCTGCTATTTCCAAAGAGTAAACCCTTGGCCTTATCGAAGAATTATGCCAATCACGCGAATCACAGCCCTTATTTAAACTCAAATATTCATAGAGCTGATCTAAGCCAGGTTTAGGCCAAAATTATTTAACGCCCGGCACAGGAGTTTACAACCAAGCCTAGCTGTGAGGAAGGCCTACTTTAAAACGAAGAGCATGTGATTTTCAAGATATGGAAAATGGAGAGATATATGCTAAACAAGAGTTCAGGTGAACACAACATACGCCCCAACATTTGTTTGAAATGTATAAAAGAATACCAGTAGCATTGTGGTGAGTGTAACCCCTGAGGGGAATCTTCATGGGTGTTTATGATAGGTATGTGGTTACCAAAACAACTGCACAAGTGGATAAATGTGTCCATCAGAATTTTTATGCGGAAAATAGTTGGAGTTGTAACCTTTGACACAAAATCGTTTCCATTTATATAGTATATACAGGGAAAATGGCTACCTGGTTACCATGACAACTGCGGCAATGAAGAAATGTGAGTTATGACACATCGTCATCTGTGTATATATGTATCCATCAAAAATTAAAACTTTATGTGGAAAAGAGTTGGAGTTATAGCCTGGACACGTTATATTTACTATGTTTATATAGTCTTCATAGGGAATTGTCAATCCAGTAACCATGACAACCGCGGGAATGAACAAATGTGAGTCGCGACACATCGTCATCTGTGTATGTATGTATCCACAAAAAATTATAACTACGCACAAAACAGTTCGAGTTATAACCCGGACACGAAATCATATCTATTTATATAGTATACATAAGGAATTGTCAATGTAGTAACCATGACAACCGCGGATATGAACAAATGTGAGTCGCGACACATCGTCATCTGTGCATGTACATATTCACCGAAAAATTAAAACTGTACGTAAAAAACAGTTGAGAGTTATAGCCCGGACACGAAATCATATCTATTTATACAGTATATATAATGAAAGTGGCTATCTAGTTACCATGACAACCGTGGAAAGGAACAAATGTGAGTCACGCCACATTATCATCTGTGTATCTGTGTATCCATCACAAAGTACAACTCCCCATTCAAGACAATTTGAGATAAAGCTCGGACGCGAATACTGACCGACAGGCGGACAAAATCGCTGTAACTTAATACACGCCGCCAAATGGCAGGGGCATATAAAAATGTGACAGCAATTTTCATTTTTGAGTCTTACTTTGTAGTTCTTAAAAAACCCATTAGTCTGTGCATATTTTCCGCCAGTGGCGGGAAACATTCGGAAATGAACCTCGTACGTTAACGACTGGGACGGGGATCGCGAACCCACCTAAGCGCCCTCTGTTGTTTTCTTGTGTTGACAGCTATTATCGTTAACTTCACCACAACGGGCTGAGAAGCTGTTTTTATATGTACTTTACATGTTATATCACATTCTAAACCCCATATTAATTATATTATACAGTTATATTGTATAAATACTGTTTCTTCTCAATATACCTCAATTAGTGAATTACACGCCCTAGCACCATGGTTTCAGCAAAATCAGGTAGGAAATGCATCGATTTTTAAGACATTTCGTCTTTATTGCCAGGTGAGATAATTTCATTTACCCATCGCCAATTGCAGGAATAATTGGTATGACTAAGCAACCAAGTAGGACGTATGTATAAATACAAAAAAGTGAATGGTTTACGATAGGATAATAAAAACAAACAAAACCAAACACAAACAGGCGAATATATTAAAGTAGCAAATAAAAAACACGACAAAATCAGTTAAAGTTTGAAAATAACTTTCATATTCTATAATCTAGAAAATTGTATCAATAAATATATTAATAATTTATGTTTTACTATACAGGCCTCAGAACCAGATTATCGCCTTGTATGGAGTCAGATACTCCTAAGTCCAGATGGCTGGTACACTTTACACCTAGCCATACATCACATTTCAGGGATCGCCGAAAGACATCGGGGAACTGCAGACAGATGTCTTCGTGGAAAACCAAAAATGGAGAAATACCAGTGAGAACAGAGCTCCAGCGGGCATATTTATTCACCAGTAGCCAGTCAGTCACACACAGGAATCTGCCCCACCATTAGCTGTCCGCGGGGTTTTATTAATGTAATGTCTGTCTTTGAATTCCAAATGCCTTCTAGCCACCTGTGGTATGGGGTGTTGTTTTACGTGATCGAAAATACATGCATCAGTCTACGCACGATAATTTGCTTAAGTGTCTTCGGTTTGTAGATGTGAGCGGACAGAGTGAAGATCATAACATTCACATGGGGTTCACATGTCCTCTGTCTTGGTATCTCTGGGTACATGTTGAACAGAGATTTGTTCAGTGTTGTGCCGTTTAACATGTTGCTACTCCGGCGAAGGCTACGGACATTTTTGTCGAAGGTATTTTCATTTCCTGAAAATCATCAAGTAAGAGGAAATCTAGCACAACAGAAACAATATAATGAAGGATTCTTCAAATAAAATATATTTTGGCTTATATATATACACACATACACACACATACACACACATACACACATACACACACACATACACACATACACACACGCACACACACACACACACACACACACACACACATATATATATATATATATATATATATATATATATATATATATATATATATATATATATATATATATATATATATATATATATATATAATTCACTTGTTCTTACGGACGTCATGTTAACTGTTGAAGGTAACGGGAAACAGCCTTTATATGTGTATGTATATCTAACAAGAATGATGATAATTCCAGGCTGCTGTCTTACTGCCTATTAGAAATAGGAATTTGATCTTGTACCTTCAAAAATATACCATAGCACAGTTAATAGAGCGTCCGCTTCGGGAGCGGTAGATCCAGGATCAATCCTTGATCGAGTCATACCAAAGACTTTAAAAAAGGAAGTTGTAACTTCCTCGCTTGGCGTTCAGCATGAAGGGGAAAGTGCAACGACTCGTTCACCCGTATAAGTGACCCGTATCAGCGGCTTACTTGCCTTCTGTAAGTCGTCTCAGTGAAGCAGCACTAAATAAAAGAGCGGTGGAAATCCGTCCTGCGACAAGGAGGCACATTATACGTACATGCACCCTAGGGATCCCTTTGTCGTCATATGACTGAAAAATTGTTGACTACGACGTTAAACCCCAAGACTCACTCACTCACTCACTCAATCAAAAATATACCTTATATATTGCATTGATCGACGGAGTGTGTACATTTTTAGCAACAATATTTTATGCAATTTTTAAACAAGCAGAAATGAAACTGAAGTGCAAGGCAATCTCTTTATGTGAATATTAAACTGATTGAGCGTTTTTCTTTGGGGGGTGGGTGGGGGGGATGGAGATGTTTTAGGAAGATTTTCTTCAGGTCAACATCTTATTTATCTCTAATACATCCATTTAACACCCAAGCAATTGGCTTTGATCCAGTGATACCGTGTTACCGCGTGGGTAGACACGTGTACAGCAAAGTTACACAGCAAAATATTGCCATAAACATGTATTCGAGATATTTTTCCTTAATGGAGGCGGAAGTGGCATACCTCATTTAATGCCCACCTAGTTAGAGTTGATTACAGACTACCACGACGCACGCAATGACCGATTTTCTCGGTAGAAAAAAATAGCCTACCTCATTGTTGCGTAGAAATACATAACACGCCATCTAGTTCAACATGGGTTATAGTAACGTATGCAAAAAACACGATCACATACACACACCAGTTTACCAGCTCTTTCCTCTTTTGATTGGTTTGGGCATCCATTATCTCTGTTCAGATAAGGTACAGTATCTCCTATAGATGGTAAGCACTTTGTAGGATGTGCGTTCGCTTTGATCACATATGGCGCCAGTCGAAAAAGGAACTCCATCAAGCTGAAAGACACTAGCATTTAATGAATTACAATTCGCTTCCTTGTAGTAGAATAAAATGACAGCATTGCTAAGCGTTCTCGTCACGCTATGAGCTTGTTAGGGTCGTTTCTCTCTTTTGTGAGAGGTAGGTATGATCGAATCAAAATATATCCTGTGTACGATGAGCTGATATCGCATCGTACGTCTGGCGAAGTAAGTTGGGATAGTTCTATTTTAGAATGTATTTTTTTGGATGCTGTGAAATAAAGTTATAGTTCTCTTCCCGTTACTTGGAAGGTCAGTTTACTTTAAATCTATGCGTCGAAACTTGAAGTTCAACGTTGTCATATGATGATCACGAGTGTGTACATATATTTTCTTGTAGCACGGGGAGTTCATGCTACCGAAGTGCTGTCGCCACTGAAACACTATGACAAAGGCACCAGATATGACACCCCACCCAGTCGCATTATACTGATATGGGCCAGCCAGTCCTCTTTCCTTACCCTAGCTTCTCAGAGCTGATCGCATAGCGAGGTAGCAGCTTGTACCATTTTTAAAGTTTTTAGTATGATCCGACCCGAGTTTGATCCAGGCCGTGTTTACAGACGCTTGTCTACATGGATCAATCGCCTGGACACACGAGGTGTGTGCTCCAATCCGGCAATGGACAGGGATCCCGTGGGGTCTACATAAAACCGAACCCCCATCCTACGCCACGGGTATGGCTTGAAGCAAAATTCGGACAAATTAATAATCAAATACGTCTAAAGTAAAATAAATCAACAATCGAATAGATACGACGAAGGTAAACGTTATTAGAGTGAGGCGTTATTCAGACGCACGCCTCGATAACGCGCGTGGGCTTGTCTGTTTCCCATATACTGAACGCCAGTAAGTTATACATTGTGAAGAACTTCATAAGACAGTGAATAAACCTATTACTTAATTTTAGGGGCAGTTTTTGTAGTTAAAACAGGGTATGTATAAGTACGTGAGTCCAATGAGGGTCTTCTGACACGAAGTATATTGTCAAAGCGCAAATGAGTTACATATTTTACTACCGAAAACTTACACGGTAGTATGGTACACCATTTCAATACTGACTTTACTTATTCGCCTAGAACATACCTGGCATCTTTCAAAAATCCTTGAAAACCGTTAAACACTTATATTTGCATGATCCCAGCCTAATTTCATACTTTATATACTTGCTTACTTCTAGTTTGTGCTATACGTCGTTTTTGGAAATGACCTTGCGATTCTTGTCCTGGAACGTCCTTATTCGTTGACGGCTGGTATACGAATGTCTGTTTCGACGCATAGAATCTGTATAATGTGGATCTAGGATGTGATCCTTTTCTTTTCAATGTCTTATATGGATGGGAGTCATTTCTTTTCATTTTACATAAAAAAAAAAACTGGTAAGGATTATAACCTGTAACTATGACAACTACATGAATAAGCTATTAAAAAGTGTTTCCTGTTGACTAAGATGGGTTGCAGATGTCAACAAATGGTCCGCTGTTAATGAGGGGGAATCCAAGACCGGCTTGTCCTGATGAACATTGAAACGCCTCCAGTATCTCGAGCGACAGAAGCTCGGGGACAAAACTGAAAGGTGCTTAATTAACAATATGACGTGGAGATCTCCGAGGACTATTTGTTGAGATTAGTAACCTTGAGGCAAAAGATGGTCATGTACAGGCCACAGAGCTTAGAGTTTTGCTTCTAGCTCGATGGATAAAACCGGGTAGATTATGCGATGATACTGCTACTGAAAGAAAACTGCCTTTAAGGGAAAACGGCTTGGAACTGCAGAAAAAACGAAGACTTTTTCCATCTCAGATTACGCATACAGATTGTCATGCTACATCTGATTAAGCCCATGCAGAGTTTCGTGTACACCAAGTGGCCTTGTGTAGATAAGCTAAACATCGTTAACTCTGTGTGTGTGTGCGAATCATTAGTCGTTGAAAGGAATTCTCAGTTGGTTAGCGCGCTAGCAGAGCGTAATGACACAGGAGTCTCTCACCAATGCGGTCGCTGTGAGTTCAAGTCCAGCTCATGCTGGCTTCCCCTCCGGCCGTACGTGGGAAGGTCTTCAGCAACCTGCGAATGGTCGTGGGTTTCCTCCGGGCTGTGCCCGGTTTCCACCCACCATAATGCTGGCCGCCGTCTTATAAGTGAAATATTCTTGAGTACGGCGTAAAACACCAATCAAATAAATAAATAAATAAATAAATTGAAAGGAATTGCAATGGTAATAAATGCCAAACATTTCCTACATGTTTTCTTGAGAGTAAAGTTGTGACAATATGAATACAGTATACCAATGATTATGACACAAAGCTAGTGTTTAATAATGCAGCGAATACTGATGAGAACGTGTTTAAACCCAGGAGACAATAAGTAGTTTTTGATACAATAATGAGAACATCCAAAATCAAAACAGAAGAATATTTTGAAAACCAGATGTAAAATAACACAAAAAATCAAACATATCATATTCAGAAAATGTATAGGATATAAGATGTGTAACGAAGCATACTTTATGATATGGGCAAATAGCCTTCAAATAATGAATAAAACCATCAGATGTGTCAGATAGTCTTAATGAGTCTTAGAGGCTAGAACATTGTTGACCTACGTGTTTAGAACACTTCAGGCGTAGCAGTAAATTGTCAGGGAAATTTCAGACATATGTCTTCTTGGAAAACTAAAGGCGGCAGAATGAAAGTGGGAACAGAACACAGTCTGCCATCTTCATTGACCAAAAGCCATTTTTTGTTTTTAGGAATCTGTTCCACCATTAGCGTTAGGCGAGGTTTTGTAACCGTAGTGCCTGTCTGTGAATAGCTAAAGTGTTTTATAATCACTTATGGCGGGGCTTGTTTTTCGTATGAACCTGGCGAAAATACAGACATAACTCGATGTCCGATAATTTGCTCAAGTGTGTTCAGTTTTTAAAGGGAAATTGGAACGGTAGTACTTGGTTTGCAAATAGCAGCTCACACGATGTCAACATAGGGGATTCGCGTGTAACCTCTGAACATTTTTCAGTGCAGGCAACACACTAGTTTGCTTCCCTACATTAAACCATTCCAATACATGATGGCAACTCTCATGACGAACATATTTAAATGTGTTGAAAACGATCAATCTGATGTAAACAAACACAACCAAAATATAATACTGAATGAAGATTCAAATTAAGTACTTATTTAGGGCTTTTCCGTGTTAGGCGACACCTTACGAGGCCAAAAAGTCATACGAAAGGTTACTTGGTTGTATTTAACGTCGACGTTATGAAAGAAACATAGTCTACTTGTTTGTACCCGAGGAACACACGATATTTCTATCTATCTGGTCTATTGGATTTAGGTTTAACGACGTTTTCAAGAAATTTCACCCATACAAGAGGTCAGCTTATTCTGTCGGGGAAGGGCAATGTTCAAAATCAACCATCCAGCAAGCCTCAAATGGAGCAATATTAATTTGAATTGGTTACATCTGAGAGCACAACCGCCGGATCCTCATATGGTTTTGTTATATAATACATGCAGGCAAGACACTTTTTTCAGTAAAGGCCCACCTAGTCCTGTGACTTAGGTGTCATCCCCTGTAAAACACTTATAGTTTGAGATCGCATTTTTTGCATATCATCGCTGAATTGTCTTGCTTACAAGGGACATTGGTGCTAGGGTTGGAATATCGTACATATAACACATATATACATATATATTACCCGCTTTATTAACTCAACCAACCATAGGCTGTGACCCGGTCATAGTTAAATGGTTTACTCGTTTGCTTAAGTTGATTCCCCACAAGTCTGTCTTAACTAATACAAAAGCCAATTACTGTTTCCGTTTTAGCTTATGGGTGGCAGTATGTCTGAATGCAGCGTCAACATTGAGCATGAACTATGTGACGTCTTGGTTGGTTTTATCACTACTGTTCTCACTATTCAAGTTAGTAGTTTCATTTTATTTAATAAATTTGGTTGCTGTTCAATGCTATACTCAAGACTTTATCCACGTTTGAATCAACTCTCATGGCCAGAGTGGCATGTCTCACGCATTCCCGCGAGAACTCATGCAGACGAGACTAAGGCACGTCTTGCACGCACTTACAAGCCATTCGCCACAAAGTATGGCAGCATTTTTTCAAATCGTCAGGAAAGAAACCCCCAGGCAGATTTCAAACTACATTTAGAATGGCGCGTGGAAAGAGGTGAACACGAGTGTAATTTAGGCGAAATAATCCCACGATGGCGATGCCCAGTAGTTTAACTAGGACTGGGTAACCTTAATTTTTGACTTTTGAAAGAAGTCCGGCATAAACAAACTAGAGTATATATCTCATATCTGATTCTCGAATGAGTCCGAGGGCTTTTGCAAAATTTTGATTAGTGTCAAGGCGAATTTGTCAATTTATTTATTTATTTTATTGGTGTTTTACGCTGAAGTAAAAAATATTTTACTTATACGACGGCGGCCATCCCGTCGTGGAAGGTTGTTGACAAACCTTCCGCGTACGGCCGGAGGGGAACCCAGCTTGAGCTGAACTTGAACTCACATCCACCGCATTGGTGAGAGGCTTTTGGGACATTGCACGGCGCGAGCGAGATAACACCCCTTCGCAACCAAAGTTACAACAAAAGTCTGATGTTCCGTCATTGGGTTATTGGATAAAATAATACACATGAGTACTGATCAAATCGTTCATTCACCACTTTGTCTAATGTGTTTCTGTTTGCTTTGCATACAGTCTGCTGTGGGTGCAGTGTAATGTCGGTACAGTGTAATGTCTTAACTCAGTGTGCCGTCCAATACGTCCATATTGTCAGAATGTGCAGTGTCCACTGTGCTTTATGCCATCAGAAAAACTCCATTTTCTGATGTTTAGTGTGATCATTACGTCGGTGCCTCGTTTGGGAAACGCTTCGCACAAAGCGATGGACAGCTTTTGAGATATATGTATGTGGGGATTTATGGGATATTTGGTATATTATTGTCACGAGTAGAAGTAGGGAAACAGCAAATAAAATTCCTCAATCTGATCAGAAAGAAGGGTACGCCATATAAAGAAAACCGTTACTCTAAAACGTACTGACAAAGTTTAATCTTTCTTGTTTGCCTTTGGAAGGAAACCTTAAACAGGGTTTTTCTCCAATAGCGACTTTTCCACTTATTATGGCGTTTTTACAGTAATTACTTCTCTCGACGTATTGTACATTCTATACATCGTCATACCTAAGACTTTAATGTTGGTATTCTTGACACTACTTTGTCGCTCGGTGTAAGACAAACGCGCCAAGGAGTGGCCGGTTTAGTGTCAGTATATATAATGGTACTGGTGTTTGGCGTCGTCCTCGGTGTGTTTGGCATGGCGTTTTAGTGAGGAAGCGTTATAAATATAACACGCCTTTGTTCCCGTCTGCTAAAAGGAGACACCATCGCGATATCACCTCGACTAAAAACATAATCTTTATTCATTTCAAAAATAGACTGCGATAATGTACGACAAACTTTTGTCATTTCATTATTTCTTACAGATATAAAGAGATACGTGTAGAACATATTTATGAAGATTACCTGCCTACGTTTGAACAAAATCAAGTGAGAGTATTTTTTTCCATTTTCACATATTCCATATACGTGATGAAATGGAATGGTCAAAAGATTGCTGTCGTCCACTGCTTAATGTCTCCAGGACACTCCTGCTCCCCCCGTCCACTCTTTCCCACGCACACACAGACAAGGGGAACTCGGAAGTCCACCTTTGAGATCGAACCCGTTTCTAATGTCAGAACACATGCTAATGTGGCAGGCCTTACAGTATCATTCCAAAGCATAGTATTTTTGCTCGATTCAATGGAGACAGTAACATCTATTTCTCAAGCTGAACATGATAGCTTTAATTGCCAACTGGCCCAGGGTTGTAAGACAAATTGCTGTGTCATAAGGGAGGTTATTCTAAGTTCTTGCCAAGCGGATGTCGTACATAGGCGTGTCACATCAAATAATACCGAATGGTGCATTCACCCGCAAACTTTCTTTTTTTCTAAATCGAGCAGATTTGTGTAGCAGCTGAGCATACGGGAGAACGTGTCTGCTAGCAAGTTACCAGGTTCTGTCGCCAGTGAATTAATCATCGTTTGTATCTTATAAATGGAAATCACCTCGCTTCAAAGAAACGGTTATTTAAGATAGAGTGCGCCGTGAGAGTTTCTTTGAGGGACACCAAAGACATTTTAACGCGGATGAAACATGTTTGGTTAGAGCATTTGGGCCAATGTAATTAACGTTGCATAAAATGTAGGATGTTACAAATTAGTACTAGCAATACTCTTTTGGTTAACCGGTTCTTTAATTACTTTCACCCTGTGAGAGAGTATTCTTTTACTGTGACATACTGTCTTGTGTTTATCATTGTCTGTGATACTTGATGGAGTGTAGACAGAGGGGATTGATAAGGTATGGATGAAGCCGAGTAGTGTGTAGGGAGTCATTTGGTATAGCTTGGTCAAAGCATACAGAGGGACCTTTCAAGCAAAGATAAATATAATTGTTTAAAAAATATATGAAAATTGTGCCAAAAAATAAATAAAATGCCTTTTCTGTCTTCTTTGTTGTTAAGACATATTTTACATCTAAACTATCCATCCATTTTATGCATATTTTTCGTAAATGCTCGAATTTCGGAGTGACTTAGCGTTTCACATTCAGATACCCAAACCCCATCACCCACAACCCAAACAGGAAAACTAATTACATTCCACTGGCTATCAAAGCTATTTTAATCTTAAGACAAACTTAGTTTTAACTTTAACCTAATTGAAATTGAGACTTATCGTGGCAAATACTCCCATGGGCAATCATATGCTTTTATAAAGAAAATGTTAGCGCTTAAGTTCAAATCTAAGTTGATAAATAATACATGTAGCCTACCACAAGTTAAGTTCCGATCTCATCTAACTCTAAAGACTACTACCTAATCCAAGGACCTGAAATGAGTCTTGAAATTGGGTATTCGATATTTACACGCAGCTTATACTATATACCACAATAAGGTTATGTAATGTTCTGAAACAATACAACAGAGCTTGCGTACGAAAACCAACGTTCAAAGCATTATAACCAAAGCGATCAAAACTGCACGGTAACAAAGAAGAGCTGATAAGATAAATTGCCGTCAGTGGATGAGACGATACGTAAGTAATTAAACATGGTTGACCAGTATTTGTGCTGATTTTATCGCCCTGTATAGCCAAGATTAATGGCCCCGTAGCCATATTTGGACGGAGCAGCGTGAAAGACAGACAACCAAGGGCGTAATTTACCAGCATAGATGAATCGTGATCGCCAACCAGAGCATTTAAGTGCCTCACTAGACATGCAAATTGCCCGGTCGTGATTGAACAAGACAGCCCATCGCTATCCCCATCGCAGGAATATTGCCATCGACCGTTTTCCAGCTTGGAATCGAAAATGTCCGCCGAGTTAATAACAGTCACCGCAAGGCGTCGGCACGTTGATACTTATCACACACAAATAAAAAATAGTTGTTTTATGGTGGTGGATTTTAGTAATTGATAAATCAAAAAATAGAAAGGACAATACAGCATAAACGAAGCTCAAGGTGACTGAGTTGGCGTGAAGACCGTTTCAAAATAAACAAACGGGTATGTCATAAGCTCCACGAAATGCACGATTTGATTAATTGAATTAATTTCGTATACGAATGTGATTTGTGGCCCGTTTAAAACATAACAGAGACATAGGGATAATACAAAGCATACTCGGTAAACACAAGCACGAGGAGCTGTGATATGAACCATTATACGATTTTTAAATGTTATGTTCTAAGTTCTAAGTATTAGTTTATGTTTGTGATAAAATTAATAATGAGCGGAGGGGAAACACTGTTAAGCTTTCCAGTGAGTACACAATTACACACCGAAATGGCCGACAAATGCAAGCTTTCCAGTGTGTACACATTTGCACACCGAAATGGCCGACGAATACAAGCTTTCCAGTGAGTAAACAGTAACACACCGAAATGGCCGACGAATGCAAGACTGCGAGAGCGACTGTAATAGCGCCACGTACGACTCAATGTCATGACGATCAGTGAAAGCTAAGTTATGTTATACTGACTGCGTGGCCCATAAATGTATATGATTATCTTTTGTTTTCATACATTTATTGATTGATTGTTTTATTTCAGTGGTGTTTTACAACGAACTGAAGAAATTTCACTTATACGACGGCGGCGTGAGGAAACCGGGTAGATCCAGGGGTCATTGCACCGTGTTGACAGTCACACGCTGTTCTCCTTAACCATGAAGGCCATCTTGTTTTATTTTAGTGTACTGTCGTACACCTTTTTCATGTCCTTGTACTCATAAATAACCGTTTTCCGTAAAAGAAGTCTAAAGTAAGAGTTGACAAAGTACAAACTGGTTCGATGAATCCGTTCACAGGTTATTCCGTTTGCGTAAGATGGCTTCCCAGAGAAAATCTGATTTCTGAATAAGTGTAAAAAGTACGTATGCATGTTTGTAAGTACGTATGTATTGATTTATTTGATTGGAACCCCCGACCGTTGCTGGGGGACCTTCCTACGTACGGCCGGAGAGGAAGCCCACATGATCTGGACTTGAACTCCGCGACCGGAGAGACCCTGGGTTATTACCCTGCGCTAGCGCGCTAACCGACTGAGCCACGAAGTACCTATGTATGTATGCATGCTTGACGTTCTACGCCGTACTTAACAATTTTTCAGTCATATGACAACGAGGAGTAAATATATATTGATTGGGCATAAAAAATGGGCCGTACTTTGACACTCAATATCTCCACAATCCTCTTACGCCAACTTCTAAAGATTTACACACTCAAAAACCATTATGTCCTAAGTATACAGAACAAATTTCAATTTCATCCTTTAAGATTTCTGCTCATGGGACCAAAATCAAAATATATTCAAAAACGCATGTTCCGGACATTTCAAAAGGATGTTTTACCTTGTTTTACTTGAAAAGGTGATCAATTTCTTGTCCGCCGCAGAGAAAACCATCTTGATTCAACAAAACTTATGACTATCTGGCAGAAGGGTTTCTCTGACACTAGAGCCAGACAATATTTCCAGACGACACTTGATTGACGCGTGCCACACAGGTGCAGCGCGCGTTCTACTTATGACAGGTGATGCAATGTGGGTCACTGGAACGTGCGTTTTTGAGGCTATGTTTTATTTTAACCCTGTGTACAGATTTCTCAAGCTATGGCTTTGAAAATTGGTCAAAATCATGCCATTTGAAATGTCTCAAGTTTGAAAGGGTTTGAACAAAGGATATTGGAGCAATGGAGCATCAAAGTACGGCCCATTGTTTTATGCCCACCCGATATAGATATGACACCCCACACAGTCACATATTACTGACACCGGGCCAACTGGTCTTGGTCAACCGATCTAACCTCAGAATGCTATTCACCATGCGAGTCAGCAACAAATGTCATTTTTAGGTAATTGGTATGGTCAGAGACGGGTTTGATTCCAGTCCTGCAGGCGTACGCTGTGGCCATTACGCCATCTAAGCAATCCATTTGTGTTAAAGTGAAGCCTACAAGGAAAGTGAGAGTATCGACAGCTACAAATAGAAGCGTCGATGAAAAAGTACAAACTGCCCTTAAAATGTCTGAAAATGACGGGAACATGGAATAAAGTTGAGGTAAAGCAATCTGGGTTTAGTTTATGTACACGCGACATGATCATGAACTGAAAATAACGAATACGTTTACGACTTGGGACACACTTTCCGTAAGTATTGGTTTAACTGCTGTACAACACCATGCACAACCTTTTTCACTTACTGGATGAGTACACCAAACCGATATGTCCGGGGTAAATCAGAGATCTTTAACAGTTCACTGACGAGCAATTCCTTGTGCGACATACAGCGATACTCGCGCCGAGGTGGTTAGCCAGCCAAGGCGGCGCAATGACCCAGGAGCCTCTCATCAATGCGATCGCTGTGAGTTCAAGTCCAGTTTATGCTGGTTTCCTCTACGGACGTATGTGGGAAAATCTTCCAGAAACCTGCGCATTATTGTCGGTTTCCCCTCGGGTTTACCCCAGTTTTTTCCCACAATAATGCTGACCGCCGTCGTGTAAGTGTTTACGACATAAAACTCTAAGAAAATACATGAATAAATACAAGCGTGCATGTACATAATCGTAGTGCTTGTACCCAATGACAAGACAGTAGAATTACACTCAGAGCCCTCCTTAAACCATTATTCAGCTAATATGTCGGAAAGGACGTGGCACGGTACCCAGATATGTACGATAAGAAAGTGCAAATTTCAAAATCCCAGCACAATGCATTCTCGATCAAAAACGCATTTTTTTTGTTCAAGCGAGGCATCGTGTTTTGAATTTACAATATGAAGACCAACGTTAACCACAAAAATATCTTCACTGAAACTTTCGTGTGTGTATTTCTACGTGCTATCAAAGTTTCGTTTTGGTTAACGTTTGTCTTTATATGTAAAACATAAACTTTATAATGTGATCAGGTTTGGCATGTGTTGGCAAGCCTAAAATCAGTATTTATGCGACAATCTCTCAGGCATCCTGCGTAGTACAGGGGACGAACGGAGCTGCAGCTGAGAGCAGGTTCCACATCGAGGAAGAGTTCAAATCTTTATGGCTTCTTTTTTTCTTTGGAGACATACTTATGTGTCAGTTATCATGGATCAGAATGGATAAGCTATGGTATGACGCACACTTGGTAACTATAACGATCTAATACCTGAGCCTTGGTTGAGAGCGCTTGCGCCCGTTTAGCCATCAGTGACATTAACATGTTATGCGAAGCGGAAGTATAAGCCTGCAAGTTACAATTATTATATATTTCATTCATTGGTGGATAGCTGTGTGCTGAAGAATTTTTCACGGATTACATTTGGGGTACAGTGATTGTCACTGTTCTACAGTGTCTAATGCAAAAGAATTTTCAGTGTGACGGAAACCGGCTACAGTTTTTCAATTTTATGACCTACATGTTTACACATGGCTTCACAGCATGTTTGGAGCTTTACAAGTAGCATGCTTGCCAATAAGAGGAAAAGAAAAGTAAAACAGAACTGAAAAAAGAAGTAGCCTTACAAGTGTGTTCGGAGCTGTCACTCGCATCTATAGTCAGTTTCACTTCTTGACGTGTGCAGTTTCTCGCGCTGGGGCCGATTCCCCGCCTTACCATACCAGCTCCTTTATTCGACCGCCCACTTACAGACAGACAGGCAAAGCGACATATAGGTATATCTATAGCTACTAGTAATGTAGTAGACAAGAAAATATTTCAGTTATTTTTTACTGTTGATTTTACTCCCCCCCCCTCCAAAAAAAAAAAAACAGCAGAGAATCAACAGCGTCCGAGTAACTAAAGAAATGGGGGTGCTTCTACATAATCATGGTGCTGCGCGTGATTGAGAAATTTATCCCCATTCGCCAGCAGGCAGATAGTCCTACCAATAATTTTTCCATGGCTTGGAAACCGAGATCAATCAGGTAGTGATGTTTAAACGCCAACATAATTACAAAGAGTTTCTCGTTGGCGACTATAACCCTCATTTTATTCAGGGCGAGGACGTTCGAAGCATTCGATCACAGCTCATTACTTTGGCGTAAGTATGGTTTTCACCTCCATACATCTGCAATGGCGTGAAGTGAACCAGTCTGTGAAGAGAGTGGGAGTTTCGACAGCTGCAGATAGGAACTTCACAGAAACTGCCACTTTGAGCATCTATAGCATTATTGACAAGTGGAAATCTGCTCAAGGGACGTATATTTTTTATAGCACGTCAACGACACGAACGTGAAATTAAGTTTATACGGAATGATTTAAGTTAAAGGGCAGAACCTTGTACTTTAGGCCATTAGAGATAAATCACCTCGCGCAGGCTACAGAACCTGCAAATACCGCTTAGGCCCAATTTGCCAAGCAGGCGAGCTCCCAAACGTGCTAATAAGATTACCTGTAACACAGGGATAATATATATTCATGTATTTACTTTATTTATATTTTTATTTATTTGATGGATAGAAATTGAGAGTGTTTTCACTTATAGGAAAGAGGTCATTATTATGGGTGAAAGAACCCTGAGTGCCCGTGGGAAACCATCGTCCCATGGCAAGTCACTGATGAACTTTTCCTCCTGTGACTATAGCCTACATTCAGGTGTCTGTAAAATCCGTCATGCTCGCTACCAAAATTTCCTTTAACTGCCACACGTGACAACACAAGCTCTACACAAGGATATGGTGAAAGTTCGTGTTCCTGATGAGGAAGTAAACAGAGCACTACTTCTAATTCGTTTCTAATGTTAAACTGCAAAAGCTCGTTGTCGACGGCAAGAACCCATTGCCTCTGGCGATCGTATAATTTATTTTTAAAAACCCAGCGGCATGTTGTGCATTTGACACCGGTTACCTAAACTGCTATCGGCTTTACTGTAAACACTGTTTCTGACACTACCATATTTGAAACTGGTTACTGCTTTTAGTAAATTATAACCACAATAAATGAATTTAGATTTATCTGTTGTAGTATTTGATTTCAGGGCAATATGTTTTTAGCGTGGATGTTCCGTTATAAAAGAAAATCTAGCCTATTCGCGGAGATAATAGTGTAGGTTGTTTTACTGAGTGGGGTTTGTTTCATGCAGCCTTTGTAATGCAAATTACTCTCCACGCCCATTATCCAGCGTGCCACTTTCTATTGAAAATGTATTATCTCACCCGAGGCAATGAGCTCTTGGTGTGGAAACCAAGTTTATGGCGGTAATAAGTTATTTAAGGTATTTAAACTGCCTTTCCTGTGCAATAATACGGACGTACAACATAGCAATGTGCAGAGCTTGTGGTGTTACGTGTCACTAACGAAAGGCAATTTGACAGCGAGTATGACAGAGAGCTGGATATAGGCAACTGGTTAAAAAGAGACTACAACATGTAAGCAAAACGTTAACATGGGCAAACTTCCACACGAGTGTTGTCGACCGCTTACTGGCACCAGGGGCACCACCTTGTGTGAGAGCTCAAATGGAAGAATTAAAAGAGCCCAATGAAAGATGACAGATTAACCATAATGCATGCCCTAACATTTTTAAGGACTTCATCAATTCATCCTGAATTGAAAGCACTTAAATTTAAAGCCATTAACTATAACTTAAAGGAAAGAAAGGAAAAAGATGACTTGAAAGTATATACGACAGTGCTGAGTAAGATTAGGCACCGATGATATCTAAAGGAAATAAACAGCAAATTGAGGAGAAGAAGACGTCCGAAGATGCACATGTAAATTGAAATTGATGGTGGAAAAAATACAACAAAAATAGAATTCATTTTCCGACTTAGCGCTGAAAACATATCTTCTAAAATACAAAAACTTCTTGGAGAGAAACGAAATGCATCTATTTGACCCTTAGATGGACTTTCTGGAACATATCTATATAGTTGGGCGTCGATAAGGTCGCATGGATTTTAACAAATTCATTGCAACGTTGTGTCATAATATTGTATTAGACTTCCAGCCGTAAAATTTTGAGCAAACAAGAATAGTTGGTGACGGCATAGGCGTCGAACACCACCAAGGTGGTTCGTAAAACCCCTCTTAGAATATAAATAGCGTTTAATTCTGTTCAACGAAATCCCCTAAATCTTCTAAAGGAACCCCAATGTGTGGTTTTTATTCATTCACGGTGAAACGTGTAAACAGTCAACAGAAAACTATATATTTTTAATTTGCATGAAATGGCGATTCATATGATGCGAACTTTACAAAAAAAGTCATCTATTCCCCTCAAATAGTAAGGTGCAGATCATGAAGCGATCTTAGGTTTCAGTCAAAATTTCAAATCTCTTTAAAGCTGTTATTTCTTACGTAATAAAGTTAAATATTGCTTGACATCGTACATTCCAGCTAAGTTAATGTAAAACAAATTACAGCTAAAATAACAGAAAGGATCATACCTACTTTAATGATAGAAATTTTGTCTTAAGTGCACGAAGGCTCCGTGATCCCGGGAACCGGTAGTACAATTTGTGAAGTCCCTACACGCACACAGTATATAAGGTGCAATTGTATTGGATGAATCCATTGACAGTCTATTTATCTTGACGTAACAACCGGTCCTACAGCCATAGATCTGTGTTAGTCTGACATGAAGATAAAGGTTGAAACAGCTTCAAATGGGAACTTCACAGAAACTGCCAGAGTTGAAACAGATATAACGGTAATGCCGACGCTTGGATTTCATTTTAATGTGCTCTTTTTCCGGACAAACGTCGTAATTTATACCAACGGAACGATCGAGAACAATTCAGGTCTTCAAACAAATGAGGACATTCTTAATTCCGTCACGCACACAAAAAAGCGGAAAAGGGCTTAGCTGGAGCAGTATCTAGCAAAACAAAGAAAAAATGACAAAATCCCTTAAATTTACAATTGGAAACTTATCTTTTCTCTTCGAATCTATAGGTCGCAACAGACATTCCTATACCAGCCGACAACCAACAAGGACGTTCCGGGTCAATAATCGCAAGGCCAATTGTCAAAACAACGTTTAACACAAACTTTCGAAGGACTAAGAAAGTCCCGTTTGCCCGTTTCTCATTCGCTAGAACACATGAGTTGCACATTGAATCTCAGAAAAGGAATTGTCAGATTCACATGCCACCAATAATCTGGGTGATAATAACGGTGCTCTTGAAAATATTCTTGAGTCGTATGTTCGTTAGAAACCACCATGCCTTCCATCAGAATGACGTACTAATTTTACACCACACGTGGCAAAATATGCGAGTGACGTGTGGAACGTGGGAGGTTATATGTCGTTTTCTTCCACCCCTAAATCTGACAGCTATCGCGAAAGTAACATTTCTTCTATGGGGCACGAAGAGTTACCAAATCTGACCCGCATACTCGTGTAACGTTATTTACTATCCTTACAGGCAAAGAAAATACTGAAATGAAGTATGTATCAGATGATAGACCATTAAGACTGTCAAGAAAAATAGTTGCATTTATTATTTTACCATTTGTTTCACCAAGTAAAATGCATTTAAGTACATTATTGTATGTTGGCCTTTTTTGACCACAATGAGACCAGTGAGGTCATATCAGGTTTTAGAGACATGTGCATAATACACATTAGAATGCTACATTTCATCATTCAAAATGCATATAAATAAAGATCTACGAATGGATTCGCCGATTTGACTTTCAAACAAATTATTTCAGACAAAAAGTATAGATGTGACGTAATTGATACATTCTGGGTCGCAACAGACCACCGTAGAATCTGATCTTTTAAAATCTCTAAAAATTTTAAAAATTAAATCCAGCAATTTTCCTGGGCGGTCCTTAATGGTCTTTCACCTGATATAAACTTCATTTTAGAGTGGTCTTTGCCTTTAAGTTTCATTTCAAGTTGACTTTCCAAACAGGTCGTCGTGGAGTAGTGCTTAAAACGGCCTATCTGATTTTATACAAAGAGAAGGGAGCAAAGAAATAAATCTTGATAGAATAGAAAACTTCATTACTCTGCTCATGGATATATATATATATATATATATATATATATATATATATATATATATATATATATATATATATATATATATATATATATATATATAGTTTTTAGCTGTGATTTCTCATGGGTTGTGATTCACAAAGGCACAGAAACGTCTCAAAACAAACAGTAGTCGGAATATCGTCGTGAGATTATAATGTGAAACAACAGGGTAAAAGACGTATGGTATTATCAATTCTATGGTGCAACTTCATCGAAGTCTTAAAAAAGTAAAGGTAAGGGTTTATTCTAGCTGTTCATGTAAATGCATCAAGAGTAGCAAATTACACGCCACCTAGCATCATAGGCAAAGCATAATTAGGTACAGAACAAATAATGCAATGATGTTAATTATAACTCATTAGATGTCACTGATCTGGAGTTCATGAAAATGTTGTGTTGGCATCCCATTTAAATTGATAATATACAATAATATTATATCAATGCAAAGGCACCAGATCTCGGAGATGCTTAGTCCACCAGCGGACACTTGAAAACAACATTTGTATGGTTGGTACTGTGGACCACCTATTGGTATATATTTTATTTGTGTAACAATGTTATACACGAGGATGTTACACGTGCTTAATAAATATATTTGTACTGGAACTGGGTCTTTTCAGCTAACAAATGTGTTCAACGTGGATTTTCATCATTTATATTTTAATCATTTCATAAATGTTGTCATAATTCATATTAAATACAATATAAATTACAATTTATTAGACATGCATCATGTCCATATTTAGAAAACTATGATGCAAAAATAATATATACCAAAAAGTGATCTGCAACGCTCACTATACATTTTAAAATATCATTATCTCATGAAAGAGTGAGTGGATGCTTTGGGTTTAACGTCGTACTTAACAATTTTTTAGTCATATGACGACAAAAGAATTCTTAGAGTGCATGTAATGTGCCTCCTTGTTGCAGGGTGGATTCCCACCGCTCTTTTAATGCTGCTTCACTGAGACGCCATACCGAAGGGAAGTAAGCCGCACCGCCCGAGTCATTATACTGATACAGGTCCAGTCGCTGCACTATCGCTTCTATGCTGAACGCCAAGCGAGGAAGATACAACTTCCTCTTTCTTAGAGTCTCTTTCTCAAGTCTTAGGTGTGACTTGACCCAGGATTGACCCTGGATCTACCGCTCCTGAAGTGGACGCCCTACTAATTGTGCTATCGGGACCGGTCTCACGAAAGAAAAAAAATTGACAAAAAATATCAAAGATCATATTTGGAAATAAGTTTCACGCGTTTTAATCTGATTTTCGTGTCATTTTTGATGCAAATGCAATATATACCAAAAAGTGATCTCAAACGTGCGCTATATATTTTAAAATATCGTCATCTCATGAAAAAAGAAATATTAAAGATCATATTTTGCAAACAAGTTTTTCACGCTTTTAAATCTGATTTTGGTGTCATTTTCATGTTTTCTTGTCCTTTAAGGGTAATATAGAACAAGGCGTGGGTGGAAAAACAAACTTACGTAATAGAACGATCTATTAACTTTTTAAGAAGGCACAGGGTTTGTCCTCTTTAAAGGATCTAGCAAAATCCAAGTTTTGTCAAAAAAGAAACCCCTTGACAAATCCCATCAAATGGTTTTAATGGGTGACGTTTTAAGATATTTCATAAAAAATAATAACCTCGTCCAAAATGGTCGCAAGCTTTTGACAGCAGCCAGTAGAACGTTAGTTGTGATGTTTTTAAACATTTAGCTTTCGTATTTTTATCACGTCTTAACTCCCTGCTTATTCGTTAATAAAAACAGTTCGTACAGTTGAGTTTCACATGTATCATGCTCAGTGAAGTTTTCTCAGAGTTATCTCCCACCCACTCATAGTGTGCGCAGCGCAGTTAGAGACTACGTAGACTTACGGTGCATACTCACATGATGGATGGGTTTTTTTGGGGGGTTAAACAATAAGTTTAGCCATAGAGATTTTGTATTATAGTGTCGTTATACAAGGTCATTCCTATCGTATGGTCCAGATTAAGCGTTTGACAGAACGCACATGGTCAGTTTAGATATTGTTTAAAATGGGGGCTGGAGAAGGAAGATGCTTGGTGATACATGCACAAGCTGGAGGTCACCAGGAAGAATATTCCCAAACAATGGCCGATCCAACACTAAATATGTAAAGCTGTATCAGCTTTACATACATAAACATATTCACAACCACACACATTGTGGTGGAACATTTGTACAAAAGCCAAAACATCCCCGCTTTCCGAATTAAGAAATAAATTTTAGTGCAAAGACGAAAAAAAATTGGTTGTATTTCACGAGTTCAATGCTACCAAATATGAATCTTTACACTACTGTAGCTACATGTAATCTACTTTGATTTTCCTTCAAGAATTAAGGCTTTTCCTTCTACACCTATCGCGCATTTAATTTATCCATTTCATTCATGTATTTAATTGTTTCATTCATTCCATACATCTTTGTATCCATGTTTTTCTTTGATGCGTTCACCTCGTCATCGATTGGTGGTTTCATCCAGTGATCCATTCCGTTACAAATGGATGTAGCCTAACTATAAGTCAACAATATGTGTAAGCCAGTAATGCCAAGAGCGATAGAGTCTGAGCTGGACTTCACTGAGCTACAGGTCACGTAACTACGATGACTTCATGTTGAGCAATGTCATGAAGATAGGGCACAGCCCATCATTAGTGTCAGCGCCACTGTATTCTTCCAACAAGCATCCCGTCTCACTCTGTGATGGTCAAGCTTGAAAAGACAACGGAACCGTCATTTGTGTAAACCGTTTGAAGTTATTGTAAAGACGACGTGATTATGTATCCATATAATTGAATAACATGGCTATATAAACAGGTGTTTAACACAACTCTCGGCTTGGATCACCTGACCTGACTGTAGGTCCTGCGCTTGTTTGGAAATCTAAACTAATTAGGCCTATATATGTTAGTATGAGTATATGACTGTGCCACTGAAGTACCCTACCGACGGTGTTCAACCTCATATTCGACTTTGGCGTTCCCAATTCCCAGCAAGAATGACAATCTTGCTAAAACTCAGATTCGTTTATAAAATGGTGGGCTTTCATCCCTGACTACAAAAAAAAAAAAAAAAAAAAAAAAAAAAAAAAAATGGAAAATTCACTTTCTGTGCTTTCAGTGTTACTGTAAACAAATTCTAAAACAATTTATCTGTAAACCCTTCTGTCGCATGTCGCACCGAGGTGAAGTGAGCGGAACAATAACGGATATGTGATGTGTATTAAGTTCTTAATACACATTCGACAAACACGATTTAAAAACTTTTGGTGTGTGCTAGACGTCTGGTTTACTATAGTATATAATGAAATGCATTCCCATAATTTTTTCTATTATTCGGTTTTAAAATCGATACACTGACCGGCCCCGGTAGCACAGCTGGTAGACCGTTCGCTTAGTATACCCAGGGTCAATCCTGGCTCGAGTCACACCATGACCTTAAAGGTTGTATTAGTGAAGGGTTGTATTGGTTTAAACCGGCTCCGTAGAGTTTCCGCTTCGGGAGCCGTAGATGTAGGGGCAATCCCGGATCGAGTCACACCTTAAGACCTTAAAAGAGGAAGTTGTAACTTCCTTGCTTGGCGTTCAGCAATCCACCCTGCAAGATGGAGGCACTGTAAGGATTCCTTCCTCGTCATATGACTGGAAAATTGTTAAGTACGACGTTAAACCCCAAGCACTCACTCACTCGATAGATTGAGAATAATGGCACTGTTGTAATATAATCAACACCATACTTACGACACAGCATGTCGTTCAGTTCTTCCTGCGTTATGGTGACTCCAGGCGACGATAGTCTCACTAAAATTACAAATATGTACCGTCCATACAGCGCGCTTTGACTGGTGATGTCAAGCTGTGTTGCTGTCAGTCGTCGCTGGAGGCCATTTAATACCTTGACAGGCTTTATAAGTATGCATTATTTTAATGTTATTCTATATTAAATGTGATGATAACTTAGTATCTTAAGTGATTCTAGACAACTGAAGTTTAATACATTAACATCATTACATTTTTTAGTGTAATTCTGCCTAAGCTGTGGAGCTGGGGGAGGGGGGGGGGGGGCGTGGGTGTAATTGGCTATTACCTCTGAACATGCACAGTTAAAATAAAACCCTAACAGCAGGAGGTAAATTGATAAGAAGTCGTATTTCACCGGTTACGTGACCTTTTGCCAGCTGTTACACTGTTCTGGATTTACCCTATATGCTAGATGTCTATAATAGTGTTATTTGCATAGGAAACATATTCTTGCTTGTACACATCTTTTAAGCAAAATCTGCTAGAAAGACACTGATATGAGGTTTTCTGTATTACACTGTTCATTGAAAAATTATGTTTAAAAGCCGCTTCGACCATATTGTGCAATATATTCAATACTCTGTGGAATCGATTCTCTATGAAGTGCTGTAGTGCAACATTAGAGACCGATCTGATTTAACTCGAGTCTGCACTTCTTCCATTAACCACCAGACTACGGTCATTCGCTGATCAGAAGACACCGCGTGCAAACAGACAACAACTTTCCAAAATATCACATTATCAGGACAGGTTTTAACACACTTTCGTTCCACCTTAGACAAGATAATGGTACAATGCAGAATAAGACAGGGATCATGCAGAGAATTATTTTCAAATGCGAGAGGATTTCATATCTTCCCTTTTAGCCCCGCAGCAGGATTTATGTCCACACACAGCACTACTGGAGATCTGACCACGGCATTGACATCATTGGTGTCGTAGTAAGAAGCAACACGAGCAACATGAACAGAAGTTTGAGCTTCCAGTTGGACACGCTCGTGACTGGACAGATTGGTGTGTATGACAAGAAGAGCACAGAGGCAGTTGATGTACGGGGAATCGATTACCAGCACATTTACTCGAACTGTTTTAGATGTCGTCGTCATCTCTGAATTGTTTTTCGCGACATTATATTTTCCCAGATATCACTGTAATAGATCTAAACACTTTCACGTGCATGACACAAATGCGATACAAGCAGGCAACAGATTATCCCTTTCAAGAAGGTTTTTTTCTTTCGGGTGTTTTTTTAAGCATATGATCGTGAATTAGTAACTAATTCATTGGCTACTTTATCGAATCATTGATTTATTTATTTATCTATAATCGATTACCAAATGCTTTACATGAATCCAAAATACAATGGAGGAAGATTAAAATTCCATACATTATGTTACTTATAACTTCATCCTCAAGAATGTATATGAAGAGAAAATTACTGAGCTTGAACACAAAGTCATAGTAAACTGTGATTGTAATACCTTGCACCTAAAAGTAACTGGAGAGGTCCATTGACTGTACTCTGTGCTCTTCTTGTCATACACACCAATCTGTCCAGCCACGAGCATGTCCAACTGAAAGCTCAAACTTTGCCACGGAATCTGTTCATGTTGCTCGTGTTGCGTATTACTACGTCACCAATGACGTCAATGCTGTGGCCAGATCTCCAGTACCGCTTTATGTGGACATAAAACCTGCTGCGGGGCTAAAAGCGAATATATGAAATCCTCTCGCATTTGAAAATAATTCTCTGCATGATCCCTGTCTTATTCTGCATTGTATCATTATCTTGTCCAAGCTGGAACGAAAGTGTGTTAAAACCTGTCCTGATAATGTGATATTTTGGAAAGTTGTTGTCTGTTTGCACGCGGTGTCTTCTGATCAGCGAGGAGGACTATAAGGTGGCTCTGACTGTTGATTGAACAGTTGAGACCTCGTTCGTATAGACGGCTAAAACCCTAGCTCGCTATGACTGTCGGTTCCATAACCATGGACGTCATCAGTCCGAATCCAGCTCTCACTGCTGCAGCTTAAAGTAAGGAATTATATCAGGTATCTAACGAGAGACGTTTGCTAATCCCTGACCCTCCCGTTTCCTTCACCCACAAAATCCAAACACATCAGCCTATTCTGAAGCAAGACTTTCTGGAAGAAAAAATAACACCTCTCTAACAATATCGGTTAATTTATCCAGCCTCTCACTACATGCTCCGTTTCTATCGGAAAGTACAGTTGTCTCCTGTTGAAATGAATACATGTAACGATGCCCCATCCAACATACACAAGTCATGAACTACAAAACGGCAACAGTCGGGCCTTTATATAATTATCACTACACCGTGCCCTCGTCGAAAGTTTATCATATCATATGACCGAACACGTGGAGCCTATATCTTCTTGAATAATGGCTTATCTCTCTGGCGTTTACTGCTCAGAGCGTTTGCACACACGATTGCGAAGTCTTCAAGGCCTCGGGGTTAACCGATATATATAAGGTGTTTAACTCGAGAGTGCTATTAAGTTAACCCAGGTAAACACCTAGTAAATGGCTGCGGTGGGGTCGGATATTGGCAGTTACAAAGTGTCTTCGTCTTGGTGGTGATGTATTCTCAGAACCTGGTCACAAAAAGTCATAAACCACGACAGAAAGCTAATTTGTAATCTTGGAAGGAATCAAATGTTAAAAGGTCACGTGGCACGCCGTTACCTAGGGTTTTACAGGCATGTTCTAGCTTACGGCTTAACCGGAGATTGTATAATTTAAATCAATCGCTATACTTTAAAATCATTACAACATCTACGTTACAAGCTTAGCTCCGTGTTACAGTCGCCTTCGTCTTGGAAGAAGTGTTATCTTTTGCTATGGTCTAAACGCTCTATAGTTGAGAGAGGACCGTGGTCTAGTGATCAACACATATAGCTGTATTTGTATGTACTGGCATGTATGAATGTATTAACGTAGATGTACATGCACAAATGCATACAAGATAGCACTGATTTTTCATTCAGAAGTAGGGACCCCCTCTGGCTCAGAAAATTAAAGCTGACACTACCTCGCTTTGATTTATTTGATTGGTGTTTTACGTCGTACTCAAGAATATTTCACTTATACAACGGAGGGACTGACCTTGAAGGTCAGGCATTTGACCAATACACGAGGTCCCGTGTTCAATTCAAGCTCTTGATGGTGCAACTTTATGTCACGAAGTTTATAAGGTTTTCCAGCGACGGGCGTTTGTTTATAGGCTTACCTAATACACCGGTTTCCTACACCCATAAACCTAACACAAATCACTTACACCTTAAGTATAAATTTATCAGACTAACAAAAACACCTGCGGGAAAGGCAGCTGATTTATCTCTTCAGCTGAACTTATGTTTGGTCTCTATCGGAGATACAGTTGTCTCCGGTTGCAATGAATACATGTAAGGTTATTGCACCCTCTATATGCAAGTCAGGGTCAGGCCAACAATCGGAGCTTGTTATATGCATTTCCAAATGTGTCCTTATAAATCGTTTATCACATCGTATTACCTAACACCTGGTGCCTATATTTTCTCAAATATCGGCTTATCGTTTCATGTTTACTTCTCAGTGAGCGTTTGTATACAGCACCTCGAAGTCTTCATGACCTCTGTGGTGACTGATATGTATGCAAGGGTTTTAACTGCAGTGGCATAAAGTTGCCACTGCTAAACAGCTAGCAAGTAACTGCTCTGTACTTTCATGTTAGCTGTGATAAATTTCCTTTGCCTTGATAAAGATGTATTGCTAAAACGACAAAATGATCAAAGAAAAACACGATGCAAAATTCTCAGAATTTGGTCTAAAATTCCAACAGATCTTGGAAGGAACTAATGCCATCAAACGCTAAAACATCACGTGACACTCCTCTGCCATTGATCTCAGAGGCAAACTGTAGTCCGGAATTTAATTAACTCACGGTTTTTATTGTAATCTTGTCGTCCTTGTGTACAACCGTTGCAACATTCATTCAAGTTTGTCGGAGGATATACTGTTAACTGCCATTATGTGATGCAATCCGCTTCTATCAGCACACGAAGTGAGAGTTCAAACGCGGCCTTGAACAGGACATCCATAGACGACACATGGCAATCATGTGGCTGTTTGAAAACTTAAACGTTGAGGATAAGCTATTTTCCATCAACATTGTGTGGATATATATGGGTATCTGTCCAGATACGGTGTGTGTGTGATGGCGGCTAGGTGAGCGGACGAGTGGGTGGGTAGTTGGGTTTGTAGGGTTATCGTAGATAACTTTCTTATAGATTTAAGGTAGCTTGCCACAACTTAAATCTCTCGCCTCTGCAATTTTCTGATTTTGGTGCAGCTGCACTTTACCTATAGTAAATAACCCAATGTGATTGAGACAGATCGGCTTGAGACACATAGAAGATGGCTAATTCAAATAAGAAACCATTGTCAATTATAAGACTGGGCATTTGAAGATGTGTAGCTCAGTTTATCAGAAAATTTGTCCATCCTTATCTCAATAACAGTTGACTTGAGTAAGTTCAGATTACGCTAATATAAAGGCATTCTGCACGTTAGATAAAAACGTAGTTTAATAAACTCTTTAATAAAAAGATCTTTATGCTTCAAGTTAATTGTAGCGACCTACCTTAATTATCGCTGAGCATTTACTGTGATATTTGGCAGCAAACAGTTCAGCAAATTGTATGCCAATTTTTGCGGAAAGGATCATTACAAAAAAACAAAACTTCTCCCTCGCGGTTTTAAGGTTCTGTTCAGACGTAACGCAATAATGCGCATCTCCTTCGCAACTCGAAATGGCTTTGATGAGTCAACAGGGCAGATGTCGTCATTTTGAAATGTTATGCTCTCCTCATATTCTCTCTATTCATTTCATCGGCTTAACAGCGTATGTTGATGACTCTAGTATGGACGCCAAGAAGAAATGGGTAAAGACACACAGGTTTCTTCCGGTTTCTATGTGTATTGCATTGATTGTTAATTTTTTTTTTAAATCCAGCGTTTTCAACACAATCGTCGATAATCATTCGCCAACTGGTTTTATACATGTAATCTCAATATAGCGCAAGCTTATATTTTCCCAAATTACAACGTACACAGAAGACAGTATATTCAGTAGTGGGTGATTTACAGGACGCCGACTATCAGCTATTTTAATCATCACTAATGTCCAGTATGAATCAGTTTGAGCCTTGGAAATATGTATAGGGCACAAACCTTTAAGACAATCAGCAGATGCAATAAACCCTTCAATTACACACTCTCAGTCCATTTACTAATTGTAATCGCGAAAATATCTACATGTGCAAATGACGCCACCAATTAGGGCTTTTTTATAAGCATGAATGCACCATAGCCTCGTAAATCGTTAATGACATAACATTACCAAACACGTGATACCTATATCTTCCTAAAATATCTACCCGTCTGTCTGGTGATGAGATCGCAGTGTATGCAACATGGGAAGGTCCTCTTTACCGTGGGGAGAGGTAATTACAGAAAAGGGAACGTAAGTCGACATTTACAATAAGCTATCGCCGCTAGTGGCAAGTGGTTGTGCTATAATTTTATGTTGAGAGTAATTGGTGGTTGGAAAGACACGTTGTCTCTGTAGTGGCATTAATTTCTGCTAAGGAATAGCTAAAGCACACACGATAGGAGTCCTCTCGGAATCCGATGGCAAAAACTTATCATGAGATCAAAAAATCAAGTTGTGATTTTCAGAGGAAGTAACTCCATCAAAAGGAGAGTTAAAACGCTTGACACGTGACACATCTCCGCAAAAACGTCAAATTGATCAAATAGCCTGCGGTTAAGTTAACTAGGGTATTACACGAAAATGTCTCCTACACTACAATAACACCATCCACCCAACGTAATACAGAATGAAGATGGAGTTAGGTGATAAGCAGGACAAATGTCGAGATCGCCATATTACATATAAACGTCTACGCATATTCAGTCTTTTCTTTTCAGATATGAAAGCTGATGTTTGTAACAGGCCAATTCAAATAAAGTTGTGACGATTTGCACAAAGACGTAAGTTATATAATAGGCTCGCGGACTAAAAATACGACCCCTAAACTCAGCCGACCGGCTCCATTTTGGACGGCTTTTTTTCTCTAACCCCCAATTCTGGTGGCCTTATTTGGAACAGCTCGGTTTAGTTTGGTTTTTTGTTCGTGTAAACACAAAACAACAGTTACCGGCTCAACTACCTACTAATTTCCTATGTCCAGGTAACATATAGCGCCACCTGTAGGCGAATTAAACGTTACATCGACTGATTGACATTTTAGCGCAAGTAGCCATAAATTGGTGAACTGAACGGAGTCGTCCCGGAAGAATGCATTTTTCAGCCAGCAAATATACTCTGATGTACATGTATAAGCAAGCATTCGACAAAGTTAGGGTTAATACGTTAGTGAATAAATCCACCTGTATCATGCTTGACAAAGTCCAGATGTTGTGTTCAGCAACCACGCATTCCAAGGGAGACGTGATAAAGATTGTGGTCAGAAAAAACCACATGCCCTTATTCTCATGACGAATGGATTTCAGTCTTGGCAAGATCATTGTTTCTGAAGTCGCGATACAAGTTCATATGTGCGGTATGGTAATGATGAAGTATCTGAAGAGATGCAGGTGGCTACCGTACACTGCCCACCCAGGGATACGTGTAACTCGGAGAGACAAAACGTGAGAATGTCTTTATCACAACAATAACAATACGCCTTGTACTCAGGCATCCTAACAATAATACAGCCAACACCGTGACCTATACAGGAAGGTCTTATCTACATCTAAGGACACCAGTGTGTATTCAATCGGGTAGTCATACCTACACAAACATCTTGTCTGCATGTAAGTACATCAATATGTGTTTAGGTAGTCATAACTACACAAACATTTTACTGGTGTATACTGCCGTACACTGCAAATATTAACTCTACACTTACACATCTTTACGCTGGAATACACTAACGTGTACGTGATTATAGCTTTACAGATGCCAGTCATGGCTACTCGTGCCTATCTTCATTATTTCCTTGGTAATTCTATAATTTGTTGTCTGACGCCAAGCTGATGAATCTATCACCCATAAGACGCCGGTCTAGTTTATTGTTGGAAAATATCGAAGTGTCAATGGGGTGAACCACGTATCCATCGCGTACGTGATTTACATTTCCCCGTGCAGGAGTCCTTCCCAAAATTCTGCGAATGTAGCAAAATAGTGAGAAAATGTTACTATGTTCAAATGTCCCAAACGAAGTAAAGACCAGCACAGAGTTTACGCACTACTGAATACAGTAAGAATATTTATTTTAACTAATACATGTACTTCAGTAAAAATTGGCGATGTTGGATTAGCATCAAAGCATTCTCAAGAAGACGATGTGTTTGTGTTAGAAGGCTTTTAGCATATTTGACCGTTGGATGACTTTGTTTTGGATATATCATAAGTAAGATAATAGGCTCAGTGAAACAATCGATCTGCAACTTATGACACAATTGCTAGGTTGGATGCAATTAACTCCGGACCATGTGTAAGTAAGGGTGTCGCAAGGCCTTTCCACGTACACAAGCTTAAATGGACAACAGAAAATATTAAAATATTCAAATGTCGCACACGTAGTAAAATCAGCCACTTGAGTCACCATAAGATAATCTGAGTGAAAGTTAGCTTTTCTTGTAATATTTAGTATTGTTTTGTGAATGTCAGGCTGACCTGAATATCTGGTTTCAAAGCATTTCCAGGAATCAGATTAGAATGTGTAGAGAAAATGTTCTCAGCGTAAGCTGTTTACAGATTTCTTTTAAGAGCCGGATTTATGTGCAACACAATACAGTGGAAATGTTCACTTTACATTATACATGTGCCCCGACGGTAAGCGCATAGCTATATTGCATTAGCGCTAAATGACTCCCAATGAGCCGATTAGTTCGTGTCTACTGTCTAATTTGACCGTTGTGTATACATTTGCCTTTGTTTTGGGGACATCATAAGTAAAAATGAGTGATCTGTAACTTTCTCTTGCTTTTAAATAAAACGGGCAAATCCAGAAACATTAATATCTCCAGAGGTATTTGTTTGGTTTTCTCCAGGAACCAATTTCCTAAAAGAGAAATCAACTTTTTCCCAGACAGACGGAGCCTGCAACAAATTCGCTGACAGCACGTTTCCTGCCTATCACAAACTCCTTTGTCTTAATTATTACTAAAAAATACATGGGGTGTTATTTAATCTTTGGTGGGCACGTGATTTACGACCCCAACAGTCACGGTTTTAATCAGCCGTATTCTCGAACATCGTTTATCCCATCCTATAGACAACCACGCGATACCTGCATAGGCATAAATAACTACTCATCTACCAGGTGGTTCTGTGCGATGGTCTGCCAGCAACCTGCGGATCGTCGTGGGTTTCCCCCTGGCACTGCCTGGTTTCCTCCCGTCATAATGCTGGCCAGCGTCGTATAAGTGAAATATTCTGTGTGTGTGTGGCGTAAAATACCAATCAAATAAATCAATCAATCAAATAAACCAGGTGGCTCTCAGAGCAGCTGTGTGAACACTACCGAAAGCCCCCCTGTACTATGTTTTGATTGGTGTTTTACGCCGTACTCAAGAATATTTCACTTATACGACGTCGGCCTGTACTGTGGGGATGAGTAAATAATGTAAGTGGGGTGAAATCGACATTGGCATAACGTCGTCGCGGCTATGCAGCTGCATGTCAAGTGATTGTGTTTTTCCTTGATTTAGGAAGTAACTGGAGGTTAGAATCGCAAATTGTCTGTAGTGTCAGTCACGTGTGTCCAGTAAAAATTAAACGCTGCAAGCCTTCTCAGAATCATGTCACGTCAATATCATAATTAGACCATCTCCTTACGAAATATACATCTTGAAATTATGTCCGTAATAGAATTTTTACAATCTTGTACTATTTTACAAATATCATTGAATTATACATTCGAGGAAATCCCATTGACAGAAAAAGAAACATTTCAATATGCAGAGGGCTTTTCTACAAGAATTACTTTCAACATCATGTGTCGTTGTCATATGACTGAAAGACTGTTAAGTACGACGTAAAACCCCTAACATACATACAAACAAGCAACCTCACGTCTGAAGTAGTAATAAACACATGACATGATATCCAGTTTTATGTATGAAGGTGATGTACAAGACAACAACAGCCTAGGCTTTTCATAATCTTCAGATTAACAACCAGCCCCCTCATAAATTGTTTATCAAATCTTTATATCAAACAGTTGATACCAACAGGTATACATACACCTCCTTATAAAACAGGCCATCTGTCTGTTGGTTATATTTCAAGTCACTTGTTTACATACACACAACAGCTAAACTTTTATTCCTTCACTGCGTGGGGGATTGGGTGATTTGGGTGTAAATCAACAGTGGCGTTAAGTTGTCCTGACTAAACAGATGGCAAGTGGATCTGCTTTGGTTTGATGTTACAGTCATTGGTGGCTAGAATCATAAATTTCGCCTGTCCTGACAGTAATATCGTTTTGGTCAAAGTTGAAGGAAAAAACGCTGCAATTTAAGATTTTGAGAGGAGGTAGATCCATGAAAGGGAAAATCTAAACGGCTTACTGTATAACACGAGACATCTCTGGAAAAAAATGTCAACCGCATCATATAACCTGGGTTTAGGCCAATCGTCTATTGCACTATTGTAACATTTCGAACGTACGCACAGAGTACAGACAGATGATGGATAGGGAGAAACTGTCCAATTTATCGCAGAAAACGTAATATCAGATTTATACATATCTTATGTGGAAAATATTTCAGCATAACCCACAATAATTTTTGGCGACAGAAAATTTTATGCAACATGGTTTTGAAGGTTGCAAACATGACTTTAAAATTAACTCTAAGAAAAATTAAGCTTCACTCTCGTTGTGTAAAGGTTAGGTTTGTGCACATTCCATTACCTACATGTAGTTACACGTTGTTGTAAGCAGAACGCATTATTACAGGTACAAGGTTTGGGTCGCGGTTTATAAAATGAATAAACTAAAACCTGTTGATAATTGAATTAATTATTGTCATTAAAGTTTTGAATGAATGAAAAACAATAGTGACAATATATTGCATCACATCATTTTATTGCCTGAGACGTAGCTCATGCATTAAGCGTTATATCAGCGATAGGCCTTACACAAGATCAAAGAAACACGAAGACGCTTGAATAAGTTCAATACATATAATGCAATAAAACAGACAATATATAGTCTCTTAGTGATGGCAGCGTCCAAATCCGGATGGAATATTCCGGCTGCCACAGGCGAGTCAGTCCACATAAATATAGAATCCACAGTTAAAAGGAATTCCCCAATGGAAGGGACGGCAGTCCGATAAATGACAAGCTCTGGTGGGGATGCCACGCTGAGGATGGGTAATCTCTTACTGCTTGTGAAGGTGTAACTTCTCAGGGAGTACGGGTTGACAGTAGCGCCCGTGATGCCGAGCTGACAATGTATGTTTCACTCCTCGGAAATATACACAAAGTCACTTTCAGGCCAAACTGGTATGCTATGTACGCAATTGCACAAAGAGACAATGAGCGCTACAAGCCCCAAAATAATATCTCAAAAAGTAGCAAGTGGGGAAACACAAGCTGGTTTGTGCTACATACAGAAAATGGAGTATATATGACGAATGTAGAATGGAGTGAAAGCCTATATCTTCAAACCCAGTTAAATTCTTCAGAGTGAATGACAGTAAATAGAACTGCTATAAAGTGAACTTGAGAAAATGACAGCGAGCTTCACAACTCCGTCGCTCATATTTATAGACTAACGTAAAGAAAGTTCTGCAAAATTTGATCATAAATATGTTAACAACACCAATACATATTTCCAGAATGTATATCCTATTTACAATGACACGAATCTCATAAACACCGAAGCATCGAGAACGCTCGAGTGAATTACACAGCAGGTTATAACGTACACAAAGGGGAATATGTAGCTGAGACAATGACTAGGTAACGTAAAGAACGAACATAAAAATATAATACAATATTTAAGGACGGGGTTCGTAATACTCAAGAGGATAACATTCACGCCAAGTGCTAAACCATTGTAAGCGGTGTGGAAAAAACAACAGCAAATAATATCCTACCTGTTGTGATCAGCCATCAGGCGGCCAATGTTATGCATGCTGAAACACAATTTCCTTCTCACACTGTGAGCATTTATCATGTGTCTCACGTCTGTTGCACATGAGCATGGTACTGGCTTGTCCATTGGCTTGACGAAGTTGCACAGAGCGCTTTGGTGTTTTCCACAAAGACCTGGGCCCGTATTCATCAAGCAGCATAAGAGTTAAGTTATAACTTGGAAATCCTTAAAAAAGCCAAATCCGAAAAGGAAAGAACTTAGATTGTGGTAAGTACATTGTTCGGTAGTAAAGAATAAGTGTGCAAATTAAATTTTGCAGAAAAAATCATTTTATCCGTAGCTACGTTTGAATTTTTGATATAAGTTCTAAGACGTTTCATAAATGCGGCCCTTGGGCTACAGATTATTTGAGGATCCACCTTTTATTTAGTAGCTAATTTCTTATTTATTTATTGATGTATTGATGTATTTACTTATTTATTTATTTATGTATGTATTCGACTGGTCTTTTTATGCCGTACTAGAATATTGTAAGTCATTTACTGTATAGGGTCTTAGGCATACCGCTCGAAAACCATCGGCAGATTGTCAGCAAACCTTCCCACGTACGACCGGAGAAACTTCAGAGCGATTGCGTTGGGTTTAGGCCCCCAGAGCATTGTCAGCTGTAGCACGCTGACCACTCATCTTCGGAGGCCCCAAGCCCTGAACCAAGCAGGGAGAATGACGGCAGTGAATGATGGCACCTGTATCATGCCTGGCAAAGTATTCCATGCAGTCTACACTATACTCTCACGCAGTCTGAGGATGTTCAACGAATAGTGCGGCCCGGAACTCTGCATGTCCGTATCTTTGTGATGAATGGACATCAGACAAGCATTAATGTCAAGTTTGTTTCCAGAATCTATGTAAAGATGATTTATCCAAGAAAAACAAAAACACAGATGGCTCTCTTCGGCTTGGCATCCATGGGTAACTCGAAGAGACTGAAGGCTAATTGACGCAATTGTTATAGCAATGAATATGAGAAAAAACGTCTGTAATACGGCAGTTATAACAATACTGCCAGTATAAAGCGTTGTGCTGAACAACAATTTGTTTTCACTCGCAATTGTACCACGGATAAGTACACGTTTAAAACATCGTTCACAGCTCAAACTCAGGATTCTTCATTCTACAAAGACTGCATGGCCATAATTTAGCACGGACGTAGTAAGTAAATGAAAAGCGGGGAGGTTATTATTCCAAACAAGGCTAAGGGTCCAGTGGACGCCAAGGTCCCGGAAGCTCTTGGACCCTATGCAGCCGCACACCCGTTTGAAGGTGTTTTAAGTGAAAACAAATATCTTCAAGGTTGTGATGAAGAAGGCCTATAGTGCACATTTTGGTACAAATTTAATTCTCCCTACTTTACAAGTATATATACTTATACTTTCTGTTGAAATACCGATACGCGCTATGTGAGTGGTGAAATATTTACTCTAATATCGCACGAGTAAGTGAGTGAGTGAATGAGTGAACGCGGTAATTCACAATTTTTCAGTCATATGACGACGATGGAATCCTTAGAGTGCATGTAATGTGCCTCCTTGTTGCAGGACGGATTTCCTGCCGCTCTTTTATCTAGTGCTGCTTCACCGAGACGCCTTACCGAAGGCAAGTTAGTTGCCCCACCCGATTCATTATGCTGATACGGGTCAACCAGTCGTTGGACTACCCCCTTCATGCTGAAGGCCAAGCGAGGAAGTGACAACTTCCTCTTTTAAAGTCTTAGGTGTAATTGACCGTGGGATTGACCCTGGATCAACCGCTCCCGAAGCGGACGATCTACCCACTGTGCTATCGGGAATAGTAATACCGCATGAGGATAAATTGAACAATGTTCATTATATATATTTACTAGAGTAATCATGCAGATATGGTTTCGTTTGGATGTATTATCCCCTTGCTGAAAATATGCCATAAAATAGGGCAAATACTGCACTAAGTTTTTCTGGGTGCTGGTGGAATAGAGGCCTTCCGGAGGAATTTATAGACGCGATTTTTTACTCTGCTTGAGTGCTGAGTTATATTGCCTAATTTTGCAAATTACAAAATTTCAGATACCCTGACGACATGAACGCTTCTTCACGAGATTAAAAACTACCTGACCAATAAAACTGAAACTGGCTTAAGCGGAAACTCTCGTCAGACCTCCTTTGGCACAAACCAAAGTTAAGTGGGGACGTACACACCATATAATACGGGAGAATGTTCACTTTAAATTATACACGGACTTCACCGGAGAACGTATGACGTTTTTGTAACAGAGGTAAAGCTTCCGTCGGAAGAAGATTAGCAATAGTTTAGGGTCTAAATCTTGTCAGATTTATCCGTTGCGACATTACTTTGGATGTACCATCAGAACGCGTCCAAGTTTACTATGAATGACCCAGTTGTATCTCAGTTTGTACTTTACACAAACGTTTTTAATATCTGAATTGGATGAAGTAATCTGCGGATCAAGAATATAAATTGACAGCACCAATGTCTCAACATGCGAACTTTCCAAATTTTTTCCACAGTATTCTCTTTGCCAGTATTATACATTATTTGTGGTCAATGTCATTCTGTAGCGACTAAGATTGTGTTAAAGATCGCAGCACAAATGAGAGCAAGCTAGCTCTTAATTTTCCAGGAGAGGAGGCTATTTTGTAGATGTAATTTCGTCACATGGGGCACCAATTTTCATCTAGCATGCAGAGGATGTTCATAACCCAAAAATATGCTGGACACGTTTATATCAGTTGTTTACCTTTACTCGCACTATTGGCTGGTAATCTACTTTGACATGTAAAACCTCATGGTATTTCAATATAACAGCAACAAAAAGAAAGCCAATTAAAAAAGGATAAAATCAGAAACATTGCAATATTTCGACAGGTTTTTTTTATAGCCAGTGGATGCAAGAAGTCCACAGACTACGTGCTCCCAGTCTATCACATGCGCCTCTTGTCTTAAGAATTAATGAATAGATCTGACGATATCTAGGCTTATATGTACTCGCCATCTACAAGACGCCAACAGTCATGGCTTTTTATAAATGTTAACATACAGTGCACTCGAAAATCGTTTATCACATCCTTTTACCTAACATCTGATCCGTATATCTGGTTAAAGAGCTACTCATCTGTCGGGTGGTTAGTCGAAGGGCTTGTGTACAAAAGAACGAAACAAATCCTTTAATGCGGGGATAATTAATGAATGTAATATGGTCTATAAACCCGTCAGCGGCATTAAGTTGTCGCTGGCAAGTGGCTGTGTTTTGGTTGATGTTAGCAGTTATTGGTGACGGGAAGCATAAATTTTCTCTGCCCTGAAGGTGACGTCTGTGTTGGGTTAAACTGTTGGGAAAACGATGCAATTTTTTTCATCCTAAACAAATCACAAAGACATGGTAATACGATCAAAAAGTTAATTTGAGATCTGTGACGAACTAACTCCATCAAATGAAGGGTCGGAAGGCTTATGACACATGACACGGCCCAGGAAAAATGTCATTCTATGGAAAAAGTGTTACCTTTAGAAAGCTTTCGATTTTTGTATTGTACAGGTTGTTAGTGTCAAAGGGCACTGTGGCCTCAACATAATACTGTAAAAATGTTCAAATTGATTACATATGAACACCAGAGA
This sequence comes from Liolophura sinensis, assembly GCF_032854445.1. Classification (NCBI taxonomy): domain Eukaryota; kingdom Metazoa; phylum Mollusca; class Polyplacophora; order Chitonida; family Chitonidae; genus Liolophura; species Liolophura sinensis. Next base: position 9,480,252 of record NC_088305.1, on the reverse strand, counting down.
ACGTATTCTGTTCTTGTTATAGAAGGAATGTATTCTCCCGATGCGGATTAGCAGCATTCTGGTGACTAAGGCTTATCAGATTTGGCCTCTGTGACACTCTTTTGGGCTTATCATAATAAAGAGTTTAACAACAATAGACCAGTGGTGTCTGATACATGTATATTGCATAATATTCAATAACTACAATCTCAGTATATCACAAGCTCCTCTTGTCTTAAGTATGAGCGAATAATATGTGATTCTATCCAGGCTTATATGTACTCATGCTGTACAAAACGCCAACAATCAGGGCTTTTTATAAACATTAACGTACAGTGCCCTCGTAAAACGTTTATCACATCCTATTACCAAACACGTGATACCTATATCTGCTTAAAGAACTACTCATCTGTCGGGTGGTTTGATTTTTAGAGCGCATGTGTACACAACACCGAAACATCTCCATTACTACATGTGTGGGGATGATTTATGGATGTAACATGGTCTCTAAACTTCAAGCTCTGGCATGAAGTCGTCGCTGACAAGTGGCTGTATTTTGGTTGATGCCAGCAGTAATTGGTGGCGGGAAACATAAATTTTCTCTTTCCTAACAGCGACGCCTGTTTGGTTAACTTAAGGGTAAACAATACAATTTTTTCTTCCTTATCATATCACAAAAAAGTGATACAACGATCAGAAAATTAATTTTGAAATCTGTGAGGAAGTAACTCAATCAAATGAAGGATCAGAAGGCTTATGACACATGACACACCTCAGGGGAAAAATTTCGGACGAAAGACGAATCTTGTGCGCTGACGTTCAGCCATATTTCCTTCAAAAAACAAGTAGGCCTCTTAATAACTACAAGATTACGCAAGTTGTGTCCTCAGCGTGTAACACCGTTTGTTATTGTCATCACTGTAATATATCCCATACTAGTAACCTGTATATGTTTGTATTTTTCATTGTATATAATTTCTTGTTTTTTTTTTAAAGTATTGATGATCCAGGGTACGGCAATGAAGGGCACAATTTGCACAATTGCTGATGCCTGACCAAACAGTGTATGAGTATTGCACAGAGAGGAGGTGAGCATCAGCTCGATGTTCTGCCTGTCACTCTTCCTTTATGCCAATCCGTGTATTTACTTACCTAAAAATCAGACGTTTCACATGTGCTGTAACACATGCATCAAAACAGAGCATCACAAAACAGGCGTAGCTCTGATATGTTATCCGTGAACAAAACATTAGTAACTAGGTAACAGCTCCGTAGGCTGTTGCGTCGTCAAACCTCATTTTGAATCACTGGACTGTGCTCTCTTAGTCGTCACAGAATCAAGTAAATCAACAGTGTCAAATGTTTCCTCTGTTAATAAATAAAACAAAACATCTTTAAGACTTGCAAACAATTTTTGACAAGGCATCAAACAAGCAAACACGTATCTGTTTCAGTATAAACATGTTGCAGATCTTCGCTTAGATGTGTGATTCGTTAGTTAATGAAGTGCTCTGACAAGTCACCCAGCGTCCTCTATATGGTGATTCACGTATATGCAAAGAAATACAGGCAGGGAGATAAATATGGAAATCTGCTGCAGGCTATACATACAATATTGTTCTCAGACCCTACAATCAGCCTTTGAGTTTTTAGATTTGCACTCCCTTACAAAAATCGTAAAAAAAAAATGTTTCTTAAAATAAAGTTAACATAAACCAGAACAATTCTGCTGTTTACAGTCCACTTGCTGTGAGGCTATGAGACTCAGTTCCACCCAAGGATAATTTAGAAGGACAGCTGCTCTTGCCTGGTACATGTTTTATATTCGGTATACCGTCCAACGTTAACATTGGCAGATTGACCCTACCGTGCCGTAAAGTAACGACGTCAAGTATCAAAGACATATCACCCAGTTGCGAACAACATCGCCCATACTGGTGCGAAACAGACAGCGCTCGTATATCTGTTCTAAAGCAATCCCACCGTAATCGTTTGGAAAAGATGCGTTTACATTTATATTTACACGGCTGTGTTTGATGTACGTGTTTTTCATTTAATTTAAAAATCAAGAAGTCATATGTTTTCAGGAAACCATTGATTCTGTTCGTCTACGCAATGGTAAAACATCATTTTACGAATTTTCTTAAACATAAGACAATAATAGAGTCTACCGTTGAAAGAGTAACAGAAATCTAGCTTTGAAGGTTTATGAACATAATAATAAAACATCATTTTAGGAATTTGCTTAAAAGTAGACACTAACAGAAGCCTACCTTTGAAGGTTTATGGACTAAGCAGATTCAATGATGCATTAAAAAGAGAGAGAAATCTGTTCCAAATGTCTGCAAAATATATAATAGGCTGGGCCACACTTTGTTCTGTCAAAAACAAAACTGGTACAAGGATCTGAATATTTCACACTCTTGACTTAATCCACAACGGTCAGTATAGCGTTATACTTGGTATCTGGTAATACACACCCTCGAATGCCCGATCGTCTGATATTTTACAATCAGTGAAGTTAAAGGGTCGACAGAAACAACGCGTGGATAGTCTACATATTCCGTTCACAAGGATGACAAGAATCGCCTCGTTTCACGTTTTAATTGGTTCCTGAATCTAAGGCACTCCTCTCACCAAAATTAATTTGTGGCATTATTTTCCCCAGCCTTCGATTTTTACCTCACTTTTACGCTTTTTGAGAAGTGCTGTTCATATTCGAACGATTGGCAATATCGAAGGTAAACTTCTCTCTCCGGACAAACAACTGACAGAAAAATCCCCGATGGTTCATGGCAGTATACGCCATCTGGAGGCTCAGTGATATTATATTCTTGTGAATAGAAGAATGTATTTTCCTGACTCCATGGGGTTTACTTTATTTTACTTATTACCCAGTTACAATAATTTATACATCATGAAATATTTATACATTGTAATGTTTAGCTTATTAAGATATATGGTCTCCACTGGCGCTCTGGCAGACAGGCCGCTTTCAAATATAAAAGTCAGTTAGTGTGAGTACAGCTTGTATATGGGATATACAGGCAGAGTTATGAATAGATTAGACCCAGCGTGGCAAAACCCACGTCACATTTCACAACACGTGTGGTTCCATAAGCCAGACAAACACCTTTTCCGAAAATAAGTTACAAGAAAATTGATTAACGAAGTTTTGCGAAAGTGGTTACTATTATTTGTTTACCTATTTATTTAATAGTTACACAAAAGCAGCCAGAGTACCAGCGGTTAATCAACCGACCTTAAACCGATTGTTTTTTTTTTTTGGCCCTTCACATTGGTGGATGAGAGGCGAGAAATCCATGGTCGGAATCGAACTCCCATCTCGCGTGATAACCATACGTTATAGTGTGCCTGACAATTCAACTACTTTCCGGAACTCAGTAAGTACACAGTTCAGGAAAAACAATAAGACGCGTATCAACTTCAAACAGAATGCCCCGATACCTTTTCCTGTTTTTTTTTACTTGTTTAACTTTAAATGTCACGATTCCAGAAGGTTTTAATCAGAAGGTCAGGACAATCGGTTTTGCGCTTTGATATTAAATTAAAAAATGCAGGCCTATTGGGCGATGTTATCCTAAATTACCTATCCATGCATGGAAATTTTAAAAAACTTTTGCGTATGGCTTTTAGCAGAAAATAACAAAGAAATCGATCCGTTGTTTTCGCCGTCATTCTTTATCTATTTACAATCCATTAAACAGATAAGTCCATGATTTGATAATCATCTGTGCACAAAATGTTTGCTCTCTGAAACCAACGTTAATGACTTCCTTTGTAACAGAAGGAAATGGAGACAAGCGGCCACATACTTTACGCTTAATGGCTAATGCCCTATACGTATAGTACATAATGAATGCAATCGAGATTTGACCCATATTTAATATTCAAAATCCTGAATTAGATCAACAAAAGATCAATAAGAATAGCGCTAAGGACTCGATATACGGACAAGGGTTAGACAGGAATTCATCAACAAAATGGGTGAAAACGGACGGCCAAGTTGAAATAGAATTTTCGAAATGGGTCTCAATTAGATTTCCGCTTCGGAAGCGGTAGATCCAGGATCAATCCTGGTCGAGTCACACCTAAGATTTTAAAAGAAGAAGTTGTAACTTCCCCGCTTGACGTTCAGCGTGAAGGGGATAGTGCAACGACTGGTTGACCAGCTTCAGTATAATGGCTCGGGCGTGCAGCTTACTTGCCTTGGGCAAGTCGTCCCAGTGAAGCAGCTCTAGATAAAAGAGCGGTGGAAATCTGTCCTGCAACAAGGAGGTATAGTACATACACCCTGGGATTCCTCCGTCGTCATTTGACTGAAAAATTATTGAGCACGACGTTAAACCCCAAGCACTCACTCACTCACTCAATTAGATTCACACCATGCAGAAGTCATGCAGAAACACAGGGTCCAGCTGTTCGTAGGTGTGTAAGCTAACACTAGTATTAAGTCATATTTTGAATTTAGAATTTTAGCCAAACTCAGGAGCCAATTCAGTTAACCAAAGTAAAAGTATAACAACAGCAGTAGTTTTAGATCAACTTCAATACAGTGTTACGCAATTATTTCGGGGATAAATACAAAATTGAAGACTTGGCTTAAAGTTAAATCTGATATTAAGTCTTAAAACTGTTCTAAACAACTGGGCCCTGGGCGGTATTCAGATCTGTACAGGTTTTATTTTCGTGAAATCTCTATATGAGCTTTGACACTGCTACACATATTTATATGTCATCTTCATTTGCATCGGCTTAGAGAATAGTTATTAGAATAGTGTATCACGCATGTATTAAACCCAAAGAATTCATTTATTTATACAGACCTACATTTCTTCCATAAATTTTGGCTAGATATACAAAATCCATCAGCGATTTTTTTCACACAATCAGAGTTGTAATTTCTTTATATTTAAGCACAAGACAAGAAATCTGTCAGTGCCATTCACATCTTATATTAACTAATAACAATGTTGCAGCAGTGTTTCGTTGAGGAGTAGATGGGTAATGGCAGTTAGGTGCACACCATTTAATAGCATACCCATATATGAGCATAACTTCAGTAGAACAAAATGTCCAAAAAGCTCGTTCGTCCAAGCCCCAACCTCTGTTCTTGTTTTTTTTTTATTATTTCTTTTTACAGAGGGAAAAAGCTTTCAATTCGTTTTTTCACTTTCTCCATTTCCAATGTCATTTTACGCGCTTTTTCCGCCAGAGAAAGCAATTGTATTGTTGGTAAAAATAGCCACAATGACGAAAGTCTGAAAAATAGGACCCATTGAAGCAAACCTTACGAGGTATTATTAATTTTTAAAAACGAATGGTTGTCTTTAAAAATATCCCTGGAATGGTTATGCTCGTCTAATGGAGACATTACAGCGGAAAATCGATCGCATTGCGATAGTATCAAATAAGGCAACAGAAGAAACCAGTGCTACTAAATCCGAGATTTATTGTATAGCCAGCCCCACTGCGCATGCGCGTCCTGTTACACTGCAAGCTGTTACACTCTCCACTGTGCTCCGGAGGCTCCCACAGCAGTATCTGCCACCCAGACCTGTCCTTTAATGACATGTCGTAAATTCTTCTGGACATAAAATTGTCCCCATCTTGTGACTTGCCTCGAAAAGATTTTCAGTCCTCAAAACGTAGAGCCGGTAGCGTTTCCTTGCGCTTTGTCACGTCACTGGTCCTTAGCAATGTTGTCTTGATAAGACCATTTAAGCACTTTAAGGGAACTCCGTGGCTCAGTTGGTTAGCGCGCTAGCGCAACGTAATGACCCAGGAGTCTCTCACCAATGCGGTCGCTGTGAGTTCAAGTCAAGCTCATGCTGGCTTCCTCTCCGGCCGTACGTGGGAAGGTCTGCCAGCAACCTGCGGATGGACGTGGGTTTCTCCCGGGCTGTGCCCGGTTTCCACCCACCATAATAACTGAAATATTCTTGAGTACGGCGTAAAACACCAATCAAATAAATATATAAATAAATAAATTTAAGCATTTTACATGAACAATCAGAAATAACGGGTGAACTGACAAGAGGTCGTTCCATTTGCCAACTATTACACTGTTGTCACTGCTCTTACTCTCCTGTCTTCTGTATTGGCATCGTTTAATACAGTTGTGACGTCACGAGGTGTAATGTCAGACTGAGTAGTAGAACATACCATTACAGACTAAGATTTCACCATGGAGTAAGGGTGTTTCTATTTGTCTTTTTTTAAAAATGTAAGTCATGTATTATGCCGGTTAGTTTTTATAGCGCCAATATTGGCAATTTTACTGAAAATAGTCGACCCCAATGGCTGTTGTCGATTTGCAGTGTAAAAAATAGTTAAGAGTATTAATCTATGGATAATATAATGAAAGCTAGGATCACGTGTCGATAACATGGAGTTTTATTGCTACATCTGTAATACTTTTTCGACTACAAATATTAATATGTCCTTCGCCCTGCAACCTCCGGCCTCTAAGGTGGATATATCTGTTTGATGGGAACGCCACCTTAGACTAAGTCTTTGAGCTGACTATACTCTAGTATCTTGACGTGGCTTGTATGAATCGATGAATGCTTGGGTTTTCACAGTATACATGTACGTAATCACTTTCATGACGAGGAAGTGCCATTGGCAGTGGGCTTCCCCACGTCGCTGTAGCGTGTAATCATTAAAGAATACAGTGATGCCTATAGTTACAACAATTTTTAATACAAAGCATTACCGCCTGACAAAATGTTGAGCCGGCATTATCATGTAACAATACGTTGTATGTTTATAGTTGTATATTTCCTAGCGAGGCTTACTCACGTGATGTGTTGATTTCAGTCGCAGCCAAGTAGTCTAAATATAGAACATCTTGTAAATTTCTTGCCAATCAGTTTCGATTGACCGATGCTTCTGGAGAGACTGGCCTTGTTTATGTTTTTTCTTTGTTCGCGTTCGAAGCTTCGATGACAATGTATAAGGCGGCAGATTTGTAGGCTTAGAGAGAATCAAAACAAATTCTAATAATAGAAAATGTTATTTCTGTGCACCACTCATTCTTAGCCACGCCATGTACTGATCACCTTGTTGATTAACGTATTAAGGTAACACTGTATGAGATATATGGGTACTGGCGTACATAACATAGGGCAATGAAAGGCATACAGCATAGGATGTAAAACCAGAGCATACCGACGAGACTATGGTAGTTGGCAAGTGGTCTCATGCAACCGGTGAAATTCGGGTTTTTTTTGTCATTTTACCTTCTTTAGGGTTTTAGTCTAAATCGGAGCAAATGACAGGTTCCTTACCTTCATGGCTTAAGCCAGAATTAAGCAGTAAAAATAAAGCATTGTTCTTAACTGCATTTTAGTAGACCTCACTTGTCTTGGCCCACAGAGATGTGATACAATCTACACATTTGGTGATCTCTTTTCATCAAGATGTTTGTTTTACATATAGAGTGTGCGAACCATGCAGTGTTTAACTAAATATCGATCTCAATTATTGGGTGGAGTGTTTCCAACAATTAAATGGTCCGTTCTACGAAATGTAGCCACAACTTAGACATGATGCAAAATTCTTTGAAATATATAATAATGACAAACATCATGCAGTGTTGTAAAAAAAAAACAACTTAAAACAGGGTTTGGAGTCAAATAAGTGAGTCGAAAAGTCAGCATCGTAAATCTCATGTTCAGAAATAAAATCATACAAAACCAACGTTCGATTGACTGTTGAGTTAGTTAACCCGAGAACTGCAGTTGTCTGTGGAACGAATAGGTATGCAGACTCTACGTAATACCACGCTCTACATATTAGCACAATTCTGTTACTCTCTTTGTCATACGGATAAAAATACGTGGCTGTTTCTAAGCTCGTTGTTTAAGTTGTGTAAGAAAAAGATTACTCCGATGAGAAATACTGGAAATAACCACGCAAAAAATCCATACAGACACAGGAAAATGGCAATATACTGGGCCTCAATACTAAAGGCTGAGTGGATGTGGATCATTTCTGACAGCGATACACGCCTGGTACATTACAACGCCACTGTTGGTTGCGGATCAGTAGTTTTGGTTTCAATGCCATACTTTTCAACAGTATTTTTTTCTTGATCTCATTATTGATTTGTTTTTGGTGATTTTGGTCGAGATACAACAACTGGGTGGGAGTAAGCTCAACTGGTTGTTTATCCTTCAAGAGATTTTTGCACTCACCTCGCCCACGTGTCCACTGCCACGTGCGAACCACAAGAGGTCGCTTTTGTGCACAACCAAATTAGTGACGTAAGCTGATTTGCCGAAATTCTACTTTCTCTCTGGCTACCAGTCTAGGCGTCAGACAGACATTCGTATACCAGCCGTCAATAAAAGAGGACCATTCAGTCATAGATTTGATTAAAGTTTCACTATATGGCTACAAAAAAGAGTTATATAAGCTTTTATTTGTGTTTCTATGTATGAATCCTTTGACGATTTCTCACACAAAACGAGAATAAAGAACTTATGCTTACATAACATACACGCAATATATTTTCGTCTCCAATACAACTAATATAAGTTGTTTTTTTAAAACAAACAACGACGCATGCGCATTTAAAATCATGTATATACAGTTTAAGAAATAGACGAACACTATCGTTAATAACACTGTCCTCTTGTATAGCTCAAAAATAAAATTCACTTATTCACTCCTCCATTAGAGCCTGACACCCACTAGATGAAGGTAATGGATGGAAACAATTTTCAACTGTCTTCAAAGCTGACGATCATCAGATAGCGCGAATATGATACTGCGACCAACATGTTTTAAAATCATTTGGAGAAGAACCCCATCTTATAATATAACTCACTTATCACTTTCTATTACAAAATCCTTGGAAGTTATATGCTCTTATCACACTATATAAAGACTTCTCTACTCGAGTTTGATCACTTCTCGCACGTGCACACACTTGATTAATAGCTGTTTCACGTCTAACCAGCAGAGATAAATTCGTCAAAAACGGTTTAGTTAAAAGCATTGAAAATGACTTTTTGCTTCTATAGCAATATCCGGAGAGAACAGTATCATCCATTGAACAGGTTATATAGCTGGCACCACCAAAGTGCCAAAATATATTTCATTCTACGCATATAACATTTCAAAACGCAATAGTATGTTATCGTTGGACAAATAATTATTGCTTTGTAAATGGGTCACTTAAGGGGATATTGGGAAAAAAGGGTAGATCCAGGCTCAATCCAAGGTCCGGTCACACCTAAGACCTTTGAAAGAGGAAGTTTTAGCTTCCTCGCTTGATATTCAGTATTAAGGGGAACTGCAATGACTGGTTCATCAGTATCAGTACAATGGCCAGGGATGGGCGGCTTGCTTGCCTTCGGCAAGTCGTTTCAGTGAAGCAGCACGAGATAAAAGATCCATGGAAATCCGTCCTGACAACAAGGAGGCACATCACATGCACTCTTAAGAACTCCTACGTCGTCATATGACTGAAACATTGTTAAGTACGACGTTAAAGCACAAGGACACACCCACTCACTCCTTGAGTTACTCTAGTCTCTTTTCGCTGTATTTGAGTAAAGAGGTTAACTAGATCTACAATGCTGCAGCGAGTCCAGCTGTGTTTCGTCCAACACCATTGGAATCTGACAGCTAAGCTCAAGAATTCCTAAGTACAAACAGCAGATAACAGTACGACCTTTTATATCAGACATATCACACGGACAGTCATTCATATTGGTTTATCATCACTGAGCGTAGAATGTTTAGTACGTTTTTGACTTAATTGTGGGATTAAGACATAAATATGGAATGTTACATTGGTGTTGGGAGATTCCCCAAGACTTACACCACAGAATGTACAGTGCATCCAACACTGGGAAGAAAAATGTGCAATACTACAATTTTCTCTGGTCAACCGTGCCATTTCGAAGCACCGGTGAATTTATATCATAGTATTTGTGGTTTGGATGAGAAAAACATACACGTTTATAAAAAACAAACAAATTAGGACACATTCTATATATAAGAGCCTCATTTATTATTATTCAATATCAGTAAATAAATAATCATGTAAGAAATAATACTGAGACATATGAAGAACCATAATAACCTGATTTTATCAATACTATGTATGGAAATTTGAATAAGTTTGAATACAAAACTTCGAAATTACACCAATGTGACGCTCGTACGGTATTCAGGTGTTTGGGCAATTATTATGGCAAATCGTGAACAGGTTAACAGAAAAAAAAAACAGCAACACTAGGCCAGGCGTATATACGCATCGATAAGTATGCCCCATAAAGTTTTAAAAGGATCTTTTTTTTTATTTGTCTCGTGTCACTTAACCGAGGTTTAGCATATCAAAGAAAGCAACATAACGCACAATGAGAAATTCGAAAGAACCGCCATATTATCATTGTTTGGCAGTTAGGTACTTTCATTTCCATTTCATTAACATCTGCTGACATTTCGCGAACACTGCTTTCCTTCCAACATATGTGTGTGGGGTTTGAGTAACAAGACAAAGTGTTACCCGTTTCTCACACTTGGTCTCTTCCCACGGCCGCGTAAGAATTCCAAATTAAATGTTGTTTTTAAGTTACTAAGAAGGTCAGAAAAGATGTTTCCTTGTGGTATTTTGTAAGTGTATTATTTATTTTCTCATACAAATCTATACTCTCCTTCGGTAGTTTTACGAAATATCTACACTGGAATATCAGCTGCTTGTTAAAAGATAGTATATTACAGAAAATCACGTGTACTGTTCAGCTACGTGTACAGATCAAAGTGTTACATGTTAAACCCTGCCCATATCATACCACATTCCTGTGCTTCCTTACGGCATTCAGACAGGGATCTTTTAAACACATGCGCAACCACACTATATAAAACACGCCAAAACCCAAGAAAAAGAAAACGTACGATAACAGGCCGACTGTACTATGTCAATGGTTATCTGGGGCAAGAGTTATGGGATACAATCTCACTGGAAACAGGTGGGTTTGTGCGAGCTGCTCCGGGGGCTTTGACGGATGAAGTTCATCTGCTTGAAAAGAGAGGATTTCCACGGAGATGGGAAATCAGTAAGATTCGCTAAACCTTCAACATATCAACTAATGATTTTTAACATATTTACCTTGCGCTATTTTAGGGATTCTAAAACGGCTAGAACAGTATAAGTTTGACAGCTTTTAACCAAGTGCCTGAAGACGTAACATGCAACGGTTTTATTTTTATTCATGATCTCTAGTGTAAAACAACCCCGTCGTTAAATGCCGAAAGATAGGTTTTAAATCAGGATTCTTAAGGAGTATTATTCGTAAAGCATAAGAACGGGCAGACGGGCAAATTAAACATAAAACTAAACCTTACACTACTTTTGTGGACATTAGTCATTTTGACTTTTTAATTTTAAAACGCGCCCAAAGAACATTTTATTTTCTTCAATAAATCGTGTACGTGTAAGTACATTTTTTTTAAAGGTATAAATCTCTAATAACTTGTTTCACGTAAGAGATGAATGTAGAAGGTAAGGCGATAATGTAGCGATATAGCCAATGTTTGTTGATCTTCTAAACACAGAAAATACTTGACATATGAGATTAACGCTGTCTGCCACATGTTCACACATATACGTATACATTATGGGTTATACGCACTCAACATCTCGCCGATCTACCTCGGAATGAAAATTTCTAAAGTAAATATATTTCATGTCTTAACAGATATATTCGACAGCATACCCAGTAATGTCATCGACGTGCAAAAAAAAAAAAAAAAAAAAAAAAAAATTCCGTTATCTAGCTTACCAGAAGACAGAGAGTAAAACACGTCAGATCTAAGGCTTTGTCTAAGCGATGGCATGATTGCATTATCGTGTAATATTAACACACCCACCACTTGGAAAACATCAACGGTAGAGATAGCAACAGTTATATGACTTAGCGACAGATGCCCATAAATACGTGTGTATGCCATAAAATAACACCCAGTTTAGAATACAGCACGTTTATTACATATTTTAGTATAAGTTGGTCACGTGCCTGGTAGCGCTTACGGCAGTGCAGATGGATCCCGAGTATAAACCACAGTAACCACTGACGGTAAAAACTCTAATATACTTCGTGATATAAAGCATAAAGAATAAAATCAGATCATCGACGACAGAGTGATATTAAGCACTGGACAAAACGGTTCAGAATTGAAGCTCGATCTGTAACATGCCAAAGTTGGGCCCTGTACCAAGTTTCACCTGAAAACACCGGCCCCGATATTGAATCCTGTCAGTATAAGGGCTCGTGGAGTGGGGGGTTACTTGCCTTTGGTAAGTCGTCTCAATGAAGTAGCACTAGATAAAAGAGCGGTAGAAATCCGCCCTACAACAAGGAGGCACATTACATGTACATGCACTTTAAGGATTCCTTCGTCGTCATGTGACTAAAAAATCGTTAAGTACGACATTAAATCCTAACCACTCACTCACTCAGTTTAATACGATGAACAACACTGAGAAAAAGAAAAAGATTAATGAAATAAACCGTTATCAGAAAATTGTGTAGAATGATGTGGTTGAACCTTGAAAATAAACAAATCAAGCGATGTGAATGTCAAGTATCCAACAGAACATAGTCTCTTCGTCAGAAAGCTTCCACGGTCTCTTTAACCTGTTAAATCTAAAACCCTGGTATTATTGTAAACGCTCCATACAGAGTCAATCGCCTGAAAAGTCACTTAACCCGTGAAGTGCAGAAGATGTTTGTGGAATGAATAGCTGTGTACTATCAACATTCCACCACGCGCTCCTTCAGCGCTGTCGGTACTATTACACAGAAATGTTAACATCCTGAAGCAAGATCACACTGACAAAAATACCTGACTCTTTCTAGGATTGTAAGAAAGGGATTGCCGTATTCTCTGGCATTGGAACTGATCCACAGACACAGGGAAATGGCAATAAACTGGCGATAAATTCTAAAGGCTCTATGTCAGATTATGTCAGAAGGCAAACACGCCAGCAGTATTGTGATGTGATGGCGATGGCTGAGCGGTAATGCTTACAACGCTTTAGTCTATCCTTAATTTATTATATTTGAAAAAAAGGGGTTTAAACATGGGTAAACATATCAGTTTTGAATCAGGATATAGGTAAATATATTAGAAAAGTAGATTTCTGTTTCTTCTGACCATTTTTGTAATCGCTGGTGATATCTATTAAGCCAATAATAATAATCTAAACACAGATGGCATGCAAATATTCGCCTAATTGAACTCTGGGTTATCTGAAGGTAATATTGTAAAGCATGCAATACATTTGTGTATTCGAGGCCTCCGTTGCTCAATTGGTTGGTGCGCTAGCGCAACCTAATGACCCAGGAGCCTCACACCAATGTAGTCTCTGTGAGTTCAACCCCAGCTCATGCTGGCTTCCTCTACGGCCGTACGTGGGAAGGTATTGGGTTTCCTTGGGCTGTTCCCGGTTTTCTCCCACCATAATTCTGACCGCCCTGGAATAAGTGAAATATTCTTGAGTACGGCGTGAAAACACCAACCAAATCAAATCAATCATTCCCGTATTCGCCTCACTCTCCGCGTCTACTCTCACTTGTGAGCCACGAGATGGCGTTATGTGGCTTCCGTGCACAACAAACCCTGTGAGATAATGGGACTTCCTGAAATTCTGGACTCTCTTTGGATAATGCACCACCGATTTAATTCTGTTTAGAACTTTTAGCTAAGCTTTACAAGTGTTGTTCTTTCCTCTCCAGAACAATTGATCTGAGCGATTATTTTTCTTTTAAAGCAAGCAACGGTGAAAACACGATCTAAAAGAACAACAACACAGTCCTCCCCTAGACCTACCCCTTTTTTCCTTAAAAGTGAAATGAACACTCGTTCACTTTCTCTTTACAACTTAACACACACTCACTGAAGAAGATGGATGGCAATAATTTTGACATTTCTTCAAAGTCATCATCAGATAGCGAGAATTTAATGCCAGTGACCAACACGTTTTAAAATAATATGGAGAAGGATGTCCCTCTTGTGCTCTAAATCGCTTATCACTTTCTATTACCAAATCCTTGATAATCATATGGTTTTATCACACTATATAACGGCTTATCTACCCGGGTGTTTATTTATTTTTTTTACTTGATTGGTGTTTTACGCCGTACTCAAGAATATTTCATTTATACGACGGCGGCCAGCATTATGAAGGTGGGAAACCGGGCAGAGCCCGGGGGAAACCCACGATCATCCGCAGGTTGTTGGAAGACCTTCCCACATACGGCTGGAGAGGAAGCCAGCAGTATTTGAAGTCACAGCGACCGCATTGGTGAGAGGCTTTTGGGTCATGACGCTACGCTAGCGCGCTAACCAATTGAGCCACGGAGGCCCCTACCCGCGTGTGTTCAGTTCGCAGCGTACACACGCACACAACGTTTGATACACGTTGCAACCGAGACTTGATAAAGAGCTGTTTCACATCAACCCGCTGAGATGATTCCAATCAAAGACCTCCTCATTTTAGAGGGAGAGATTGACAGCTCACTTCTAGAGTAATAACTGGAACTAACAGCATGACTTATTCAAATGGTCATATTGTAGGTATACAGAGTTTTCCACTAATGCTGGAAAGCATTTCAGAAATGCAATATATTTTCTTTAGGCAAATGATTAATATCTTAAGAAATCTTGAAAAAAAATTAGTGGCATTTCTGCCAGTATTAACACTAGTATTTAGTCTAATACTTATACCCGCGATTCGTTCATGTGTAACGTTGTTTCGTGATTTTGTTGCGCTTCTTCTAATTTGATATTTGTCTACCATCTAATTCCCGTTGCTATGTTTCTAGGTATTTGGGACAAGAAGCAGAAAAACTAGAACTTCCTAATGTTGCTCGTATTCACAGCCAGAGATGAGTATCCACACTTCCGGCAGGTCACTGCATAAATACAATTGATGGGAAGAACCTATCAATATTCCTCGTTGGCTGTTTCAGGTCCAAGTGTGTTTCATTCTGCGTAAGATCAGATGTTTCGACAACTTTTTAGTAGAATTCTGATGGATTTTACTAGAACACTGACAGTTTGCTCTTTTGTTTTTTTTAAAACGAGGCATTGTTGTTATTTTTTCTGTTTTCCATATTTTCCGTTTACAAAATATTTCTTTTCAATTCAGGCAATTACTTGGTTAGAGAAGAAATTTCCTACTTAACAATGCAGGCCTAACTGATCGATGACTTAATGCAGTCTCCATGCATCGCATGTGTGCAAAACGAGGTGAACAAGAGTAACCCCAGCTGTGTTTCGTCTAGTTCTATCGGAATCTGACAACCAAGCTCAGGCATTCCTAAGTACAGACAGCAGATTACAGTTCTGCATGCCATACCAGACATATCACACACAAAGTCATTCATATCGGTCTAACGTCACTCGACATAACACAAACGATATTTAGTACGTCTGGCACTTAATCCTTGGACTGTAATGCTAATACAGGCTGGTACGATGGTGTTGAGAATTTCACTACAAAATACACAGTTCATCTTACGCTGTGAAATAAAATGTATGGCATTGAAATAGAGGTACGATAAGAAAGTGCACATTTCAAAATCACAGCACAGTTCTGTAAATTTTCAAATCAGAAGTATAAAACTTGGTCCAATCACCCATAAAATTTATATGGTCATAAAAGAGATAGTTGCTTTGGAATAACCCACCAAAAATGCACTCTTGATCAAAAATGCCATTTTTTCTATCAAATGAGGCACTGTATGTTTAATTTACATGGTGAAGATCACGTTAACCAGAAAAATATTTCTAGTGAAACTTTCATGTGAACATTTCTACCTGCTGTCAGTTTCTTTCTGGTTAACGTTTGAACTAAGTTGTAATATGATCAGTCTTGTCATATTTTGGAAAGTTTAAGATTCGTATTTCGGCCATAATCTGTCAGGCATCCTACACTGTACCTTAAACTAACAAAGTCACAATGGAAAACAGGCTGCATTTCGAAAAAACAGTTCGAGTCAGTGGTTGAGAGCACATGTGGTCCTCTAGCTATCATTAACATTAACATGTTATGCGTAGCGGGAGTATAAAGCTGATCATTTGTTATATATGTTTTTAATTGTTTGGTGCATTGCGTGCTCAATATTTTTTCAGAAAGTTACATTTGTGGTGAAGTGATTTTCCCCACTTTGCAGTGTCTGATACAAGGAAAGATATTTCAGTGTGGCTGGAGCAGTCTACCATTTTCTATTTTATGACCTATATTTTGCTTCAGTGTATGTTTGAAACTTTATAAGTCGTAAGCTTGCCACATAACAGGATAAAATGAAGAATGAAACAGAACTAAAGAAAGAAGTAGCCTCATGAGTGTGTCAGAAGCTGTCACTCACAGCTATAGTCATCTTCGCTTCTTGGTGTACACAGTTTCTTGCACTGGGACCGATTCTTCGCCTTACCATCCCAAGTCCTTTTGAAATATACCATAACGACAAGCTCGCGTGGGGTTTGTATATTCTGACAATTACTATTGCACATCGGAAACAGGTATTATAAGTGGATTCGTCTTTTTGTTCATATCAACACAGTTATAAAGAAATTTCAACTACCCGAATACCCTCTTCAGCTATGTGTTCTCTTTCAAGTTCTGCGTGTTAAACCTTGTCAATATTACATCATAGACAAACGAGTTTGTCGCAACAGTATAGCTGAACTATTGTCGATGTGGCGTTAAGCCACAACCATTCATTAATTCAAAGGCGTCTATATACAGTGTCTTGATAGTTAATATTAAATAGGTATCAAGGCATATCACTGTCCATTGGTTTCCCCAACAAGACTGTTTCCACGAGTCCTTTACTCTACGGCAAACAGACGGCGATCTATTTTAGAAATGAGCAAACGCACTGTACAAAACATTCCAAAACCCAGGAAGAGGAAATCGCAGGATAACAGTCGGGTCAATGATTATCTGTGGCGAGAGTTATGAGACGCGAGCCCAAGGGCTTTTCACGCGTGAAGCCCACCTGCCTAACGAGAGTTACCGAGGAGACTAAAATAGGGCTTCCATGAAGACCGATGGCATGGTACTGCGAACAGGCTATTTTGGCAAAGGAGCGATTTACACTAAACCCTTTTACATATTATTTTATGTTTTCAAGATTTGTACGAGATAATGGTCATGTGGGATTTGTTGGTTTAACGTTATAGACTAATATAATTTGGAGAGCTTTTAGCAGAATGCCTGAAAACGTAACTTCTGGAAGCGTGCGTGGAGTGTACATGTATATTTAATGTCATAACAGTTTTTTTTTTTCCTGTTTTCAATTCTGAAATGCGTCCAACGATCAGTTTACATTATTTTAAGATAGTTTTTATGTTTTCCATGTTTTTAAAACACAAATTATTTCCTTTCCAGTCTCACTATTATTTGGTTAGATAAGAAATTTAATGCTTCTTGTTTTCAAATAAACAATGTAGACCTAACTGATCAATGACTTAAAACAGTCTCCCTGCACCGCATGTGTGCTAAACGAGGCGAACAAAAGTGTCCAGCTGTGTTTCTACCATCAGAATCTGGCAACCACGCTCAGGCGTTCCTATGTACAGACAGTAGATTACAATACTACCTCCCATATCAGAAGTATCACACAGAAAGTCATTCATATCAGTCTAACATCACTGGACATAGAACTAAGGATATTTATTACGTCTGTCACTTAATTCTGGGATTGTGATTATAAATATAGTCTGGTACAATGTTGTTAGAAAACTTACACTACACTACAGAATACATTGTGCATCTTACACTGTGAAAGTGAATGTGTAATTTTGAAACACTTTCTTGTCATCCGTACCATTTCGAACACCATACACGTGCATGTATATATTTACAAAGAATTAGGAACTTTTCTAAAAAAAATATAAGCCACGGCTATTTTTTTTTTGGCAAAGAATGAAGAAATTTACTATGAACATAAGCCACGGCTATTTTTCAATATCGTAGAAGGAGATAAATATTTCACCACTAACACAGAGATGTCTGAGGAAGGAACCCGTATTATGGGTATAGCTGTGCAAATTGACAAACAATATCCGTCCAAATTTTGAGATGTATTATAATGACACGCCCGCACCGCGTTTGTATATTCTGACAATTGTCAGGGTACATCGTAAAGAGATTATCATAAGTGTATTCGTCTTTTTATTCACAAATATACAATTGTAATCTTGAGAAATATCAACTAATGCGAAGTACAATATTCCCGCATTTTTAATATATCATATCATATTCAAACGAGTCTGTCACCACTTCAGTGTATATGACTGAAATATTGCCGATGTGGTGTTAAGCCACACTCATTCATTTATTTACAGGCGTCTGTATACAGCGTCTTGATAGTTAATATTATATAGGTACTTCATGTTATCATTGTTCATTTGTTTTCCTAACAAAGGCGGTTTCCACGTGTGTTTTACTCGGCGCCAATCAGATGTGGGTCTCTAATAAACAAGAGCAAACGCTCCGTACAAAACATGCCAAAACCCAGGAAGTAGGGAACATACGGTAACAGTCGGGCTGTGCTGGGCCATTGGTTAACCGGGGCGAGAGTTATGGGATACAATCTGACTGGAAACAAGTGAGTGTCTGTGAGCAATCCCAAGGGCTTTAGACGGATGAAGCCCACCTGCATGACGAGAGGTACAAATCCGACTATAGTCTGTTTCTTTTAAAGAGTCGCGTATATTCGGCTGTCTGTAAAATCTGTCATATTCGCCGCCAAAATTGCCTTTAGCCAGTGATACGTAACAACCTAAGCTTTACACATTGACATGTTGAAAGTCTGTATTATTGTAAAGAAAAATGCAGTTAGAGTACTTCATAAACTTGGTTTCGACACCAAGAACTCATTGTTTCGGGTGACGTCATAATCATTCAAAAGCAAGTTGCATGCTGGACAATGGGCATTGAGTGTAACTTGTTTTACAATGTCTGTGGTTAGACAAATACCATGCAGTAACACAGCATACACTGTCTTGGCGAATAGACTCCGTGGCTATAATTTCCTAACGTCCATCACTAAATCCATATTGCTGTGAGATCACATACTACAAGAGATAAAATATAATTCATTTATTAAGGTTATATCATACTAAAACGTGTAAACAATTTCAAATATGGACAGTGTCAGTAAGAGGGTCGATAGTAGGTTTGGTAACTGTTGTCGTCCTCCGCCAAAACACGTTGAACTCCGCGAGATATCCAGCGTGTCACGGTTTTTTTTAAAAATAATTATGGCGTCACCCGAGGTAATGGGTTCCTGCCGTCGAAACCAAGCTTATTGACTTTAACATTATGAATTAGAAACAGTGTTCTAACGTCATTTTCTTGCAATAATACACTTCCAGAATACACATGTCTAGAGCTTGTATTGTTACGTGTCACTGACTGAAGGCAATTTTGGTAGCGAGTATGACTAATTTTACACAGCCGAATATAGACGACTCGCTAAAAAATAGACTATAGAATAGGGCTACCGTGTAGGCGGTACCATGGTGATGTGTATAAACTATTGTGACAAAGCAGCCATTTTCATTGAACCATTTTACCTATTATCTTATGTTTTTACTATACGATATAACTTTGTTGCTTGCAAGCTATAGAAAAACATTATTTAAGAGAGTTTTTAGCAAAGTGCCTGATGACGGAACTTGCAATATTTCTCGTTTTATTCAAAACGAAATGTACATGCATATTTAATGACATCAGTGGCATATCACGCTCAACCAATAAATGCCTTACAATAACATTTAAGTCAGTGTTATACCACATCTAAACTTTTCCTGTCTGCAGTTCTGAAACGCGTCCAACGATCACTTTATATGATGCTAAAATAACCGTAACAACATATTTAAACACATAAATCAGCAATATCTTCCTTCCTGTAAGACATTAATGCCGAACGTTATACGATAATGTGGCGACATTGGCACAGTTTGTTTATCTTGTAAATACAGTAAATTTTTGACATATGAGATAAATGTTATTTGCCAAATGTTCACATCATTTATATATATTCTGGGTGAATCAGTGCCTGTATGTCAGCTTGTTTTGGTAAATGTACCTTTGCGCAACATATCGCCAGGATCTAGCCATGCAGGTATGATCATTTCTGAAATAAACATATTCCATACGTCTAGGGTTACATTCGACAGCATACCCTGTTATGTTATCGATGTTTAAAAATCTCGCGCGAACTAGGTTATCAGAAGGTAGGAAGTAAAACAAAAGTCAGAACTAAGTTTAGCTAAGTGATGACAGTTATTGCATTCTTATGTAATATTTACACACGGTCACTTTGGCAAACATCAAAGCGCAATTTTAAAAATAAAAAATTGAATCACATGATCCAGCTTTTGACTGATCAGATGCCTATAATTGCATAATTAAATTAATTGTCACAAAAGCCTTGTAATTTAGCATTGATACAACCCCCAAGAGAGCACTACTAGAGCGGCACAATGACCCAAGGTCTAGGCATCCAACAGACATTCAAATACCAGCCGTAAATCAAACTGAAGTTTCAAGGTTAATAACTACAAGACCAATTATTGAAGCCTATCACTCACCCGATTCACGGTGTCTCGCCGGTGGTACGTGACAAGGTCCTGTAACAACCATGGTTGTGGGTTTCTCCCGATCTCTTCACTGATCTCAAGTGAAATATCTCAAGTGAAATATTCTTGAGTAGGGTGTAAAATTTTTATCAAACAAACAAATGAATGCATTACCGGCGCAGCTATTTAAGACGCGGGCACTTAACAAACCGTATCATTTAAAACACTTAAAGGTCTGCCAGCAACCTCCGGATAGTCGTGGGTTTCCCCCGGGCTCAGTCCGGTTTCCTCCCACCATAATACTGGCCGCGGTCGATAAATGTGAAATATTCTTGAGTACGGCGTAAAACACCAGTCAAATAAATAAATAAATAAATAATCACTTTTAAATGTTGGCATTTTAATTTTTGCGTCAAGGTATACGGAATCGATGGACGGAAAAGTCACTGAATCTGTGAACTGTGGAAGCTGTCTGTGGAATGACAAGCAATACAGACTCTACGTCATGTCAAGCTCTACAGGGGCGCACTGATGTCCGAATGAAACGCAATCTAAGAAAATTTATTGCTAAAAGGGCTCCCGGGCATGTGGATCTTCTCACACAGGAAAAACACATCAGCAGTATTGTGATGCGCTGGGTTTGGTGACAGAGCGGTGTTAGTTATCACGCTCTCGTCTCCCCTTGGACTTATTATCTCTGTTGCTCGATATTGTGACGCTTTGAAGAAGGGTTTATATATTTCTGGGACACATCATATTTGAGCAAACCAGATCCTCAGAAATATTGTGGTGAATTGAAAGGAAAAGGAAAATGTAACATTCTGTGGGATATTTTGTTATTTCTTTTCACCCAGTAATAATAAACCTCAACACCGTAAATTCACGTTTATTAAGGGAGTGAGTGAGTTAGTGCTTGGGGTTTAACGTCGTACTTAACAATTTTTCAGTCGTATGACGATGAAGGAAAACTTAGAAAGCATGCAATGTGCCTCCTTGTTGCAGGACGGACTTCCACCGCTCATTTATCTAGTGCTTCTTCACTGAGACCCCTTACCGAAGACAAGTCAGCCGCCATGCCCGAGCCATTCTAGTGATACGGGTCAACCAGTCATTGCACTCTCCCCTTCTTGCTGAAGGCCAAGCGAGGAAGTTACAACTTCGTCTTTTAAGGTCTTAGGTGTGGCTCGACCCAGAATTAACCCTGGATCTGTCGCCCCGAAATGGACGTTCTACCAACTGTGCTGTCGGGTCCGGTGGTTATTAAGTGACTGAAGGTTATATTGTATAGCCCTAAACAGTTCTGTGTGTTCACCTCCCTCTCCCCGTCTACTACCACACGTGAGCTACAACACGGCGCGATGTAGCTTTTGTGCACAACTAAATCAGTGACGTAAAGTAATTTCCTGGAATTCTGCACTCGTTGAATAACGCAGCACAGATATATTTATGTTCAGAACTTGTAGCTAGGCTCTATGGGCATTGCACCTTCATCCCTGGTATATTTGAGCTGTGACATTAGTTTTCTTTTATAACAAACAACGACGCAAGCGTTATTTCAAAAATGCAATGCACCATCAACAATTCACGATAAAAACACCATCCCCAGGAACAACAAGAATACCATCCTCTCCTAGAGCTGTTCCTATGACCTATGAAGTGAAACAAACACCTTTTCACTGTCTTCTTAGGCGGTTACACCCACTCAGTGAAGATGATGGTTTGAAACAATGTTAAACGTCTCTTCAAAGTTGACCATAGTCAGATAGCGCGAGGTTGATGCCAACGACCAAAACGTTTGAAAATCATCAGCAGAAGGACGCCCCTCTTGTTCTTTGAACTCACTTACCACAATCTATTACCACAATCTGGGCTCGTACACAGCAACACAAATTCCTGATAATTACATACTCCTGATATATAATACTTCATCTACCCGGATGTGTTAAGTTTTCAGTGTACACGTGCTCACAGCCTTGGATACACTTCGCTACCTCGATTTGATTAATAGTTGCTTCACACCTCATTCTGCTGGGATGATTTTATCAAAACGTCCCTAGTTAAGAGGGAGAGATTGTGGGTGTGGATGTAGAGAAATACCCGTAGAGAACAGCATATCAACAAACGCTTCACACAGCTGCCTTAGCGAGAGCTAAGCCACAAAAAATTAAATTGGTAAGGCTAGAACAGATTTTTTACTGTAATTTATTATCAAAGTTTTATATGCACATTACATTCCCACATTGCAGTATTATGCTATCGTTAGGCAAATTATAACTGTGTTGTAAATGGGTAAACTTAAGGGTTCTTTAAAAAAAAAAAACGACAAGATTTACCGCTAACATTAACGCTAGAAATAACTCTCATGCTGATACCAGCGTTGGCGTTGTGTGACGTGTTCTTTGAATCTTGTGGGTTCTTTTCCTGCCTTGGCTGTTGTGAGACTCGACTACTTTCTAATTCTACCTTTCCTCCACCTTTGTTTTTAAGTAACTAGCGGTATTTAGGTTCTGATGAAATCGCGTGAGATCTTTGGCATTTTGTGAGCAGCCGGTAGCATACCGTATGACGGCCTATCAATTTACATTGCATTTCAATTGATACTTTTATAACAGTATCTATTTAAACTCTAATTTTCCATTGCGTTCATAATTTTGAATTCATTAGCAGTGAAACAAATGATTCGTATTTTATTGTAAGCTCAGATTCACTGAGTACATGTACATGCCACCGAGAAATCCAGCCACACAAAAGTATCTAAAGTAGTTATTTGATTCTGTTGTTGGCCCGTCGCTAATGGAGTCAAGCCAGTGTTATCGTTATATTATTAAACTGTTACACTGTTTTGAGTCACTTAATGAAGTGCTCCTTTCAACTCGAGAGAACTATTGGTTACGAGATCCAAAGATGAGGTTACGATTTTTGGCATATATCCCTGTGTGGGATGTGTCAAGAAATAACAACACGAAATTATCTTCCTTTTCTGATCAGTTGTATTTTCGAAATGCAGTTGTGCTTTTCTGCAACATATAGGCCTACTCTATTAATTATTGCACAGTAAACCATGTAAACCATAACGTTATGTTAAAACCAGTGAGGGGGCCTCCGTGGCTCAGTGAAATATTCTTGTGTACGGCGTAAAAACACTAATCAACTAAATAAATATATAAAACCAGCGTGCCGCGGTACCTTCATAGACAAAACTGTATAGGTCCCAAGGTTTATATCTCTCCATTTGTTTTTCCAACAAAGGCGACTTCGACCTGTACTTCATATTATGGTAATCAGACGGGGAACTCTTACAGACATGGACAAACGCACATTATGAAACATCCCAAAACCCAGGAAGTAGGAAACGTGCGATGAGAGTCCGACTGTGATGGGCCATTTCTCCCTTTATTCATCGGTTCGTGAAATTATCGTACGTGTAAAGTACATATTTAATGCGGTCGCCGACACAAGACAGTATGGCCTATAAGTGCCTTAAAGGAAGTTTTAAATCAATAATATTTCTTACACTGTAAGAGAGAAAAGTGATAGGGTCTAACAGGCGTAGAAAGATTCGGACAAAAAATACACGATATTTAAAAGTGTTGACATTAGTCTTGTTGACTTTTCCTGTTTTCATCTCTGAAACGCTTTCAACATTGACTTCATATTATCCGAAAATAACCGTAAGATATATTTAAACGTAAAATCAGCAATATTCTCCATTCTGTAAGACATTAATATGTAGCATAATACCATAATGTAACGATATTTCCAGATTATCTTTAAATACAGGATTTTTTTGTGACATATCAGATGAACAATATCAGCCAAATTGTCACGTATAAAATATATATTCTGGGTTATACGCCGTCTTTAGGTCAGCTTGATCTTCTGTAGTTGTACTTTAGCACAACGTATTTTAAGGGTCTTTTTACAGTATGGTAATTAATCAAGTAATCAATGCCCTTATCTCCAGAGTTATTTTTCACATCCTCAACAGTTATACCATGAGATGAGATGTGTAGAGATACTCCTGCAAACTGGGCTCTCACAAGATAGTGAGTAAAACACATGTCGGAGCTAAGAGCTTAGCTAAGTGATGACAGTTAGTGCACTATCATGTAATATTTACACACGGCCACTTGGCAAACGTCAGCTGTAAAGATAACAACCACTATATGCCTGGACCACAGAAGCTCGTACACAGCAACACATACCGTAAAAATTACACCGAGTTTGATAGAGAGCGAGTAAACATACCGTCATTCCGTAGTATCATAGCATATGCATAACTATGTAAAAAATGCAGTACTTGTAACCTCAATTCATTAGCCATCAATGGCCCATAAATACTAAACTTTGACACAATTAACTAAAAAAACAAACACCACAATTTATCTTGTACTCAAGCAAAACCCCGTTCGCCATTCCCTGAATGTAAATCCTAAATCTTTACTTATACATTTATTTCATTGGTGTCATACTCGAGAATATTGCATTCGGAATAGACTTACAGATTTACATGACCATCTCGTTTCTTATGAAAGGAGTTCAAGTAAAAAAATCACGCTGTACGCTCAGTAATTAACTTCAAATTCAAATTCAAATTTGAATCGGATGATCGGGAAGTAATTTGTCCAATCCGCACCGAAAAATAGCTAACTTAGTAAAATTGTGGCGCATTTCCTTTAATTATCTTCCACATCTGTACATCTACGGCATGGATGAAAACACCTACATAATCTGTACCCTGTAAATTATTCTACTTCATATGTTTATGGGTTTCACACTTCCTGCCTCCAAAGTCGAGTGGAACGTTTCGTCTATTTAACAAACAAACAGCAAATACTTCGATGTAAGCGATGTTGGGTACAATAATCAGAGAATCTCAGGACTGTAAATGATCGACAGTTCATTTTGGATACTTCCATAGATTTTACTGTCACCTTTTATTCGGCGAAACAGTGTCAAGTTTTCACAAGGAGTTTTGTAAAAAGTGAACTGCAAGTGTTTTCCGGAAAATTCTATCACGTTAAGCATGAATTCGGTGAATTGCTTGCTTCAAGACACAGAAATACAATACCGACGATTTTAATCTACAAAGTAAAAACAATCCAATCGAAATTCTTCTACGTGCTTTAAACTGAATCGTCTTTATTTAGTCAGCTCTTAATTACAATTTACAATCATATTGTGCTAGATCTGTGGCGCTATTCATGATATTATCTAATTCAGCTTAACCCCAATCTATGGCTAAACGAGCATTTGCAGTTTTTGATGTCAAAACTCTCTTTATATGGATAATTGCAATCAAAGTGTAACAGAGATACTTTTTATACCTTGGTAGCATGATAGTTTGTTTTATACCTTTCCAACATAATATTCTGTATGATACAAATATGAGCCTTTCAATGTTATAAACTTAAAGTGATGTGGACCACGTACTGAATTTTACGCAAGAGTTATTACACGAATGTCGTCCGGACATCATTGAAATTGTTTATTACTTCTGCATTCAGATATCTGTCTTCCGTTTTACCGGTTGACGGCCTGGACTATGATTTGGGTATTTCTGTTACTAGGATCCGTAGTATAAAAGATGGGTTGTTGAAGGCAACAGCGCCGAGGACCGTTGAGCAAAATGCACCGTAAATTACAATTCTGTCATACATTTTCAATAGGAGCTGCAATGCGTGCAATATCACGGAGTTATGGAACCCCAATATTAAGAACTGGAGCATTGACAAATGTCGGGAGATGCAAGAGGACTATTTTACGACACGAGGCCATAAACCTAAATGGTTTATGAGGTAGTAATGGAATTCACTGGTTTTTACACCTCCCTCCGTTTTTAATGGCAGGAGTATTATTTATACTTATTCCAGTCGACACACCCACTTAACTACTGGCTTCCCTGGTACATTGTTCAAACTCACTAACGAGAACGAACAAGTGCATTCGTTCCGAATTTATAGCGCGATGTTTGTATATAAATAGATGCATTAGCACTAGAGTCGCGATCTTATAAGAAAACGTGTTGCTCAAGAACTCAATGTTTCTGTGAATAAACCATGGTATATAAACAGCGATGAGGTTTCCATTTCAGGGAAGCAATATCACTCACACCAAGCAGAAGCAGTAAGTAGACGGTGCCCAAGTGAAGTGCTGAAAAAGACACAAAAGCTCCAACGCGTTCCAATGTAGAAGCCTATCCATCGCAGCCCTTGTACTGGAGTTTAAATAAATATAAACCTTGACAGAAAAAAAAAATTAACCCTTTTTTATTTTGGGCATGTACAGATTTTCGTGATGTCATCAAACTAGTAATTAGTCAATCCATTGCCCATCGGTTTGATAATTAATGAACCATACGAATAATCATTTAAGAAAAGAACAAATCTATGGCGCTACTACTTCCTCCATTTTAAGTTCCATTTATTTATTTGACTGGTGTTTTACGCCGTACTCAAGAATATTTTACTTATACGACGGCGCCCAACACTATGATGGGAGAAAATCGGGCAAATCCCAGGAAAACCCACGATCATCCGCAGGTTGTTGACGGGCGTTCCCAAGTACGAGCAGATATAAAGTTAGACTTGAACTCGCGGCGACCGCATTGTAGAGTGGCTCCTGAATGTTTGCACATCGCCAACCGGCAAAGCACTTGACCACGGTGGCTCCTTAAATAATAGTGTGTTGGTGTATTACGTTGGAGTACTATTACATTGGAGATTTTGATTTTGCTTTATCATGACTATTGACTGTTCATGTACATGCGTGGAGAGATGCCCAGCAAATGCTTATACATGTCAACTGACGAATATTCTGACAAGTGCTTGGATGGAAAAGACTGAATCAACCCTTCAAAAGGGGACAAAACCCTCAGTAACAACATTGATAAAGGTAAGTAAGTTTGTAGTCCCCTTAATCGGGATAAATCTTCAAATTACCACCATTTCTTTGGGCTAGCTTATGTGATTGTATGTTAAATGTGATGATAATACAGCATTTTGAGACCAGTGACGTCTAATAAACTGGATTTTTTCAAGTTAAGCCATAGCTAGGGCACGTATAATTTCCTACTATATATGGGTTTACATACACAGTTATAATAAACCCCCGAGGTAAATTGACAAGAGGGCGTATTTCACCGGTTACGTGTGACCATTTGCCAGCTATCACACTGTCATTGTTGCTCTGGTCTTTCTCTCTTTGATGTACGTCTTAATTATATTATAAAGTATTACTTGATAAAAATGGATCATCTTTTAATTTAGATCATGGCACCGACTTAATAACTGACAAACGCGTCATTTCTGAACGGGTTTGACTATGTAGATAATACAAAGCTGTAACGTCTACTACACCTGTCGGCCAGGTGTTGGTATACTGTCGCTTGATCGAACCCCGTGATTTGTTCTCGTCGGAACGTGTTCCATTGAGCCAGACAATGGATATGAGGTAACATTTACACAGACGTATAATGTGAATTATGTATGTTTTATGTTATATCATCCGAGCTAAAGTTAATTCTCTGCTCTGTATGAAAAACTGACTCTTTTAAAACCCTGGACGTGTGCCATGATGTTTGATGTACTAGTGTCATGAGATTTAGAAAATAATGTTTTGATTTATTTCAAAGAACTCTTTCGAAAACCGCACTAAAAAGAGACATAATGGAACTTTTAGTGGCTTTCCACTCATCGAGTGTGTAACAGCACTTGAAAGCAGATCGGCCGTATATGTAGTCAGGCGGAATTCTGCTTCCGTTCACGATTGCTTGTGGTAGATGTCAACCTGCCCTAGACGGTAAATTCTCCAACTTTATACATCCGAGATCGATATGTACTGCCATGTTAATGTCTGAGATACAATTTCAGCTGGAACGTCTCCTGACCTTCGTTTAAGGTATTAAATAAAAGCTGTTTCCCAGCGTTGTTAAGTTAGTGGTTTTGCTTTGGAGAAACTTTTACCGACTGGGAACTAAAAAGCTGTAAAATCTCTGGCATCTAAATATTAACAGGTATTAACCACAAATTCTTGATGAAACAAATATATCTATTACGATGAATGAATTTCTTTAACATAGTGCAATCACTGCGATGCACAATTTATTTGTCATGTGTTAAACGATCATTACCTTTAGAGTCCACTTTCAGTCAAAAGGTAAGTACGTAACATTAGTATAGAACATATTTTTAGTCTCGGAAGTTGCTCTTTGAATGGGACACTACTTGTCACAGATCGTACTTTTATTAAAAAAACCCTTGTCTTATAAATGTTTTTGTGCGAGTATATTCCCATAACGAATGGAAATTGCATGATAAATTACAAGATGAAGTCTTGCTGATGTCTAAGGCAAGAGAATTGTTGATTTCATACTGATCATGACGCTTTTTTACTGCCCACTTCTTCTGTTCAAATGAAGTTCTAAAGCAACTACGTGGCTTGAAAATTGTCCAATTTACAAAAGCCAGACATAATATATGAATATATGAAAGAGCATAAATATGAATATATAAGAATGTATTCGGCTGTTTAAAAGCTGATATCAGATTGATGATGATATGTGCCGCAGTGTTTGGAAATGTTTTCACACAGAAATTAATCAGAGTAATCATTTGGATAAAGCTATTAGCTCAGTGCGACCCCAAACCACATACACTCAAGTGGGCGTGGCAGTAAGCATGCCCCAAAAAAGGAACACATTAACTAAATCTTAGAGAAAGGCGTTTGTCTCAACAACAAGGCTGAATACAGCAAAATAAATTACCTTATACTGCAATTCATGGGGAAGCCAAGGACTAAGGTATGGAATCCTCAAAGTGATATTACTGGTCTGTACCTTCATAGTTCATGCCTTCAGATACGTAGAAGCCTACGCTAAGCCAGTTTTTCTCCCATACCACAGTATATTATTACACCAGGAATACATACAGATCACTAAAAGGCCTTTTTTCTTCAGTTTTTAGGGTCTTTGTGTTTCCTTGTTCTTCAGAGAAGGATTTATGAACATTTTCAGTAGCTTGCATTTTTCTTTCGGTATTTTAAAAACTTGTTTGATGTTATTTTGATATATTCAGTTGTTAAAATGAATACTGCATTCTCTCCATGGTGTAGTATTTTGTACTGTATACCCAGATTAAAGATCGATTCCTTTGCATGGTTTTAATAACTAATAATAACTCTTTATTACATTTTTGACAATATAGAATTTTGAGTGATTCTAGGCTAGTGACATTAACAGTTCTGTTTTTTTTTTGTAGAAGTATCATGTCATATTTACAGATTACATTCTAACATTGCTCAAACAATACACTTCCAGTTAAAATTAAGATTTTTTGTTTAGTCTGAATGAAGTAAATTCCCAGAGTCGATTTTCAGCGGTTACGTGTGGCCATTAACCAACAACTATCAAACTATTGTGGCTGCATAGTCTTTATTATGCACCAGCCAGTGTATCAGTCCTTATAATGTAACGCAGATGAATAAAGGGAGATACGGTTTACGCTGTTATCAGTAGTGAGAGTAGCATTTGTGTACGATAGCCAGTATAGTTTACATGTGGCCTGTGATGTTAGCCCTGTTGTAAAGATAGAAGTATTTGAGATCTAACAAAACGAATTTGTAGGAAGAACCACATACAGACACATTTCCGGTAGGTCAAGATTTATTTCCGGCCAGCACGTGGCGGGAATCTAATAACTTCCGTAGCAAAATTAATGATAAATAAGTTGTTATCTGTTGATACAGTGTTTTTGAGACAGAATATTTCCATCGGAAGAAAATAGCGACAAGTGTTTTACACTAAATCCTGATGTGTTTTTGTAACTGACGTGATACCATACATCCTAGACGAATAAATTGCGCTGGCTTACGGCTTTCACAGTGATAAATTCAAATAAAAGGGACCTAAATCAGACTATATCTTTGATTTGATTTACCTCAGTCTATTCTCGTTGTCTTTTTAGTTTTTTAGCTTATATATCTATTTAAGCCCTATTTTGCTTCAAGCATTTAAATCCTACGTTTTTTATCACTATGCGAATCGTGAGGTAAAAACATAGGTTACGTAAAATCATTTTTCTACCGCTGTATTTATTTCATTGCATTAGTTGGGAATAAAATCAGTTCTGAAATTTAGTTTTGAGTAAGCCTAGTAGAGATATCACTATATTTCTGTCAATTATTGCCACAGCTTCTACGTTAATTCCGAAAATGTAAAAAATGTATTTTAGAAATCATAATTGTTTTTATGTTATAACACTCTGGTGACGTCTTCAACTTTAAAGCACTTGCAACAGTACCAAACTCGCAAAACTCCCGCTCACTTATAATACAATGGAGACAGAAATGGGAAAACGCGTGGGCACGGCGTAATCATATTATCTTGCTCTTAATATCTAGAAAATGTGTGCGTTCATCATACTGACTGTCAAAGCAACACCAAAAACATACTGTCAGTATTGTTATTTTCAAATTCCCTTGTTAGCCTGTTTAATATAACACTTTTGGGACTGTGCTTTTACACCTGCTAACATATAACATGAGGCTCAATCGCCCACATACACTTTATTCCACTTTTGATTTTGTCGCTTAAAAAAAAATGAAAAAAAGGTAAAACCAAAGTAGATTTGTGTGTATTATTGGTTCAGTTGGCTATTGCATTTTTGGATACAAAAATCCCATTATCGCAACACGCTCAATTCATCAGTGAAAATTAGCTAACCGGAAATCAGAGGGTTTGATTTCAAAGGGCTCAAGATTAATTCATGCTCACTATTTGCCCTCACACTCAGGTAACTGGTCTAGATAGTTTCTCTTGCAGCGATGTCGTAAAATTTGGAGGGGAAATAAAGGAATTAAACACAAAGCCCTTAACGCCAATGTTTTGGACCGCTACGTAGTACAATTTGCATATATAATCCGGAGCATAATGATACGAAGATATGTAATTCATAACGTTTTCTGACACTGACAGGCAATTAGGGAGTGGATACTTTTTCTTGTGATAAAATGGAGCTGTACAATGTTAACTTTCCATACAATTACCACCTATTGGGGACAAGAGCAATCCTTATTAAAGAGGAAGGAACGGTACAAATGGAAACTTGCCACAGATTGTTTCAATATGTTTTCGGAAACCATGATTCCACGGGCTTTGAACCCTCTACAGAGAGTGCAACTCGGACATTGAACACAAAGTGTCCCACAGCAGCCTGCATCCGTTTGAAGAACGAAAATTGCAAGGCAGAAACTCAATTTCGACAGTTTTGTTCCGTTCAATTCTTTATTACGAATTATCACGTCGAATTTCTTTTTTTAGTGGTAAAATATGGCTCTGTATAAATGGCCTCCACAAAATTGCGTTGACTTCCTGCTTAGAAAGGAAACAAGATCCAATCCGCGACAAATAGTGCTTGGCTTTTACACTAGTTCTTCTAATAAATTACAATCACCTTCACTGAATACTATTTCTGTCTAACTCCTGAAAGCCATGATGTTAGTCGGCGTGTAATTTGCGACTATTTAAGCATTTACATCAACAGAATAAACTGTAAAGGAGGTAAATTGACAAGAGGTCGTATTTCACCGGTTACATGTGACTATTTTTCAACTAACACACTCTTCTAGTTCTTCTTTTACTCTCTGTGCTGTTTTACCTTTTAACTCTTGCCCAAGTATCCTGTCTTGTTGTGTGCAGACTTCTGTTAAAGACAAAACTCTTTTTTTTTAACTTTACACTATCTTTGCAGTGAGTTCGTCCGAGATGTACTGAATTTTCGCCCACACTTTTAATCATCTGTGATGGTGCTGTATTAGTCAGGTTTTGTGAAAAATGTTTGTCGGGTGTCTGACTATGTGCGGTGCTTTCCTCAATTCGTAAATAATTGTGTAAAACTGCGCAAAACTGACACCAATAAATAATAAATAAATTTTAAATGTTTGATGTGTGTTAGGTTCTTTTTTGCACATCCGGCAGCAGCTTAAAACATGCCGTTCGTGTAAATCATTGGTAAACCTCAGAAACATGCATATTTAAACCACAGCAAAGCCCGCGAAAGCTGGATTCGAACATGTGACATCATTGCTTATTGAGACAAAGGAGTTTTGGGAAGATTGGTGCGTAATTTTAATTGAATGGGTCACTGTGGACAACCTTTAGTTTTTACACTGGTCTCCTGTGCACTGTATCATTGCCCTGCTGTATCCGTACACAGGCTCATTCAGCCATTGGCTTCAGGCACATCGACCGAGGAAGATCTCCGTTACGCTTAGCTAGAAATAACTCGATAAACACGCTGTTATGAGTTAGTCATGGAGAAATGACACAGTTCTGAGCAAAGTAACAAGTCTAGTTAAGGTCCTAGATACTTCTGCTCGAAGTGTTCTGTCGGAAGTCTGACAAGTGAGTCTAAATAGATGTAACAAACGCAACTCGTTTGAATTTTTTGCAAGAATGAGATTTTGTTTCGTTGTCTACTTGTTGATGGCGATCGATTCACACTCCAGAAGGCCAGTTATTGTTCTGGAATAATGTTTGTTTTCTATGGTGCGTTTTTGTTTTTCCTTTTTTTAAACGTCTAATTCGACAAAAACTATGGCACATCGATTAGCTTTGTTTTTACCGAAGCTCAAAATAGTAATATCTGCCTGTTTAAAAAAGATCGAGTTGCTTTCACGAGATCTCCTGTTTGATCATGCCAATAAAAATTGACGAAATAAATTGACACCACTTCGTGACTAGGGTTTTTAGCGGTTTACTTGACAAACTAAGTCTAATGACCACACAAAATATGCAGAACTTCTCGATCCAAACGATATATCTCGTACAGACATGGGTCGGAACATCTGCGCAGGGATGGCGTAATATCTCAGGAAGATGTTCACATCATACGCCGATCATACAGCCAAGGTAGGTGTACCATCTGCGTATGATGGGCGTAAGATCCGCGTATGATGGCGTAGGGTCCGACCATCATCCGCGTAGGGTTTTACGACATACACTAACATTCACACATAAACTAATCTAACTTACAACAAATGCCGCTAAATTTGACACTATTCACAAACGGTCTAGTTACAGGCGTGATTACTAATTTGCACATGATTTCCACACATGATTTTGACTGTTTCCGCAATTATTTGCTATTAAGTGCTAAATATGGTGTAAAGTTACAACAGAAATAATACCTGGAAGTTTATGAACCACTAAAGGATACTTTGTAATATTAGTACTATATTAGTAATATTTGTCCTGAAATGCGGATAGGATTTCCACTGACTTAAATAAACTAGAAACGCGAAAGCGAACCTCGAAAGCCATGTACTGGGCTAGCTCATCTTCTTACTGGCTTGAATTCATGAGAGTTAGGCAAATGATAAATCGTTCACTAACACTTTTCTCACCACCACGCCTGCTTTACCAGGTAAGCCAACTGAAGATATGTCATGTTTACAGCTGGCGTTTAGGCTAAGGCTAAAGTGCCGTAAAACGGTCTAAACGAGACAACATGTGCCGGCCGATCAAGATCCGCCATGGGCCACTCATCATGGCCGTACGATCCGCGTAGGATCCACCCCACATTCGAACAAGATGAGCTTAGAATGGGCCACTGATACGCGTAGAGTTTATCGTTAGGATCCGGCAGTAGTGTAATTTAAAGTGTTCGGTGTGTAATGGCATTTTCATTTTTCGAATAAAAACTGAAATCTGCAAGTGAGTATTTCAGTGATGAGAAATGTCACTTGACTTTTCCCACTGTTTTTGTCTGTTTCCTCATCATACGCTCCGTTTATCGGTGTTCTGTTTATGAACAATAACGTTCTGTTCAGTTGACACTGGTTTTTGCCTAAGGCTATGTTCTTATGTTCCAAGGAACTATGGGATCTGCTTTTACTCTCACTAATTGGTATGTCTGTCTTTTTCCTTAAAATACCTATTTGCATAACGTTCATTTCATTATGAAAGTTTTGTGCTGTTCAATCTAATCATGGCTAAAAAGAAGCCAAATTAATTATTAAAACGATATTAGGTAACGCCTTCTGAAGTATTCTCGTATGTAGCATCGCGAAAGAGGACTCGTGAGGAAAGAGGAGGTTAGAGGTGTGTGGGAGTATGGGACAATCAGCATTTATCAATATTTCTTAATGTAAGATGTCCATACCAAACGACTTATGCAGGTTTGCGTAGTACAAGTGGAATAATGGCTGAATCATACATACACTGTATTGCGTTTCCTTCTTCTGCGTCTGTCTTCGTCCAAAACTCGTGAACTGAGGAATTCAATGGCTCGTTGAATCAAATCAATCGTTAACTGTGGAGTCAAATCACACGTGAACTTTGGAATCTAATCACTCGTGAACATGGCAGATATATCTGTGACCCATGACGTCAAACTGATGTTGGATAATCACAGATCTTAAATAAAAAGATAACACAAGGCTTATATGGAGTTAAATAGATATCACGATATAGATGTTTTGTTTTAGCTAGTTGTATACACGTACTGAAGACTCACAGGTTTTGTTTTTTTTTTTTTTTTGATTGGTGTTTTACGCCCTACTCAAGAATATTTCACTTATACGACGGCGGCCAGCATTTTGGTGGGTGGAAACCGGGCACAGCCCGGGGGAAACCCACGACCATCCGCAGGTTGCTGGCAGACCTTCCCACTTACGGCTGGAGAGAAAGCCAGCATGAGCTGGACTTGAACTCACAGCGACCGCATTGGTGAGAGGGTACTGGGTCATTACGCTGCGCTAGCACGCTAACCGACTGAGCCACGGAGGCCCCCTCACAGGTTTTAGTCAGACATCTAGAGACTACTTTGTATACATTTTACCAACAATATGGAACCATATACATGTACATATGTCGTGCATCAACTGATTTTCACAAGAAATAAAAAACACACTAAAAACATTTGCATATGTCAAAATATGGAAAAGATGTGCCGCTCTGTTATACGTTACACATGCGCAATTGGTGCAGTTAAAATATATCAGAATTTTCTCTGTGGTGGATAGAACTGAAAACTTTTTGCCCAGTGCTACAAACCACCCCGCTTGAAGTTCATCAAGGTCACAAAATACTACGACTTCAATTCCAGCGGAAAAGACTAAAAACATGGCAGTCATGCTGGGTTGATTTTTTCATATGTTGTTGAGAAAGGTACGAGTCGCATGCAATAGTAGGACATCCAGCCGTGTGAGAGTAAAGAGATTTATATTTTTGGTGTTAAATATTACAAATTTTCTACATAAACACAAAGGAACGATTTCTCCTGGAAGCCGTTAACATCAACACCATCGTAACCTCAGTAACAGAGAAGTACCATTAATTCTGGCATCAAATAGTAATAAAGACAAGAGAATCTAGAACATTCTAAGATGGACCTGTATTTCGACAGTCTGTTACATTCACCTGGTTCCCTCATCCACTGTGCATTAACTCCTTTACACGAAATCAAACCAAAGTGCCCCAAGACGCTGATAAATACATTGTCCAAAACAGTGTATTAGGGCGCTTGATAACTAACCATTGGGTCTGGCTGACGGAGAATTTCCGTCAGTCTGGGTATAGATCGATGTGATCGGATGTCTTCATTCAGAATGAATGGGGCTGTAAGCGCTCTAGTCTATATGTACAACCAACAAGGGGGTGGATAAGGTTTATATCTATAAATAAGACTTAAAGAAACAGAAAAAAAGAGCAGTGGAAATCCGCCCTGCAACAAGGAGGCACATCACATGGACTCCTATATGACTGAATTGTTCAGTACGACGTTAAACCTCAAGCACTCACTCAATGCACAAGATTTAACATTAATGAAGTCACAAAACTGATCCGCCCATAATCGGATACTTTCTGACCCAAGGCGGTGACTGTGGGATCCAAACCCTATTTTCATTTATCACAGAAACGTGCTAGACACATACATTTAAAGTAGACATCCTTGAGTTACAAAATAATAAAACACAAACTTGCTTTGAACCAAAATGAGGTACTGTATGCATATCATGTGTAGTTGTGTCGATCCCACAGAGTTGTTCAACTATGGCACACGACGTTTGGTGGAAAAAACACAAGTTTATGTTTAAAAAGCATAAGTATTTTTTGTATGTTCACTTATTAGCCCTGAGTTACTTTACATGCGGGAAATATATAACGTCGAATTCACCGTTTTCTACCAAATATCAAAACCTGCCATCAAACATTGATACATGTAATTGTACATTTCTGGCTATTCTAATTTGTACATAACCAGGAAAACGAACAAGGACAAATAATTACTTCCAGTAGGAGTCATTACAGACAGTCCTTGTTTTATATACTGGTTTCATGCAGTGTACTGTAGCATGGCCCTGATGTACACGTACATGGACATATTTAGTCACTGACTTCACTAACGCGTGACGATGTAGCTCTCCTTTACGCTTAACGAGAAATAACGTGATAAACACGTTGTTAAGAGTTTGTCTTGGAGAAATAATACAGTTGTTCATTTCAATTTCTGTCATTCTGAGCAAAGTACCATGTCTAGTTAAGCCCTCAAAAAACATCTTTTCGACGCGTTCTGTCGAAAGTCTGACGAGTGAGCCTAGATGGATGTAACAAACGCAACTCGTTTGAAGTTTTCGCAAGAATGGGAATTTGCTCCGGCGTCTACATGTTGATGGCGATCGATTCACACTTGAGAAAGCCAGTTATTGTTCTGAAATAATATTTGTTTTCTATGGTGTGTTTTTGTCCCTCTTTTGTCTTTAAACGTCCATTTCGATTAGTATGATGGCATATTGATTTGCCTTGTTTTTAGAAAAGCCCAAAATAGTAATATCTGCCTGTTAAAAAAAGCTCGAGTTTCTTTCAAGAGATCTCCTGTTTGATCATACCAATAAAAATGGACGATATAAATTGACACCACTTCACTGCTTGAGCTCTATTTTAGAACGTTCCACTTGACAACATCAATCTTAATCACAACATAAAACATAATTTAAAGTGCTCGGCGTTTAATCGCATTCTCACTTTTTACTCAGAAAATGAAAACTGTAGGTGAATATTTCAGTATTTCCGGTGAGAAATGTCACTGCATTTTTTCTTCTGTTTCCTCATCATACACTTCGTTTATCGGCGCTTCGTTTATAAACAATGACGTTCTGCTCAGTTGACTGGTTTTGGCATAAGGACATGTGCAAGTTGCAAGAATCTATAAGACGGCGATCTTACTGTAACTGAATGATACGTCTGTTTTTGTCTTTGAGATACCTGTTGGCATAACGCTCAATCCATTGTTAAATGCTTGTGCTGTTTAATATAATCACAGTATATATGTGAATGTGGTTTAAAACGAAAGCAAACTTAATGCTTTAAAAGAATATCAGGTGACGCCTTCTGCAGAAGCACTGTGATATCTAGCATCGTGATTGTGGACTGGAGAAGAAGCAGTAGGATAGAGGTGGTTGAGGATGTGGAACAATCTATGTCAATATTTCTTTTTGTAAGTTGTACCAAATTGCTAATGTAGGTTTGTTCTACATTAGTGTAAAGTGCTGCAAGTGAAATACTGTCAAAGTAATGCATATACCGCGTTTCCTTGTTCTCCGCCTGTCTCTGTCCCTGCCCACCACCACCACCCTCCCGCGCCTCATCATATCCCCATCCCCACCCACTTTCACAGTCGTTATTTATCTTTATCTTGTTGGCACATCTTATCTTCACGTTACCAAATTTAACAGCCCTGCGGAAATAACAGTTGCTCCAAAAGGCACATTAGTTCCGTATGCAGATCCCCAAAGGCTAGAGAACAATCATTATAAATGGAGCTGTATCTGTCGCACTCTCATATGTTCTTTATTTGTTGTCTTTTTTTATCTAAAGGAAGAGTCAACCGGCCCATGAACGCTGGAAACAAATTGTTCCAAAAACCGTCGAATCCAAACAATTGTTAACAGTGGAGTTAAATCACTTGTGAACTTTGGAATCAAATCACTCGTGAAAATCGTACATTGAACCGTGACCCATGACGTCAAACTGATGTTGAATAATCAGAGGACTTAAAAAAAAGACTTAAATTAAATAAAAAAGGAATAAGAAGATAATACAAGACATATATCAAGTTAACTAGATATCACAGACCAAACGTGTTGGGAGATTCCGGGGAATATCAGCACGGTACTTACTCAAAACGGGCAAAGAGCCGACTTGAACTGAAGGACAGAAGGCTAAATATAAGACGACTTTAATGATCTGAAATCAGGCATGAATTCAAACGTGACCGCCTATATATGCATCTGGCATGTATATTTTATGATTAAAATGATAAACTAAAGATGTCGTTTTCTTTTTGTATAACTAATTGTATAAACTTACTGAAGACACACGGGTTGTAGTCAGACATCGATACACAGCTGCCCTGTCCGCCTGCATTTAATACATTTTACCAACAATATGGAACAAACATTATACGTTACACATGCGCAATCGGTGCAGTTGGGCCCAAGACTTGGCTTCGAACTGAAGAGTGTTTTGTGCACTGATTGGATAACCCTGCCACGCAGACACCATAGACTCTTTATACGCTATAAATTTCTGCATTGTTTTATTTTTCACCCAATACATGTATCAGAATTTTATCTGTATCAGAATTGTCCACCCACATGAAGTTCATCAAGGTCACAAAATACAATGACTTCACTTCCAGCGGAAAAGACTAAAAAAACATGGCAGTCATGCTGGGTTGATTTTTTGATATCTTGCTGAGAGAAGTGCAAGTTGCATGTCGTGGTAAGGCATCGTGCCATGCGAGAATTAAGAGATTTACCTTTTTGGGGGTTGAATTTTACAATTTTACTACATAAACACAAAGGAAAAATTTCTCTTGGAAGTGAGCTGTCACCATGGTAACCTCAGTAACAGAGAAGTATTATTAATGTTGAGAATCAAAGAGGGCGATTATGGTATTAATCAAAGAGAACGGTTACTACTTATCATCAAAAAGTAATAAAGACAAGAGAATCTAGAACTCTTTAAGATGGACTTGTGTTTTGAGAGTCTGTTACATTCACCCGGTTCCCTCATCCACTGTCCATTAACTCTTTTATACGAAAGTAAAGCAAAGTGTCCCAAGACGCTGATAAATACATTGTCCAAAACAGTGTATTACGGCGCCTGATAACTAACCATTAGGCCTGGCTGACGGAGAATTTCCGTCAGTCTGGGTATAGATCGATGTGGTCTGAGGCGAATTCGGACGTCTTTATTCACAATGAATGAGACCTTAAGCGTTCTGGTCTATATTTACAACCATCAAGGAGGTGATTATGGTGTAAATTTGTAAAGAAGACTTCAAAACCTGTAACATTTACTCTAAGATGACCTAAATGTGGTTCTTTTCTCTGGGCATATAATAACGATTCTTACTGGTACGATTCTTCCAAGATATTTTCATGACAAAGGTATTTCACTCAACTTCCGAGCGATTGTTCTCTGAATTCATTACGTCATATTAGCTGTTCAATCAAGACAGGTGTTTGTCCACGCGCAAAGTATTATGTTACACACAATACCTGTAATTACGACAATGTTTCGCGCGCCTGATTTACAGCGAGATTTGCGCCATTTAATACTGTTGATCACATGACGAAAGCGGATCAGCGCCAAAAGCTGTTAAGTCTTAACGTTTTAGGGTCACATGTAAGTACACTGTTGTCTAAGTAGAGGAGCTTTTAAAAGTTTATCCTGTTTATAGCTTATTAGTCGTATCCATGCATTTGGAGATTTTACTACTCATGAATGATTAACTTGAGATGGTGATTTCTGAGTTTAAATCCGGTATTTGGGCGGAAAGCCTTGACTTGTCTGCAATTCATTACAGACGTCTTCCTGTCCTTTCATAACAGTTCAGCCAGTGATACAGCCTTGAAAAGCCATAGCCTTCGATTAGGGTACCGTGGCAATCAGTAATGGGTGATATCCAGTTAGAAATTGTCAGGTGCAGCTATACTGGCAACATTAAGTTAACCAGACAATATCTGTAAAATCGAATTACTAATACTTCAACGATATCAGTCCTGAATATTATTTAACGTCAATTCAGTGACAAATCCTTCCCGCTGATAATGGCGTACTTGTCGTAGAAAGGCGGTCACGAGACTCTAACCTCGATTGATAATAGGTGTACATCTTGCAGTGTTACGAGCCCCCATCTATGTGCTAACATGTTCAGGACTAAACCGCAAATTTGTGAATCGCGAATGGAAAATGGAGGTGACTGATAGAGTAAGTGAGTGCTCAGGGTTTAACGTCGTACTCAACAATTTTTCAGTCATATGACGACGAAGGAATCATTAGGGTGCATGTACGTGTAATGTGCCTCCTTGTTGCAGGACGGATTTCCACCACTCTTTTATCTAGTGCTTCTTCACTGAGACGACTTACCGAAGGCAAGTAAGCGGCCCCGCCCGAGCCATTATACTGATACGGGTAAATCAGTCGTTGCACTATCCCCTTCTTGCTGAAGGTCAAGCGAGGAAGTTACAGCTTCCTCTTTTAAAGTCTTAGGTGTGACTCGATCCAGGATTGATCCTGGATCTACCGCTCCCGAAGTGGGTGACTGATAGAAGATGTTCAGCTACACCTGACCAGAGGTCACACTATGTGTGAGTTTAACCCCGCCATCTTACTCAGGAACTTTTCAGATTACCCCATTCCATATGTTTCAAGGACGTTGTGATAAGCGATTGACGGCATTCGTTGGGTCATTCAGATTTGCATTAAAATTGCCGTCAGGAAGGTGTGCAAGTCGGTATGTCACGCGTGGAAGTGTTAGACAGTAATTTCCAAAATTTCATATTTCATGAATATTGCGTACAACCGTAATGAATCAAAAAAAAAAAAAATAAGTGACAAAATACGATTGATGATGATCGATCGCCCACCGTATATTCGCCGTGTTTAATCAGACCGCAAATTGGACACATGGGCAGTTGCAATCAAAGCGCAACTGAGACACACACAGTGTATCTTTATTATCGATATCTGATAACAAGCATGGTACTCTGTTTGGAAACCGATTTTATTTGTTCGCCTATAACATTCCTTACGTCTTTCCATCATCATTGAAAGCCGCTGCCTTTCCCCTTTACCTGGAACCGGCTTTTATTTGATATTATATATGCTTTCATAGTTCTTGGTGGTTTGTGTTGAACGTTGCTTTTAGAATTTACTGAGCCAGAACGTGCAATTTTGGTTGAAGGCTGATGTGTCCTAATGTCTCTTCTGGCGCCTAGATTAAACGGTCAATTAGAGGTACGTTTACTACACCTCTTGCCATATTATCGATCGCAAGTGTATAACTGAAAATAATATTCCACCGAATAAAATCGTCCCCAAATGAAGCGAGAAGCAACGCACACTGTAAGAAAAAAATAGGTCAGTATAATCGCTTTGTAGAATTAAATCCTGTCGACGAGACAAATTCCTAAGGACTTACCCTCTAGAAGGCCAGATTGCAAATCAGAGTCGGATTCGGTAATTCCTGAAATCTAAAGCTAGTGTTTTTTGGGGAGGGGGCTATATGCGTTAATCCCAAGCT
Organism: Liolophura sinensis; assembly: GCF_032854445.1. NCBI lineage: Eukaryota > Metazoa > Mollusca > Polyplacophora > Chitonida > Chitonidae > Liolophura > Liolophura sinensis. The sequence continues at coordinate 9,438,043 of NC_088305.1, read as the reverse complement.
TTAGATGACGATTTTGTTTTCCAGCTTATATAAACACAGCAATGAACAAATCCGTCTTATGGAACATGATGAAGGGCTTAAACATAACGGGATATGTTTGTCTTTGATGGGTGAGTTTGGACTGACCTCAATTTGATTTCATACTAGTCTCGTATTACGCTCTAGTCTGATGACAACTTAATTCCCATTCCCGCAAACACTGCATTTATACTGAAATGTGATTGCATTGTCAAATGATATGATAGACTTCGCCATTGTAAATGTGAAAACAGTTTGAGTATTACCCTAAGCAAGAAAAAAAAATCAATCGCATATCATTCTTACATCATATTATTTGTTATGTTTGGTGTGATAGTTTGTCTTAAGTACGAATGATTCAGCTAATACATGAAGGAATATAACTTTTTTTTAGTATTAAATATGTATTTACGTGTTTGATTTTGTTTTTATTTTATTGGTGTTACACGCCAAACTGAAGAATTTTTCACTTCGACACGATGAGCGTTATGGTGAGAGAAAATATGACAGAGCCTGTAAGAAACTCACGGCTATCCGCAGGTTTCTGGCAGACCTCCGGCCTCTGTAAGAAGTTAGCAAGCCCTGAAATCTTTTTGAAAACAGCATCGGTGACACATCTTACGATGTTAAACCACAGCACGTACCACAAAGCATATGCTGTGTTGTATGTAAAAACTGGCGGCCTCCCATAACTGTTATGTATCCAGGCCCTTATAGCCCGAGAGCAAACAAACGGTTCATATCTAACGATGATCTCGTGTTTTGACGTTCGCTAGGTTACATAAACACGAGAAGCCGCGAGAGATACATCAGTTACAGGTGTAACAGTGAGTATGTACCTATCGTAACAGTTCCTGTAATCAACAACACTTCGCGTTTATCAGTTTAAGGCCAGTATTTGAAATGTCACTGGTATAATGATATTACCTCGATCGCCTTCCATCTCCCAGCAAAACTTTGAGCTGCAGAGAAACATAATCCCTGCTATCTTTGTACGCCTGGAATTTGTTTGAAGGCGGAAGCAAAGAGATAAAAAAAAAACTTACACAGCTGTTTATACCTGGAAGTGTAGTTTTTACTCTACAAGCTATAAGCCACATTTTGGATCTGACAAGCGGGGGATGTATCCTACTGTATGCCAAGCCAAGTCGGCAGATAGCAGAACCGTATACTATAGACCTACATTATACGGTATACCTTACACGTTTTGAAATCTCGTTTAACTTTGCATACATGTGCTTTATGTACAGCGTATAAGGTCTATATACTCTTAAAGCTCATACACAAGCATGTAAAAAATGACAGAAGTGCTAAAATGACGAATGCAAGTTAATGCATTTAAATACAATGGCCAACATCTTAAAATATTACGTTGCTTATGAAGTAGATTGTTAGTTCAAAAACATAGCGTTAGATTGTAAGACTTTTATATTATTCATAATGACTTAAAACCTTAACTTTTTGTTAAGATTATATCAGATTAACACATTTTCTTGGCATTTTGTAACTATGTAGAAAGTATTAATGTACATATTCTGTGGCTTTCCCTTGTCAGAAAATGAAAACCAAAAAAAAAAAAAAAAAAAAAGATTCTTTAGGGAAATTCCCCACAAAAATGATTACATTTTCCTCTTGAAAAAGATAAATCATATCTCAAATACCACATACATAAAGTATAAAATTATTTCAAGTGTAAGGAATTCCTAATAAGAAAAGACATCAGATTTAATAAACTATGAAAAATAGCCCTAAAACTATAAATACAAGAGAAAAGGTAGTTTATCACTCTTTTTCGAATCTTTTCGTAATAGTAAAAAGCAAAGTGGCTCTCCATACTTGCAAAAGAACGTTGAACTGGCAGAACGAACCTAATTTCCATCGGGTATTACATTTTGAACGTTCAATACTCCGCACTAAATTCCATTTAGACGCAGTATTATGTGTCGCAGATACATGTATCTCATCCGGATGAGCGCAGTAGATTGTAACAAGTTGATTTAATAAAAATCGATACATGTGTGACAAGATACATTGTACATCTGTAGCATTAAGGTGTATGTTTCACATAGCCTGGGACATATTTGGGAAAAACATCCATGTTTTTCCACGGCACAATTAAATTCACACCAGTCACATGACACTGCAGGCTAGCATACTTTACATCACAAGATCATTGACGTTTGTTTCCCATATAAATATTTTATACGTAGACAATTCACAAACAAGCATATATTTATTAATTTATTCCATTGATGTTTTACGCCTTACTCGGGAGAATTTCAAATATATGACGGCGGTCAGGATTTCGGTGGGAAGAAAGCGGGCAGAGCTCGAAGGAGACCCACGACCATCTGCAGGTCGATGGCAGACCTTCCCATGTACCGCCGGGCAGGTAGCCAGTATGAGCTGGACTTGAACTTACAACGCCGATTTTTAGGACCGTTGCTTGCTTTTTCCAAGTCACAGTCTATCTTATCTGTGCTGATTGATACAAAAAATATAAAAAGATACTGTTCTTGAACGAGATTACACAATAGCTTTCGGTTAATTGCACGGAAACCTCTGAACGAAAGAGAAAGCTCCGATCACGCAAATCTATTATTACCTTGGCTAGAAATGTTAAGAGATAACAGCCAGCTAGCGTGTAACAATTATCGGTGGTATCGGAATTTCAGCTTGGGTCAGTTGTAAAATTGATAACAATTCAGTGAAAGATCAAAAAGCTATAAAAACCGTAATAATTGTGTCGTTTGTATATGTTTTTAAATGTTGATTTATGGCACAGAAAACTTTGATGAATAGCTTGGAAATATTGTCTTCGGATACGGCTCTTGCGTGCAAAAATACAATTTGATAATGATTCAAAAAGCAATTAGATAATAATGTATTAATATTGTAATCATCCGTTTTGATGTATTTCATTGATGAATTCCAAAAGGACTGCATGTGAATGCCAGTTATCATACTGATGTGAGCTTTCCATTACAAATACTGCCTGTGAATGATAAGAATTTAATATTTATGATTACGGCAGAGATGAAAATTAATAATAATTACGCCTTCAGTTCAAGTGATATATTAACATTTTACACATCTTTAACAGATAAATTAGAAATCACGTCGTTAATGTTTTCTGGAATTTTTTTATTCAAGATTATTTCCGCTAGCCCACTCATCTAAGGCTGGACTTTCGTTGTAGCTTCGAATCCATTTTTATTCTGGCTCGTCACTTCAAGACAGAAGGTTAATCGGGTAGGAGCACAAGGAGGGTGGTTTACAACTGGCTAAGGGCCCGGTTGTTCGAAAGTGTATTAGCTATTACTGGTATTAATTCGTATTTTATATTTAAGATTCGACCCGGATTCAAAAGCCAATGAAGCCGTCCGAAGTCAGTGTATAAAAGTAGTACATTTAGTTCATATTTAGTAAACTGGTCTGCAATTAATTTTGGGTTAAATACAAAATTGAATACTAGACTTATTGTTTAATCTGCTATTAAGTTTTGAACAACCGGGCCCTGGTGTGTTTCGCACAAACCTGACAGACGTTATATTAAATGATCAAAGAAGAAAATGAATCAATTAGTGTAATTGAGGTAGACGGAAAATATAATTAATATTCAGATTATGGTGGTTTGTCATTCTTCCGAAATAAAATGGCAGCGAAACAGTTTGAAACAAAAAAGTTAACTTCAGCTATCATTTTGCTGCGTAGACATGATATATGTAAATCAGGTCGCTCAACACCCAGTTATACGTGCAACAAAGTTTTGAAGCTGATATTATGCTGTACGTTCATTTATATGGCTAGCTAAACGTGCATTTAAACAAAGGCTGTTATACAGTACGAGTTGAATCTGTTCTCACCTTCATTCAGTACATTGGCATATTTTTCAAACATACACCATGTAAACCGTCACTGTAACGTCATTCGGTGCATTTCTTATATTCTCATTTCGTCCATACTCGATTCATAAATGCTCACATCCAAACATATCAGCGGAAAAGCTCAAAGTCCGAGACGTATATTACTCCGCGTTCACAGGGGGTAATTTACTGCTGACAAATGTCTCCACCAGTGCTTTGGGCTTTGACGTATTACATACATGTAAAGGTTGGAAGATCCTAGCGCCCCTTGATTAAAGATATATGTCTGTATTAGACTGATCTCCCAAATCCTTTCCTGAAGTAAATGAGTTTTGTCCAGATGTCGTGTTTGAATCCTTGGATGTATATCATTTTCTCGTCAAGATGAAAGAAAACCAAATAGCTATGTATAAAACTCATTTATTAAACTGTTATGGAAACATTTACGAGTCTCGCAAGTCAAGTTTTGAAACAGGTCACTCTCTTTTTTTTCCTGGGCGTCAGCATCTCTTGAGCATTTATCCATTCAGCCGTCGTTAATGTTGAGTGTTTTAATTTACCATTTTCTTTATCAAATTTGTAAACACGTGAGATTGGGTGGAAACCCAAGATCATCTTCCTAATCAGAGACGTCACGCTCAATTTGACATATACTTTCTTCAGGAGTGGATATCAACGTAAGCGTTGTTTGATCGAAGACAAAATATAACTGACATGAGCGACCAAATTACGACATATTATAATTAAACATTGCCTAACAAGCTAGTTAAGCGGTTTGTCTGGTTTGTCTTATTACAAGGAACCCATGTTTATTACGTCCCAGCTAAAAATCAAACATCTGCTCTCTGTGAATTATCATTTAACTGCCTCCATTAATAAAGGCGGGTTGTAATTCTCGGTAATCTCTATTTTTACAGCCGTCTTTTCTGGCGTCTTTTAGAGATTTGATATCAAGCACGCGAACACGGCCTCTCTGTTAGAGACCGTCTTACTGTCTACACGGGATGGTCGAGGCCTCAGGTCACCGGTAGAAATGAATCCGGGGATTTAGCGATGAATCTAACCCACGCTGCGAACACAGCGTTAATAGGCCGTCGCGATGCTGACTGGGGGCGCTTGTTTATGGCGATCTGGGTCGTTTGCTAAGGAGCTTAAAAGAGGATGAAGATGCTATGGTTATGACAGGTGTAGATTCTTAATGAGGAATACATGTGGCTTTACACTACCCGTTAGGCTATAACGGTGCATGACTGGGTGGGCAAAATAGGCGCGTGATTCAAGGCCGAGCGAATGATACATAATTATATCGTGTGCATCCATCCCTGCAGGGCAGTCTTAAAAGCCATGCTTAAGTAGAAGTCAAGTGACGTGATACACAGTGGATCGGGGTCATGTTTCATCGCAACACCCACACTGCGCCTCGGGTTTGTTTAGAATTAGCGGACAACTCAAAACTTTTCACGAAGAATGAAGCAAGTGTGTACCACATCACCACATTTATCTTGCAACAGTGTGGCGGCAATTCTGCCGGAGTAGGGTTAAGCCCCATGTACAATTCATGTACAATTTGATTAGTATGCACCAAAGTTTGGGTCATCATATTCTTTTCTGTAAACTACGTATGGAGCGATGTTGTTAATATTAGAAAAAATCATTCCATTTTAGCGATTTAAGGTATTATTTAATTATTTGATTGGTGTTTTACGCCGTACTCAAGAATATTTCACTTATACGACGGCCGCCAGCATTATCGTGGGTGGAAACCGGGTAGAGCCCGGGGGAAACCCACGACCATCCGTAGGTTGCTGAAAGACCTTTTCACGTACGCTCGGAGAGGAACCCAGCTTAAAGTATTAAATGATGTGGTCAAAACTAAAATATTAAACCCACCTTAAAATATTAAGATGACTGATTTTATTACCATTATTTAACCGCCAATTCTTCACAAACAATGACTGAGAAGGCATTACAAGTGTACAAACCTTTAGATGACATCCACACGCAGTTTATTTTAGCTTAGCCAGAGATAACTGTTACAACTATATAACTATTGCAAAGTCATCTCGCTAAGGCAATAGACCATCATTATAACAGACGACAGACCAATGCTGCGCTGGATAAAAGCGGGCATAAAATTGAAAATCGTATGCATTTAACAGAGCAATCTCTTTATCTTCTTTTTCGTTTTTCATTTTCTGGTTGTGTTATTTAATATTGCCTTTGTGGAGTATTTTTCTGACCTTCAAATCACAACAAGGCTTCACAAAAACTAATCTCATGACAGAAAAGAAACATAAAAAATATGTGCTTAGAAACCTAATCACAGTTTGTGAAAACAGCAATAAGGGACAAAGTTAAATGTTGCATTCAATACAGTTTAAAAAATATGGAAGTCTTTCCCAGAAATTCCCAAAACAATTCAGATAGGTCTGACAACAATGTTAGGACGCATGGTGGGACTTCAAGCTACACCGCTCTTCTCTTATATGAGTAATGCTGGAATAAAGCTTTGAGGTACCTTTCTGGGCATCAAGCCCAGCATGTCACTCCAAAGTGAGCATGCGTGACGAAAAAACATTAATAAGTTGTGATATGTATCAATAACTCATCAAAGACTAGTGAATCGCCCAAAAAAGACGGCAAGCTGTATTTTAAACAATTTGTACCATTCGGCTAAATTCGTTTCGCAGTTCTCAAAATTTCAACTTTGTTGAACTCTGCAAGTCACGTCTTCGCACTAAAATATCTTCGTGGAAATTTAATATCCATGTGGATTTACTGAGAATATTGCACATTCTACATGGCAGAATCAAAAACAAAGAAGACAACCATTGAGTTCATACTATTTGTACAATTCGACTAAATAATTTCGACATTGTTGAATTCTGCTCGACTTTACACCAACGTGCTTTTATTAAATTTCAATGTCCATTTAGATTTAATCAGAATATCGTGCATGTGGTAGATTTATAATATTTTCATCTTTTATTATCTTTACATAATTGGGTGCTCACATTTTTTGTGGTCACGTACACATGTGACCAAAAAATCCGATAGATCTGACGTATACACCATTACGTCAAATATATTGATAAATACAGACACTAGTAATTAAACTGCCTGTAAATGGCAATAAAATAAAGCTTTTTTACTTCATTTTAATTGGCAAACATACCGACGTGTTGACTTAAATTTCCCGTTCGAGAATACAGCTATAGCTGTGAAGTCAACTCTTTGCACAGTACGCTAATTGGGATGTAGTGCACGAGATGTGAGCAGACTAGACTGATAAAAGAGAAGACACTTACCTTTGTGCCGAATGATAGAACAGTCTGAATTCGGGAGCTCGTTATCCTTTGATGACTAAGCAATTAGGAGAGTGAACAAGATGAATTTTTAAATGGAGCAAACTGTATTGTTACGAGAGATATCCGTTCCGGATTTCCATTCAGATTCATGGGAATTTAACGCAGTCTGTGACGGCTAACGGTAGAGACGTAAAGCGAAGGAAACGTTAAAGACCGCTATATTCCGCCAGGGCTGGAAAAAAAGCACGGCGGGAGACCGAAGATGTAGCTTCCGCCTTATCACTCCATATACCGGATATCCTTGCTCTCAGTATTACTGCTGCATTTATCTAGAGCAATTAATGAGACCTGATGTGTCATTCGAATCTGTTATAGTAGTTTAAAGCTACAGTAAGGATACCGAGACGAAATTAGGAGATACTGGGTAGACTAAACAATTGGTGACGCGGCATTTATTTATGTTCAGGTGTATTTGTTTTCTTCAATGTGCTAAGGAGATTAGGCGTATAAATAATGATACGTCTGACAAGTTGTGGTAGTAAGACGTGTGCCGTCCCTCCTCCGACTGGCTACGATATCATATCCTATTACATCTCTATCTACCAGTCATATTCACTATTCTGGCATCTGTATAAAAACCTGGGAACTGCCAGGTCTCTTTGGCATAGTATATCGCATCACTCATGCTCTGTACAACCAGCCAGTTGGCTGGATTTTAACATGATGATACGGAAAAGTGCAATCTCCGCACCTCATGGAATCATTTGCCAAGCTATAGACAGTAGACGTACATCTCTTGATAGAACGGGAAGCAACGATTTAGTATAAAGGATAAAAATACGCTTAGTTAGAGCTGTAGTCTGTGGTAATAAAGTATGTCTTAACGACGTAACAGTTTCACCAAGCCTGCGGGGGTTAGAAAAAACAAAGGGTATAAAAGCGTCTGTGTAAACAGTGTATTATCAACGGCCCGTAAATGTTTTGCTGAAGTGCAAAATCAGTGTATCCCACTAACAGAAACGCCTTTACGTTACACATGCGCAGTTTACGCAACTGTGTCCAAGATTTGCCGCCGAACTAAAGAGTGAACGAGCGCTGATTGGGTAATACTTCCACACAAGTTGTTGCTGCACTATACATTTCTGCACTGTTAGTTTGTACCTAGTTAAAATATATCAGAATTTTGTCTGTTTTGGATAGAACTGAAAATTATTTGGCACGGTCACTTTTCACCCCACTTGAGGTTACCAAGATAACAAAATGCTATGACTTCACTTCCATCAACCACAGCTCAAAAATTGTGCTCATGTTGATTGTTTAACATGTGTAGAGCAAAGCGAAACCTGCATGTGGTGGCATGGCTAGGCACCACGCCAAAGTTAGGGAATGAATACTTTTGAGGTGCATTGAATTTTTCTTACTTATATCAGGTTTTATATTATAGTGGGTTTATTTCCGCCTCCTTTTATGTGAAAAATAAAACATGGTCGCATCAGGAATAGAAAGTATCATATTTTTTCCCGCAGAGCACTACTGACCAATGCAAGTAGGTAATTTTAATTGAATCCGCGATGAAAGGAAATAATCATCATGGTTAACACGTTTTCTATTTTAAGGGGGGAAAGGATTTAGTGATTGCCTCGGCATTGGGATGGACAGCGTCGATTGGTGGATTTATGTTAATTGACAACTACGAGAGGTCGTCATTAACTTAAAACTTCGAAAGCACCAGCGAGTGGCAAGAAAATAATAATTTCCTGGCAATGTGTCAGGTCCTCCTGGTGGGACTAGTGTTCGCAATTCCCATTAACAAATGGCTCCGTGCATGGACTTGTCGTTAACAACATCTGAAGAGTATCATCTTTTTGCCTGACAGAGAACTACTGACCAATGCAAAGTAAATAATTTTAAATGAATCTCCCTCTACCCGCTCGCCCAAGTGGTTTAATTCCGGTTGTGTTTTAGCACTCTTGACGCATTTGTATTCTAGAACAGGAAACAACAAAAACTAGACGCAGGGCTTGCTCTAAGCCTTGTAAGCAACACATCAGAGCAGGGAATGACTGTTAGAACTACCTTTTTTTCAGATACGGTTGTAATGTGTCCTGATCTACGGAATATGCTATCTAAACTCACACAGATATGTAGTCTCATTTTTCGTTCGTGCGTCGTAGTAGATATTGATATTAGTTACGTCAAAACAGAGCCTCATGCGTCCAGATGCCTGTGTTCTGAGTCAATGATGAACACAAACCGGGAAGGAAATTGCTCTGTGGAAGTGTTGCTGGCCAATATTTAAGTACCAAGGGTCACGGCAACAACACTGAACCAAAGCGAACAATGAATACCTCTAGGACAAACTTTACTCTGTGAAATAAAGTTGTCTCTGTTCGAAGACTACGGTGTCTCGGTGGATGTCATAATTATTCAAAAACAAATCGGATGCTGAATAACGGGCGGAGTTCAATCATTTTGCTTTGTTCTAATGTAATTACAGATTAAATGTGATGACAACACAACACTTTGAGTAATTCTAGACAATTGAGGTCTGATAAACTATATTTTTTTTGCATTTTTGTGTTTAATTCTGCTTAAGCCATCGGGTTAGGCAGCGTGTGAGCATTTGCGCGAACAGTTAGAATAAATCCCAAATTTAGAGAAGTTGACAAAATGCCGTATTATAAGGGTTATTCATGTGCGTGTGACCATTTGCCAGCTATCACCACTGTCGTTGTCACTGCACTGGTTTTACTCCACGCTGCACCTAAAGTTTTGATCCTTTTTTACACTAAACCGTATTTCTGGCACTGAAATGTTTTGAATTGTTTGAAAGTTGTAGCATAACAATACTTTAATAAACGTATATTTTTCTCCAAGGGAGTGAGACTTCAGAGGTAGGAAAAAATATATACATGTAGTCCATTCCCGGAGATAGTAGGCTAGGCGTTGTCACTGCTTACAGTTACTCCCAGCCGGATGGTGTGCTGCTATTTTAAAACAAATATCATTGCGAAGAAGGGAAAAATGCGGGAAAAGACATATTTCATGCTACCTTTCTGTTTTACCCTCCTCCGCGTAGTTAATTTAAGACCAGTTGCAAAAAAACTGCAAATATGAATAGTGGCTATCTATAAATGTTGTAAAATAACGCCTCTCTCACTGAAGGAAGTTGCCATATTGTAAAAAACCATAAAAACAAATTTAACACGTAAGCAAGTTCAAATCTGAAATAAACAGCAAGATGGCGAATTATTTCGGGAGGAGATGTATTTATACGTATATCTGCAGGTATTTGGCTAAATATTTGACAGCTGGGTAGAATAACAGATCTTTAACAACAGAACACGAGGGGCTGCACCAGCAGCATGAAATGGCGTTGAACTCATAGCGACGGCAGTGGTGAGAGCCTGACATTCAGCCTACTGTGGGACAACATTTAGGATTAAGAGATCTACATTCCGTCCCCCAGTGGTGTTGCTGTTAGGTGCTAATACGGTATTTAACAGATGTAAAACATAAACTTATTAAAATTATCAATTCTGTCATATTTTGGAAACATACTTTTGTGTGAGTAAAGCTAAAGACCATCTTGTGTGAAAGTGTTTTCATGAAAATTGTCCAAGTATGCTAATCGGTAGCATGTGGCAGCTATACCTAATTCATGTGGGAATTCGGCTTGAAATCACATGTGGCCGTCCAATCTGAAGCTTGTTATGTTGTGTTTAATATGTAGGGGGTGTGGGGGTGGGGTGGAGGGCAAAAGGTGTTCAGTTCTGTTCAAACGAGACACAGTCCTGACAAATTTTGCGCGAAGTGCATATTTGTAACTTAAGATGGCCACTGATATCATCACGCATTCCAACACCAAAGAGTAACATGCTTATGCGTGCTTTATAGTTGTCGGCCTCGTCACCGTGACCCCAAGGACCTTGGTGTGCTTCAAGATACCTATCCAAAAAAGTTCGTGATGACCGAAATATAGAGCGAGCGTGAAGAACAGCGCATGTGTTGTTGTTATATGTTATACCGTTATAGGCCACTCAGTGACCTTAGTTCAGCAGAATGAGGGCAGGTCATTTGGATTGAGGATGCCCTACCCCCATTCCGTGGGAAGACTTGATCTGTTTGTCTGTGAGACTGGCCACATCGGTGTTTAGTAAGAGGTCACGCACCTGCAAGACTGGTGGGAGTTACGGCGGCTGGGGAGGGTCGGCATGTGACGAACACAACACCTGTAATCAAGCATTCCATCTTTATCATGCCACAAACGTCCGAGGTTTTAGCACCCCACAGGCCGTCTTGTGGTAGCCCCTATACTGATTTCTCATCAAAAGTTTTATCTGTGCCAATTTTACTAAATAAAGCTCTACGGAAATATTTCGAACGCGCCATAAATTCCTTAAGGTTGTTATTGGCTTCAGTTTGTGGTTTGGTGTTTTTTCGCGAAAATGATTAGAGCCTGTTTTCTTCCTATAAACAGCTCACATGTAAGCGAATGAAACTTTTTAAGCTTAACCCTACTCTACCCCGTAAACTGCATAAAATGCGTTTTCTCACAAGTTAAGTAGTTATTTCTTAACTATGTTATAATTATCTCGGATTTACACTTTCTGGGTATACCACAGATTCAAACCAAACACCTCAGTGCCGTCCGCCTATTCGTCAGTAATATGCTATAAGGACAACATGGGTCCAACCAGAATGTGAGATACATGTAGCTGACTAGTGGAATTCACGGAAACATATTGGTGGGAACGGCGGAGATCCCCATATCTGAACAAATCTACCGTCTGGTGTTCATTATTTCGTGTTAACCTTCTTTTCCTTTAAACTTGATTCCTCACGCAGCGTACTGCAGAAATCTAGAAGTCGTAACAGACATTTGCGTACTATTGCCGTAAAGCCGTCAATGTACATTACGGGCCAACAATTGCTAAAAAAAAAAACAATTTCCAAAACAAGATTGAAGACAAACCACGGGAGAACTACAAAATTATGCACAAACTAAAAAAAATCATAACGGATTTATGTATAAAGAGATGCAGTCACCAGTTTTTTTATCATGACAGAAAGACGCGAAGAAAATATTAGGTAAACAGATTTAATCTGTATCCAAATCGTCTTACACTGTAAATGCATTTTCTTCTGCTCACATTGTTTTTCGCGGATTTGCAGCCAAAACAAATTGGCTAGATTTAAATTTTGGGGGTAGTTCTAGAGTTGATAATGAACACAAAACTATTGGCATTAACATAGGCATTCAGTCCGCTTACAGCACACAATCTTAGACTGGCTTGGCTAAAGATCATGAAGCCGTTCGCCTCAGTCCATCTGAGGCCATTTTTCTGTTATGGGATTACCAATCAGCCCACTGAGTTTGTTATAGTATGAGTCATGCTAAGTTATAAGTTATTGACAAATTGTCCCATGTATCCCAGTTCTACGCTTTGAATGTAACTGTTCACAAATCCACACGAACCGGTCTACTTTGCAGCGATACAAACAGAGCACGACACCCACATTAATACATACGTGCAGGGATAACCGATGTATTTACAGTAATACGTCGATACACATTCGTGTCTTCCTGGGATGCCGAAAAGTCGATGTAGGCCTACCCTAACATTCAGCTGGGATTTCCCCCTTTGAATGAACGCTCGCTGAAGGTTTTTCTAGCACTCGTAGGTTGTTTTAGTGATGCGTACATTGAACTTTATATCACAGATATATGTACTCACGGTGATCTCACGCGACTAAATTATACCCGGCTGACGAAGCCATTTATTTGGGAATGAATCAATTTCGCCACGTGGTCTTCACAAGTGAAGGCGTTTGTTAATTAAGTCCGACATATCACCATGTTTGTCTGGAACCAAGTGAATACATGACTGGAGCAGTGGTCGTTCATTAGATCACGTTGAACAGTGACCAACGGTGTTTAGTCCGGGAAAAGCAGCGATCCAGTAATCTCTGCCTCATCATGGTCATCAGTTGCAACAAATGTGCACTGAAAACAATATTTATTCCTGCACAAAATCAAGGGACAAAAGAACATTGGGTGACAGGTCATGATGATTCCGATTGGCTAAATTTCTTGCAGAAATATGCAGATGTGTTTGCCATAATTTATCACACCTCGTTGTGTGTATGAGATTCCACCAACGAATGACTAAATGGACAGAATACAGTAATGTGGTACCCTGGCCTTGGCTCAGTTTCATAAAGAGGCGTACGACATTTTTTTATCTTTCACTTGTCGTACACCAATAATAATACATCGCGCCTCCCAAAAATCGTCAGTCGTCAGAAAAACACCATAAATAATACTTTGGTGTGTGTTTGCTCGTCGCCAGGGGCCGAGTGTTTGATGACTTCTTATTCTAATTGGGTATAAAATCTGATACGTCTAATATGAATATATAGACATGGCCAATGACAAGGACAGAAGTGTTTAGTGCAGACGAAAATTAAACTGGTTTCTTTAGTACAAATTTAAATACCTGTATTACAGTTTATAGTTTTAAGTGGACATCTGATGAAGACTTGTAATTAATAGCATTCTAATGGACGACTGTTAGGAACTGACATATAGGGTTGTGAGTTCAATCTCGGCTCTTTCTGGTTTGGCTGTGGCCCAGTGAATAAAAAAAAGTCAGGAAATAGGGGAAGGCTGCACTGAAAAAACAAATGTTTAACATTTAAACGTCTCTTTGCAATAAACGTGCCTAATGTTTAATTATGACATATTTAATACCTAAACATGTTTATTCAACATTTGGTAATAATACTGCTTTATAATGTTGATCAAATACATTGAAAACTTTCAATCTCTCCATTTAAGCAATAAACCCATCCAATTTACTACATAACTGATTGCATTTATACAATGTGAGTATCTTTAAAATACTTCATTTACTTATAAAATAACTCAATGTATTTATGAAACAAGCGCGTGTATTTGAAACATAGACACACACTGAACATTGTAAAAGTAAGCAGTTATTATAGGGTGTGCACTTGTTACCGTTCAAAGTCCGTTATGAGTTGCCTAAAATGTGTAAAAGCGATCAAATTATAGCCTTTTGAAACTTTGGAATCATTATAACGCTCTACATAGTATAGGTACGAGTCCGATATTTACTGAAAAGCATTAATTTGTTAAACATGTTTATTATCTGTTGCAAAATATGTTTGAATGATAAACATTTGTTTTTTCAGTGCAGTGACGTATTGGCTGTAAAGGAACTCCCGATTAAAGGTTAGAAAAAACGTAAAGACATTTTCTCAGAGAAGAAAACTGATTATGATGTGATTTCTATTTTGGTGCAGGAGAACAAATAGAAATTGCATCATGATTAGTTGTCTTCATTTGTCATCTATCACGCTGTCGTTGCTTATCTGTTTTTTCTCTCTATGCCGTACGTCTTAATTATATTCTCTCCAAGAGTGTTAAATTCTACATAGTTTTTCTATTTAGTCTGGCGAATTTTCAGGGCCTATAACAACAGGAAACAGAAATTCCAAAGAGGAAAAAATACATGCGCTGTGGACACCCTATTTTAATTGGAAGTTGTGCCTAGCTACAATTTATTTCAGATATATAACACAAATCCAGAGAACGTCTTAACTCTAAAATGCCAGTATATGTTAGATTCAAACAGTCGTATTGATGGGAGTCTAAGTATAGAACCGAAGTAGCTTTTCATACATATCGGCATATTGGCTGATACATTACAATCAGATGCATCGTGTTGCCAAGATGTAGTGAAAGAGGGCTAATGATGACTTGGTTCTCTTGAAAAATGCCGGTTTTACCTTTGATATCTCCACTTGACGAATTGGACAGTACAGAGAACGAGCATGGGCCATCAATACTTGTTGTCTTTACGACCCAGACATCCTAGAACGGTGAAAGCTTTTTACAATCCATTACTTCATGTAGGATAGTTACGATTACGTTGCGATGGCTTTAAGCATGTGTCCATGTTGACAAAACAGAGAGGGAATGTGGAGATCTAGCGATGTCATCGGATATCTAACCGGAATGTATCATGGAAAAAGCTGGAACGATTTCTTACCATCGCTCAACGCAATGGATCATGGTCGTTCTAGACTGAACGTGTCAAAACGTTGGTATGTTCCGATGGTCATGTTCTAGCCAGCTTAATAGTTTCGTGGTCGCGTGTTCAAACCTAGCATTGAACTGCCAGAAACCAGAGGTGAAAATGATTTGGAGAGTGTAAAAAGCAATGGGACAATCTTCTCTTTTCTGCAAACCAGAAATAAATCAGTACAAGAAACATCTGAAGACGTATATTTTCATGATAAGTACATGGTTTAAAACAATCAATAAAAAAGAATGATTGATTTAATATAATTATTTTCCCCGTACATCAAGTTCGGAGATAATCAGTCACAGCTGTTAACAAGATCAGAATAAAGTTGCAGTGTATGCTTATCTGAGATTTTAGTCTCCAGTCTTGCGTCCGTTAAAGACCATTTATCAAGACCAATAATAGGACGAGCATATTGAAGCTCACTGTCTTGCCAAGGTTACTCCGTCCACTTTCTCCACTCATCTAACTGAAACATTATTGGATATGCTAGTACTTTGGAAATCCCACCTGTTTCTGTATTGTTCATTACACGTATCTCAACCTTAATCGTGAACGACCAACTCTGCAGTTTCCTCAGAACTTTTTTCCTCATTTGACTCTTTAGTCATCTTTATTGACCCTTCCAGACACGATTTGTGGACCGCATTTGTAAACGATGATAATGGCAGAGCATACCAGTCAGTGCCAAAACAAGGTGATAAATTGTTACACGGGCAAAAAACGGGAGAACATCGTAAAGGCCGGATTCAGGCAACGATATTTCCGCCACAAACAGCACTTGTGACTGTAAAAATGGCAATTCTTAAACAAAAATATGACGACTATTTTTAAAATAAATATTTACTAATTTTAAAAGAACTTTTTACCGACAAAGTGGTCATTTTCTTTCGAAAGTGAAGCTTACTTTAAAATTGCTCAATATATAATTTAAAACCATTCAACAGGATAATCAGCGCAAGAGAAGGTAAATTTCGCTGAAGATGTAACAGTGAGAATAACTTTAAGGCGCGACCATTGATGGGTCAATAATGCAACAGGTCTGCTAACACCATATATAACGATTGCTTCACTGAGGTATGTGTTCGATCATTCTCAGTATAACAGAACCTAACCATTATGTTTTCAGGGTTCAGTGAGCCAATGAACTGTTGCCACCGATGAGAATATTCGTGTTAAATCTGTACAACAATCTGATTTCAGGTTATAAAGGTTACCAATCATGGGATGTGACATTATTTACTGAATTACTTGAATTTCTCATTAATAACATCTATGTCAACTTCGGGGATAACATTTACCTCTGTGCATAGGTATTCCAAAGGGCACCAATTGTGCGCCACCTTGGGCAGACCTATACCTGTTTTCATATGAATACGACTGTAAGCAGAAATTACTTAAACGTAATATTTTTAAAGCTCGATCCTTTTCATTTACCAAGCGGTACATTGATGATCTACTGGCGTTAAATAACCCCCATATTGCTGAAGCGGTGAGGGAATCTATCCGCCTTCATTGGATTCTTTCTATATTTGTACAAAGACGAACAAAGTCTCCTTTCACGCTGCCTTTACGACAAAAGGGATAATTTCAATTTTGATACAGTAAATTATCCTTATTTGGATAGCAATATACCAAAGGGTACTGCATATGGCGTATAACACATCTCGCCTTGTGGCATTTGTCAGACCTTGCGTTAATTGTGATGACTTTAATCTGCGTCACAAGTTGTTAGTTCAAAAACTAGTTTGTCAAGGATACTCCATCAAACGCCTTCATTCTAAGTTTCTCAAATTCTGCAATGAATATAACACCCTGGTTGGCAGGTATGGACAGAGCGTTCAGAATCTCTGGCGACCTGAATTGTGATCAACCACATAGGCGGCGCTGTTATCCTTATGTACATATCTATCGCGTACACGATATTTAGCAACACAGATGGCGCTAGTTGCCGAGTGTAACCGTCTGTCTTGTAGACAGCTTTTAAACAGACCAGCATGTCATGTGTAAATTGTAGTATGAGTTCCTTATATATTAACAGGAAAGACGTAATTGTCCGTTACATTTGAACCACAATCTGTTCGGTTAAGGTCTGTAACGCTCGTCATTTTCGAACTGTATCCAATACCGATTAACCTGGGGCTAGGGGCCGTAAAGGTAGCCATGCTCATTACATCTGCATGATGCCTTTATGAACAGTTGAATCAGTGCAATCAAAGAACAACTGAGATACCTTGTGAACGTTGATATGGAATTCATGCCTGGAATATCAACTGTCTGCCCGGCATCACCTAAAACTGATGACCGCTTCTCTCTTGTGTGTTACCGTCTTTATTTCCTATTTGTATAATTTCTTACATACCTTTGTCTTTGGGAGTTAGTGTTAAACGTTGTTTTGGAAATGGATTTTGCGATTATTGACTTGGAGCGCCCTTTACAGACTACGAATGGTATACGAATGTCGGACATGACGCTTATATTCAGGTCACACGACGCCACAGCATCGATATCTTGGAGCAATATATCACTAAAGATATAAGCCAGGACACTCCATTGGATGACCTGTAAATGTCAATAGGCGTACTCCTTACAGCGCATGCGTCGCTCTCTACCTTTCGCTTTACATCACTGCTACAAAGAGGAAAGTTTGTACAGAAATCTTGGACAACGCCCAGGTCACGGTGATGAGGCAGGAAGTGATGTCATGAAACACAAACAAGCTGTCCCAACCTCTATTTCTAATAATGCTTTATTCACATGCGTTCTGTTTATCTAGAGTAAGTACAACGTGATTCTATTCAAAACCTGAAGCAATTTTATGGATGAATGTTGAATAAATAGTTCCACGGACGGAGACACGTGATGAGGCTAAGCCTAAACAAGCCTGTCTGCGTCTCACAGGCTCCAAAGGCCAGGCTTGTCTATTGGTAGTGACATAAAGCGAAAAATAGAGAGGTTGCATGCACTGTGAGGAGTATGACAGCCTCGGCCGACATAAATAGTGTCCTGGTGTTAGAGTCACGTACTTGGGCAGGCGCCAGAAAGCTATCCGATTTAAAAATCTAGCTCGATACACCAAAGGATCAGGATGTTGTGATCACACACAATTTCTACACTACTTGAATGAGGATGGATTGTAGAAGGCTATGTTAGTCACACTAACTTTTACGGTCACGCTATGCCATTCAGACGTCCACCTGATATTTAGTCTGTCTAGAAATGGACGGAAGGAACCAGGGAATTACAGAGACAGTGATTAGGTAAACACTCGAGTCTTGTGGACAACAAGGTAACTCTGCTTGCAGTAGACTATTCCTGGAGGGAAGGAATCTGGCATGGCCTGAGCGGGAATGGCCATGAAATTAACTAAGTTACAGTTTGAGTAACAGAGGGAGATTGGAATGATAAACAGGGTGTAGTGAGTGTGACCTGATTGTCACCTGGTGGCACTTTCTCAAAGGGGTCATAACGTTACGTCGGCCTAATAACCCTGACGTCGCATACTGACGGCATACGCTGCATTGGTATTTACGACCGACGTAACGTTACGACTCCTTTGAGAAACAGCCCCATCCAAGCCAATGTTATCTTTCGGTTCAGTAATGCACGCGGAGCAGTGGAGTGAATTATTTCTATGGACTAAGACTTATTGTTGGAAAGGTGTCTGCTATGTGCCATTGTTGTTTACATTATTTTGCATCTTGTTTACATTTTTGCTGTTTGTATTAGATTGCTCAATTATATGTAGTAAATTTATCTAAAAGTGTTCGTATCGCCTAATTTTGTCTTGTGGGAGGTTCACCAATTATTCCTATATGGGAGTTGAACAAGCCATTTCCTTTTCGATAGTTATACCGTAGAAACAGGCAAAGTCATCGCCTAAAATCAGCCATTGCATACACCCTTAGACCACCTGTGTCAATCCCTCTGTACAGAATAATTTAACAAGTTCATAATGAATTAATAGAGAGGATACACGCCAATAAATCTAATTTTACACGCATACAAGTCTAGATCAAGTCGATGGAAACCAATAATCCGTTAACGTATTAATTTGAATTAATTTAAATTGTAATCCTGTATGCAAAAGCGCGGAATAATATCTATTTATATGATTGGTCGTTACACCATAACTAAGTATCCATCCTAAACCCCAGTTAGTGGTCTAGTCCGAGAATGCTCTGACAGTAGGTTTGACGAACGTTTTGATCGGCCAAGGATGGCCCAAAACCAACGTCAGAGCGCGTTCCATTTGTTATCGTGTCCAGTTATCGTGTCAGCTTGTCACGGCGTTGGAGACAAAAATTACCCATTAAATACGTCTACACGGCCTGGTGTTTGCAGATCTTTGTAATGCTTATCTTTTCGTCTGTCGATGTATCACAATCACATGTCGATCGGTTATATCTTAGGCCGCGTGAACCCGAGATTCAACGATGATGGTCAAAGCGAATAGCTGTATTGATAGCCTCAACATATTTGAAAATGGCAGCTAAATGCATCAGGTTTTTAAACGCCAAAGATGTAAAGTAGTGCCAATTGTAAAAATGTAGGCCCATACGTCTTACGACACATACGCCGCTCTCAATACTCGCTCTGCATTAGTGCCACCATTAGAAAAGTCTGACCTTTCGACTCTGTGCGACAACAATTATATTTATTTATATCGTTTTTGGTGATTACAGCGTGTTCCAGAATACGTTGGTAAGCTCCATGGCTCTGGTCAATAATCATGGGTAAAAAGTTTCTAGTCCTGCTCAAATCAGGTAACATTTTGATCAGCTTTATCCAGGTGCAAAATTACAATTGTCTGTGTTGTATACTACAGACATTGTCTACATGTACATCGCAGCAGTGTCCAAACAAAGTTCAATCACTCTTTCATTGCAATGAAGTTGCAAAAATTGAGAAAGTTTTTGTAACCTTCGCACTTCACACCCGCACTAAGTTCCTTACGCATGACTATAACCGCTATTCACCAATGCCATTCCTTATGTGTGCTTAATGAATAAAGACAATTATTACAGGCACAATTAGGAGCAGATATGTTTTGTTTATATTTTTGGACCATAACTGTCTGCCTCATCATCGAGACTCCAGTGACCTTGGTGAGGTGCAAGACATCCGGTCAGTGGTGATATGAAGCGAGCGTAAAGAACATCACATGCTGTGATGATGGCGGCGTACTTGCTGGCACACCATAGGTCAGTGACCTCGGCTCAGAAGTCTAGGGGCAGGTCATTTATGTTGGAGTTACCTTAACACCCGGATCCGCGGGAAGATTGGATCTGCCTGACTGTGAAACTGGTCACTTTGGTGTCTACTCAGGGGTGACGCACCTGCTAGACTGGCGGGAGTTCCAGTTACTGGGCAAGGGGTGGGGGTGATATCCGGATTTGATGGACACAACACCTGTACTCAACCAATTCATCTTCATAATGCCACAAACGTCCCTGGGGTTCTACCCCCCAGTATACTGATTTCCCATCAACAGCTAGAGTCTAAATTTAGACAACGGGCTAACGATGCCAATTTCACAAGAGAATGTTCCACGGAAATTTTTCACACGGGCCATGAATTCATACAGGTTGTTAATGGATTCAGTTTGTGATTTATTTTTAAATTTCACAGTCAGATTTCTTCCTTGAATAAGCGGCCCTATGAACAAACGCAATGATTCAAGTTTAACCCGCCTCTTCGTTAGAATCTGTGCAGAACACGTTTAGTCACGAGTTTAGTAATCATTTCTTAAGAGTATTGTATTTGTCACCGATTCACACTTTTGCGCAAAGCAGAGATTCAAATGACGAAAACTGGCTGAAACGACATCGGCATTCGAACCAACGACCTCAAGGTCAGATGCCTAGTCGCCAACAATAATTATGACTTCAGGGCTCTTGGCCAACATAAAAGGTACCTGTAGCTGACAGGTTGAATCTACGTAAACATAAATGATCAGAAACAGGTTTCAAATACTAAAATGAGTATATATGGAGTGAGCGATCGACAGTTATCCACCATCGCGCAAAGATGCAATGAATGCATGTTTAAAATCAGTGTTCAAATCGTGTCACATGCTAATTAATCAGTCAATATTAATAAAATCATTTATCACAGATACCCCCTGAATACAACTGTTTCGTACATTCTCAGGGAATATTGGCTTATTTATATATTTATCTGATTGGTGTTTTACGCCGTACTCAAATACATTTCACCTTCACGATTGCGGCCAGTATTATGGTGGGACGAATCCGGGTAGAGCCCAGGGCACGAGCTGATTTATGTTGCGGCCATACACTTACAGTGATAAACGTACCATGATATACATACACACGAACTCCGACACACATACTTTAATTAAATATCATTTTCCGGCATGTCTTCCTGGAAAGCTGAAAGTACATGTAGGCCTACCCCAACGCATGGATGGTATTGTCCCCTTGGAATGAGTGCTCGCGAAAGGATTTTCACTGACTTATTGAGGCGCACTGTGGAATAAACATTGACCTTTTCGCCATAGATACTCACGGGGATCCCAGGCAAACAAATTGTGCCACACTGACGAAGCCATTTATTTGGGAATGTATCAATTTCGCCACGTGGTCTTCACAAGTGAAGGCGTTTGTTAATTTAGTCCGACAGATCGACATGTTTGTCCGAGAACAAATGCATACTTCATTGCAGAGCTCGGAAAAATTTGAAAGACATTCCAACATGACATTCAACACAATATTCGCCAGAATGCAGCTCGTGCTGAATGTTGTGTTGGAATCTGGTGCGTTTTACCTGGCATGGTAAAGTTAGCACAATATTCGAACACAACATTCCTCTGAGCCATGAATATGTGATGCACAATGTGTCCAGTGGACGACATTCACTGCTACTTCAGATAAATGCCCACTTTATGCACATTCTCGTCATCTACCTAGTATCAAATATACCTTCTAGAAAATGGAGAATGTTGCTAACCAGCCCGTAAAGTATATTGGTGAGGTCGTAAAACATATGCTGCAAGTCGTAGACAATGGGAATAAATCGACAGTAATGTGTCCCATGTTTACATTTTAGTACAATTCTAGATCAAATGTTACCACCCGGTGAAAAATGAATTTTAAATATTGGACACTGTTTAAAAGACAAGCAGCCTTCAAGGTATAATAGTCGCGTCCAAAAACATACATTGCTAGCCGTAGACGCTCTGGAATGGTAAAACTGTTTCCGATTTTGACGATTAGTGTCCTTCCAGACCGTCTTCTACTTGCCACAGTGTCAAAAATGCCTTCTGAAGAATGGCTATCAATATCTAAAAGACAATAAGCCTTTTCGGTACATTGGTGGGGTTTGAAAAGTATACTTCAAGTCCCAGAAACCCTAGAATTGGGATTTATCGACACTATTTTGTCTGACCTTGACATTCAGTTTTATTCTGGACCGTCTGCTACTTGCCACGGTGTCAAAAATGCCTTTTGTACAATGGGTATCATGAGGAGTAGTGATTTTATTGTCGTGCTTAACAAATTTTCAGTCCTCGAAGGAATCCTTAGACATTTATATTCAGTGTGATTTATCTTCTCTCTATTGCAACTATGTTGTCAATGGTAGTGTGCTAAATAACAGGAATATTTCATAGATAAAAAGATAACCACTCATAAGGCTACATCCGAGGGCTCGAAAAACATATGCTACAAGTCGCAGACGTTCTGAAATTAGGATTAATCGACAATACTGTGTCCTTCTTTACAGTCCATGCCACTGTAGACCGTCTGCTACTTGCCACTGCGTCCAAAGGGCGCTCTGATAAATGGTTACCATTGTTTAAAAGAAAACCAGCTGTTAAAATCGGGTCGGAAAACATATACTGGAGTAGCCCTGAAATGGGGAATAATTGTCAGTATTTTGTCGTCATCTCACATCCGTAGAATATGAAAACAGTGTGCTTTCCGGCCCTTCGATTGTACCTATAAAAGCCGTTATCTTCCAAATGATACCCATTTTCAGGAAGGCATTTTTAACATCGTGGCAAGTAGCAGACCGTCTGGAGTGGCACTAAATGTAAAGATGAGACACAGTACTTTCGATTACTCCCCGCTCTGTAGCGTCTGCGACTTGCAGCACACGCTTTACGACCTCATCAATGTACTTTATTTGATAGTTTGCGTTGAAACATTGCTTGTTTTTAGAAGGTATATTTGATAGCCGGTAGATGGCGAGAATGAGCATAAAGAGCGTGTTTAGGTGAAATGGGAATGTCGCTAACTGGCCCTTGTAATATATGTGACACACTATATATGTATTCCCCAGTGAAATGTTGTGTTAGAATATGCTAACTTTACTATGGCACATTATTCCATCAGAACATAAACTCCATATTCACAGCTGCACGAGCTGCATTCTGGAGAATATTGTGTGGAAGTATTGCGCTAACTTCACCTAGCTTGCTTGGATCACTTATCGTTCCTAAGGTTACGTCTAACACGGACTAGCTGTGTACATTGTTCTGACTTCTGAGAACCAGAAGTCATCATCTCTGCTTTACTGCTATACAATAGCAGATATGAAATATATACTTTACAATAGCAAACCACTGTCAGCAGTTACGAAAAATGTGCAGTAAAAACAATATTTATTCGTATATGAAGCCATGGGACAAAATAACAGTTGCCCACAGGGCCTGGTAATTCAGATTGGCTAATTTCCCGTAGAGTTCACTATTCCAAGCTTTATCAGACCTCGTTGTGAACACAAGTCTTAGCTGATCAATAATTGCATGGACAGAACACATCAATGTGCCGTTCACTTTATACATAATAAATAGTAAACTTCATGTATTATTTTTATATTCAGTAGTGCAGTTGCTCAACAACCGGGTATATCCCTCTAAAAACATGTTGAAGAAAACTATCTTGTGCTGGACAAGTAGTTCGAGAACTGTTGATGGAATGCTGCAGAGGTATATAAATTTGCTGTAATTTGCTTGACTGTAATGTCTATAATTCAGTGTAAATTAATTATT
The DNA here is from genome assembly GCF_032854445.1 of Liolophura sinensis. Taxonomy (NCBI): domain Eukaryota; kingdom Metazoa; phylum Mollusca; class Polyplacophora; order Chitonida; family Chitonidae; genus Liolophura; species Liolophura sinensis. Next base: position 9,413,721 of record NC_088305.1, on the reverse strand, counting down.
GTCATTGTTGTTAAAACCCATACGCACTGATTTATACGTTATATATTGGCACATCACTTTATACGTGGACAATACTGCAGTTCCCGAAATGAACCTCCGAGGTTCGACAAGAAGTACGTTTATTCTTGCAATGTAGTGTACAGATTTGTAATGTGGCATTTTGGTGAAAGACAGTTGATGCCCACTACTCCAAACGACCCCTTATTATCAACAATGCCACATGAAAAACCTGAACGGCGCAATCTAGGAATTCTCTTTTAACAGCCAACGTTGAACCCCACCTTCTTGCTGGTATTCCATAATCAGGCATCTTACCACTGATCTACGTTCTGTCTCTTAATGGTGTTGATTCCAGGTGCTTCCCTAACACGATGGCTATCAGGTGTAATGGTAAAGTAAACTACCATTGCAACGACCCCCTTCGGAAATCTAAGAGATCCGTACGACTTTGCCACGATCGATACGTCTGGTGAAGTCCACAGCGATGTCGTCGACAAGACAATAACACAAATACATCGCGCCCTCTCACCAAAATACCAAATAAGACGTCGTCAGTAAAACACCAGTACAGTTACATCTCATCTCCCCAAATCAACACTACAATGTCAACAAAACGCCCAAAAAAAAAATATATATATATATATATCGCGCCCATCCCCCCCCCCCCAATTTTACCAACACGACGTCGTCAGAAAAGCCACCATTATAAATATATCTCGTGCTTCCCCCAAATCACCACCATGATTTACTTGTGGATACAAGTCTGACCAATGCGTTTGGTGACAAATTCAAATGAACTGGAGATCTTCATTGGTATTTCAATGAAATGTGATACCACTAGAACACGGCTTGAGTTGTGCAATTTTTGACAATATATTCTTCTTGGCTTAGTGTATTTACCTGAGTAGATGGTTGTGGCATATGTCTTTTGAAAAAGAATAACGAAATTCGCTTTTGTAAATAACATGTCAGTAGTGAACATGTCCCTGTCCATCTGGAGCTAGTCCAGAAAAGATAATACAGAAAACAAACCCCATAAAAAAGTCCCGAAAAAGTGTGACATTTTTGTAGGAGCCAAAAAAGACTTGTCGTCAAACGCCGTTATGTTTACTGTGACTGTGTACAAAGTCTGATATATCTGGTATGAACATTCCATGGACAAGGAGACAATGGTGTAGTGAAGACAGCGACGATAATCGCAGGCAAAGAAAGGCAGAAAACATTAAAGTGATTTTTGCTGTACAAATTTCAAAGCGTGTTTTACGGTTTAGTAATTAGAAATGAACATCTGCTTAAGATTCGTCTTAAACGAATTTCGCTATCTGTGCGTCGAAACACGCATTTGTATACCAATAAGGACGACAACCAATAAGGACGTTCCAGGCTAATAATCGCAAGGTCAATTCCCATAACGCCGTATAACACCACATAACAGTATATAAAGTACGAAAATAGGGCGGAATCGTCTTCAACGAATTTCGCTATCTGTGCGTCAAAACACGCATTTGTATACCAGCCGACAACCAATAAGGACGTTCCAGGCTAATAATCGCAAGGTCAATTCCCATAACGACGTATAACACCACGTAACAGTATATAAAGTACGAAAATAGGGCGGTATCATGCAAAGATAAGGAGTCAACAGTTTTTAATGATGTTGGAAAGACGCAGGGTATGTTCCAGACAGCTGAGTTAAATCAATATTTCAAATAAGTCGATAGCCTAATATGTATCTCAGTTGCGCTTTGATTGCAATTGTTCATACATGTAAATCTAATTCCTCTAATTCAACACGATGAACATACATATACGGTCCCTTGCCCCGGGTTAAGTGGAATTAGACAAAATCATGCAGCAGAGCGCTAGGTATTCTGGACGCTTTGTCCATATTTACTTACAAGGGAATTACACACATAGTAAATATAAGCGTCAAGTCCGACATTCCTATACCATTCGTAGTCCGTAAAGGGCGTTCCAAGTCGATAATCACAAGATCCATTTCCACAACAACGTTTAACACTAACTCCCGAAGACAAAGGTATGTAAGAAATTATACAAAGCTTAGACTGAAGACGTTTGATTGAATAACCTAGTTTTTGCAGGAATAACTAATGGCTTGGACTGATCGTCACACAACACACGGGATCCCACTACACCCAAGATCTAACAAACTGGCCTAGGTCTATAATTGGCTGCGAGGCAGACTAACAGAGCTTGACAAACAGTGTTGTGAGTTGAATTCCAGCTCTTGTTGGTTTGACTGAGATCTAGCGTCTCTAAAAAAAAATGTCAGATACACGAAGAAATCAGGTGACGAACTCGTGCTACTTCTGGGTGGGAACGGAGGCCCAACTAAGGGTAAGTTAGAAAAAACGTATCTACTGCACTACATGTACATAGTGTCGGTGAAATGGTAGCAAATGCGTCATGGTAAGTTTTCTTGTCGAAAAGCGTGTTAAGTTCTTCCTAGTTACTCTTTTTAATCTGTTGAATTCTCAGGGCCTGTAGCTCATCTACCAACGCATCAAAGATAAAATTCCGGAAGCGCAAAACAAACGGCAAGAAAAAAACAGAAATGTACGCTATGAATATCCTGTTTTAATTGCAACTTCTGACAAGTTTGAATTTATTTGAGCTAAATCGCAAATATTCCTGAGAGCGCTCTAACTCAAGAAGACTTGGTATTCACCGCTATATTTAAACCATTTCGTTCCAACCGACATATTGATGTAAGTTCTAAGTGTAGATTGTTGGTGTACTGCTTGATCTGCGCATCACAGATGTAGTGGTAGACGACTATTGCGGCTAATGATTACTTGGTTCTCATGAAAAATACCGGTTTACCTTTGATGTCTTTACTTGACAAATTGAAGTGAACAAAGAGGGACGTAACACCAACATTTCTTATCTTTGCTATCCAGAGCGGTGAACGCTTTTTACCATCCCTTACTTCATGTAGGACAGTTACGATTGCGTTGGTATTGCTGCAGGGCGTTTGTTCATGTGAGAGAATGTGGTTTCAGTCACTTAGTGACGTCAACGTCACCGTCACCCAACAAATCATTCATAATCCTTCTAGACTCAGACCGTAAGCGTTCGCTAGCTGCGACGGTTGTGTCGCTAGACTAATATGGTCGATCTCACGTGTTCAAACCTAACACTAATCTGCCGGAATACAAAAGTAAGAAAAAGACTTGGAAAAAGTGAAAAAGAAATCACAGTGGAATGAAATCAAGAAGACCCGTGATCATCTCGAAGCTTTTGGAAGACCTATTCACGTAGAAACGGGGAAGGAAGCCAAATAGGCCATAGTGGTTAGAACATCTTGCGTCAGTGTAATTCGCTAGGTTACTAACCTTTCTGCCAGGTTGACCCTGGAAATATTTTGACCTGTTTGCCCAGAGTGTCCATTCCTGCTTTTTAGTTTTTCCAGTGCTGTGAACAAAAAAAAAATCACTATGATATGTATCGGGTGATCCTACGAACCCCTATCATGAGACGTAAGTATAGCTATTTTCAACAGATTGTAATGCTACACGGAAGCAATGATGCTTTTGCTTAGTCTTGCGTCCGTTAATAACGATTAGGTAACAGCACCGATATGGTCGCCGTTTTACCCCGGTTACGACCATTGTTTACCCATCTATTTGAAGCATTATTGAGTGTAAAAACAAGCAACAATGAACCAATGTGAGAACCTGACATCTTTGAAGTCCGCCCTTTATCGGCATTGTCAATTATACATTCGGGGTCTCAGTGGATGAGTGGGATAGCACGCCAGCACGGTGCAATTACCCAGGTGCCTGTCACCAGTGAGGTCGCAGTGAGATCGTCCAACTCATGCTAGCTTCCCCTCCGGCCCTAAATGGCTAGGTCTGGCAGCAAACTGTGGATCGTCATGGTTTTCCCAGGGCTCTGTCGGGTTTCCTCCCATCATCATGCTGGTCGCGGTCGTATAAGTGAAATATTCTTGAATGCGGCGTAAAACAACAATGAAACAAATAAAAAAATTACACAATCTCATCCTTAGTCCTCAACGATCAGCTTTAAAGGATGGTAAGCAGTTTGCACAGATGATTCATTCGACTACGTCTTTATTGGGACTTTCTGACACGATTTGTGGATTACTCTTGAGAACGATATGTGTTAATGACAGAGCATACCAGTCAGTGCCGAAACTAGGCGAGAAAGTTATAAACAGACATCAATCGGGCGAAGGTCATAATATCAAGATTCCTCTATAACCATTTTTAAAACTTTGATGAATTTAACTGTTTAGGACTGTTAGACAGTTTAACAAGCCTCAATGTAAAGGCTAATAACTGCAGTTTCGCCCATTCCCCATATTGCCTTGTTCAATGAGGTTTAGCGGTATTTCTATAAACCATCCACGACGAACCATACACGTTAAAGCATTATTCTTGTAAGGAACAGGTGCGGTCTTCCTTGAAGACCGCTGGCCAGTATGATGTACACATCTTTATGTCACAAATTCAAGGTCGAGTACCGTCATGCCTAGAAAGAGGATGTATATGGGAAGGTTCCTGTATTCAAAGTCGGGCAAGGAGAACAATTCCCGCACTCGCACTCAATTTTCTTCCAATAATGAAACAAGGATAACATATTTTTTGCAATTAAATGACGTTGTAAAACTTGATTGATATAGGGGCGTACAAAAAGGAGGGAATAAATGTAATTGTGTTTAGATACTTTTTTCGGCGTGCTGTGTGACGCTTTCTATCAACGCCACAAGCTATTACTACAAAAACTAATGTGTCAAGGCCATTCCATCAAACGCCTTCACTTCAAATTCTTTTCGTTTTACAATGAGTATAATTCCCTTGTAAGTAAATATGGACAAAGTGTTCAGAATCTCTGGCGCTCTGCTTCAGGAATGTGTTTGACTCTGCTAGGGATTGTATATTCATTGTGTTGAATTACGTCGCGACTGATACATAAACAGTTGCCATCAAAGCGCAACTGAGATATGTTTTTATAGACAACTGATATTCTAGCAGGGTGCACGATTTGAATACTAATTTCACTCGCCTCGGACATACATTGCGTCTTTCCAATATCAATGAAAAGTTTTGACTGCTTGTCCGTCCTTATTCCGTCCTACTTTCGTACTTTATATACTTCCTTAGTTGTTTAGGGAATTGGCCTTGCCATTATTGATCTGGAACGTCCTTATAGGTTGACGGCTGGTATACGAATATCTTTCGAACGCATAGATTTGTGCGATTATCTTTGGGCAGGAAACAGTAATTTACGAGTGATATTTATATTTGGATTACAATTCAAGCAGTGTCTGTCACACTTCTCGATGTATTCTTAAGAGATGTAAACAGATGAAAACAAAACACAATAGGTAGAATAGGCGTCAGTGGAACGAACACTCAAAATCACAATGTCGCCTTATATAGAAGAGGGTAGTTGGGGTGGTAGGCGCCCAATCGGCAAATATATAATTACGGGAATCAAATAAAATCATTTCTAGGCCTTTGTACATATGATGGTGTATACAAACTTAATTAACTATAGTTCGTTAAAAGAATGGCCACCATTGCTTTCCGCTGATTTATTAAATGATTATCTGATATGATCCATTGATCTCTCCTGTTTATAAATACATTATAAACAAATTCAAATTACTCTGTTATACGTAATTGTTTACAGAGGTATATGTACCTCCACTGGTTTCCACTGATTGGTTAAGATTGCATCATATAATTCAATGATGTGTTTCCTGTTTATAAATTCATTATAAACCAATCCAAATTATTACTTAACTTAACTACACACAATGGTTTACTGGTAATGACGTGTTTTCAGCAAGAATGGTCACTAGGGAGATAACATTTTCCCATTGACAAACTAGACAAATACAGCGATTCTCAAACTTTGTAACGCGAACGTTTTAGGTTCCTGACTGGTCAATTACGGAAAAGTGTTGATATCACACTCAACAGACCCCGATTAGCCTTTTATTTTCCACTCAATACTTAGGCTGTAACTTTGTTAATTTCTTGGCAAATCGCGGCGGTGCTTTACCAGATTGCTTCGCCTAGTGAATATCCGCTGAGTAGTACCAGCACGGGTAGAATTACTTGGTCGTTGTCCAGCACAATCGATTGTTTACTTAATCAATGTCTCTGTATTCTATCCGGTTCATTCGAATCCATTTCCAGAGAGACAGACTAAATATCAGGTCAACATCTACATGACTTAGCGTGACTGTGAAAGTAACTGTGACTAAAACGGCCTACTCCAATGTGCCATGGTTTAAGGAGTGTAGGAACTCCAAACTGTCTGATCGCTACATCCCGTTGTACACTATGGTCAATTGCGTCTGAGATATGTCCCTTGGCGTATCAAGTTAGACTTTTTTATAAACGGGATGGTGTCTGGCGCTTACTCAGACACGTCACTCCAACATTGAAGCAGAGTCTATCCTATAACAAACTAAAGATGCATTTATGAAAAAGTATACAAAACATGCACACATGTATTCCTCGCGGAATATTTCCATGAGAACGGTTTGAGACTGCTTGGTGGAAGTCTTCGGTTAACCGAGATTTATGTCCACACCCAGTCTGGGACAGAGAATTCCCAGGAATCGTTTTCTTCCATTGTTTTGGGAGTCATGTTTTAACCATTTATTTGTTAATTTCACTTCCGTTTAGCATCATACTAAAAGCGATTTCGCATTTCTGATTTCTTATAGACAGGAAGCGGTCAGATGTCGGTGAAAATTCGTTCTTACAGAGCTGTACGATTAATGCATTTTGAAATTGCAACATCGAAGTACTTGTGGTTTATTGTTGGATACTGGTGTATTGCACAACCACATTGTGGTACATGTTTGAAGGGAGAGTAAGAGTTCCCAAGCGATATGGAAATCGAGAAATGGTTTGGAATTTTAATGGTGACCTTCGTCATGAGTTGGTTAGGAATTTAGGCTTAAAGTCTGGAAAAATGCAATACGGGTCCTTGAAACATTATATACCAATACCTTGATAAAAAAAAAACTTTACATACCGGTGTAGAGAACGGTGGTGTTTGCAATGCGTGTATCAAATTATCCATGACTTTGTCTAGTATTCTGCGCGCTGTGAAAGTGCGACTGAGGCTAGTAACGCCATCTGTTAGGGGGGAGAGAACCAGCTAGGACTTTCACCGCGGTCACTTTCACCACCTAACTTGTTTAAACCATTGAAATGTGTTATATTAAGTGACTCCCTATTTGCCTTGAAATGTTTAAAATGCCCGAATGTCATCAAATGCTTACCACTTGTCCTTGATGCTTTATACCTATATATACTTCTCTAGCCCACGAAGGGGTCTCTGTATTCTTTATGTGGGTACGGAGTCATGTTGGTATCTCTGGCAACGAGCAAGCTCACGCAGGACTCTTAATGAAAGATGTCACTCATGTTATACCCCTTTCTGTTTCAAAAGTGATGAACTAACTAAAAAACCTTTTCTTTAGTTTGTGGCAGTGTGACTGGGATAATAGCACCAAAGGGAGGTTTTCTCATCAAATGTCCCCGCTTGTGACCTCTCGGTTTGTGCAGCTTCCTACCAGACGGGCCGATGTCCTTGTTTACGGACTGGTCTCGGGTCATTTCCCAGTGAATTCATATCTAAATAGATTCAATCAGCAAAGCTCACGTCTGTGTGAGACCTGTTTAGTGGAAGATTCCATCTCATACCTGTTATTTCATTGCAAAACCTACAATAATGCAAGGAAACTTCTTTCTTGCAGATGTAATTAAAGGTGGGGTCACTAAATCTTCCTTGGAAACTGTGTTCAGATCGTTACATAATGAAAGCCTCCAGGCTGTTGCCTTCTTTTACTACGATGTAAGAAATTGTAGATAGTATGTACTTATTAGTTCAAGGTTTAATGAATTGATATACTATTGGCGTAATGACGATCTTTTCTCAGAACTGAGTTCCCTTTCCATTGTCTTTGCACCTCTGTCCATCCACTCGTTTATCTGTATCTATGCGAAACCTATCCCATTGAATATATATATATATATATATATATATATATATATATATATATATATATATATATATAGCGGCCGGCAGACGCGACAACGGGAATTCCCTGTTGTGCAGTCATGACACACTAGAAACATTGCTCATTAGGCTTCCGTTTCGGTCGAGTCTCCATTACGAGTATGCCCGAAAATTTTTGACTAACGGGTATCCTGATTGGTCACCTTCTGAACGACTGCCAATAAAAATCATTGTTACCTAGGGCGTAGTCGGAGATCCGAAAAGCAGTCTTGCAGCCTGCACTGAATGACATGCATTCGGGGAAGCAACAAACTTTACGAGCGGGACGCTTTAACCAGGTATAACATTCTCGTAAATTGTATATGTTTTTCGGTACTTGATAAATGTTTTTAGAGTAAAATTAAATTACCATTGGAGTATCTTTTTGAAACAGAGTTATCTTTACCACAACCTAACGGGTCAGTCCGTAACAACTGGTTTGGTTAAAGAGAGGTAACCACGTTACACATTACAGTAATTTCATCAACTTATCTTCCTTGAAACTAGTTCTAAGTAGTCATATATAAACATGAAGTTAATGTAATGTTAAGTCTATTTTATTATTATTATTACTTTTCCGTCATCTTTATAATGATATTGAAATAACTGGCTATTTACTTGGTTATATATACATATTATTTTATCAACAGATATAAATGTATTTTTAAGAATTTAAAGGCAAAACAAGTAATAGTAAAATGTTGCAAAATAAGTTGTATTTTTTTCGCCTATTTCCTCAGATGTATCTACAGCTTGTTGCAGTTATATTCTTCCTGATAATAATGCCAAGCAACTGTTTCTTCAATGATGTCTGGCTCAAAGACCACTGTTTTAAGGACTTCCTGATAAGGTACACAACGGGCAACCATAAGGCTTTATGCACAGTCTGTCAAACGAAACCGATATATATATATATATATATATATCATCATCATCATCATCATCTATGGGGTTAGAAACAAGGAGAGAACCAGGTTTGTCACACAGTCTGTCGGTATGAGACACTGTTTTCATGGTGCATCTGCTTCACAGCGCAATCATCGTCAAGAGGAGTCAAAAACACAACACCAAACCAAGGAACAATATATGGTCATGTTATCTACACATACTGAATAACTTTTTCGAAAAAGGCTGTGTCAGCTCTGACTGGTGTGGGTGTGATTCCTTGACCGCATCGTGGAGCCCAGCGTGTGGAGATGCCTATCAGAAAGTAACTGATTCAGAAGCTTTCCCCCTGAAATATTGCTGCCATCGCTGGCTGGAAATGTACCAATGGCAGAGCGGGCAGTTGACATGTTGCCACATGTGAAGAAATATGTAGCTGTTGTGAGGTCAAGGAAACTCCCTGACCCAAAAACAAAAACCCATCAGACGTAAGCACAAAGCACGGAGGGTATATGACGAAGTTACTTACAGTTTACCAGACGGAGAAGCGAATGATTCCTTTTCTTAAGCCAGGACGCAGAAAACACTCTTACAGAGGTCTATCAAATCATCGGTGTTGGATAAGGCAAATACACTCATTCGACACCTATCCTGTATAGATCCACGCAATGTTTCAAATAAAGATACGCAGGAGCTGTGCACTGTACCAATGAGAAAAATTCTCACACATTCAACTGCTAATCAGGTGAAAGTGGACGCTTGTGATAAAAGTCTTGCCCAGTTTGAGGACTCCAGTACTAAAGAACAGAATGACAGGAGATTCATTCAGTATGACATGGAGATACCTGAATCACGCCTAGATACCCTGTACTTTGAAGACAGGCTTGCAGCACCCCAGTACATGAAGTTGTGGGAAGTGGTTAGAAAACTTCTAATTTTATTCCATTGCCAGGCGTCTGGTGAACGTGGTTTTTCAGACAACAGTAGATTCTTTCAATTTGAAGGGTGAACGCCCAGTGGCCCGCAGATTAGTTAAAGATCTTATCCATTCCATAGGGGAAATCTCAGAAGGCAGTAACCACAATAGATGATCAAACTTGTGAGAGAAAAATTGTCTTAGATGAGCTTGAAAAGATTAAAAAGAAAAAAATAACGGTAGAAGAGGAAATTAAAGTCCTGACCTCGTCATCGAATGATTATGTGGACAAAGCAGAGTCGTAGGGAATCTTAGTTTCTTGGCCAAAGTAAACAGTGTCAGAAAAACCGCGGAGTCAAAACAGAAAGACGTGGGAACTCTTGAGCAAAACTGTAGATCAAAAATTAACTGAACCCCGCAACATGTAATGGTCTGTACGTGATGCGTGTGAATTTTGCTATTACACCGATTTGGTTCCAGTAACAAAATGTGACAAAAAATGGTGTCTTTGATTTGTATGTTAACCATGCTTTTATGCATGTACTGGCAACACCTTTATACTGGCTTTAACAGCAATTTTTGTTCTAAATGAACGTAGAGCTATTCTTGTGTCAGCTTGTAGGTGAACACATGCCAATCAGATCAGTGAGTGTTCATACCAAATCCAAACTATTCAATGCACACACATTTTGTACCAAATATGATAAAAATGGGTAGAGCATTTTTACATGGACGTGTTCAGACTGTATTAGGACTGCCGAAATGGTCATACCTTAGTTTGAGACGTAGATAACTATGTGTTATGTATGATGGCGCTCACAAGTTACTTGCCAAAGGTTGGTAGTTTTACTCTGGGGCAGTGTGGATCCACCATAAACTTGACCGGTCACACAATTAGGGTCCCCATGTGGCCTAGTGGCTAATGTGCAACCGTAGAACATTCAACAATGGCTATGAAGCCTCCAACAATGTGGTGGCTTTTCTCACCAATACGGTCGCTATGAGTTAAGTCCAGCCCCTCGTACGTGGGAATGTCTGTCAGCAGCCTGCGTATGGTCGTGCGTTTCCCCCGTGCTCTGCCCGGTTTTCGCCCACCATAATGCTGTCCGCCGTCGTATATGTGAAATATTTTTGAGTACGGCGTAAAACGCCAATCAAATAAATAAATAAATAAATAAATAAATGTGGTGGGTTTCAATGAAAATCCAGTTCATGCTGGCCTCCTATCCGGTCGTACATGACTGCAGGCAACTTGCCCACGGTCATGGGTTCTCCCATCCCGCCTGCCGCTCGTCTCACTCTCCAGCCAAGTTTCTTCCCACCATAATGCCGCCTACTATTGTGTAACTGTAATCCTTCTAAATCACTGTTTAAAACACCAAATAAATCCTATAACTGAATTTCACTTATTTATGGCATTCTAATCAGTATCAGTCTGTTACTCTGTGCTGATTATGGGTTTGGAATTTTCCACTTTTGGTTTTGAAATGGTTTTGAAAAGGTTTGAAATTGCATTACCTTTACAGGGTGGGAATCCTAGCGCCGACTGATGCTTAAAGACATATCGAAATCGCCAACACAGTGTCCTTGGTACTCTTCTCATGCGCTGGATCGGATGTAGTTGATTCAGTTTAAAAAATTACGGGCAGTTCAACCTATTGACGTTAGTCTTAGCTACAAAGGTTGACCAAGGAAATCTGTCCAAAATATGGTTTGCTGCCACATGATGCTTAATTATGTGACCTCAAGTCTGGTTTACATTTAGGATGAATGCTCTGAATGGTGACAATAGCTCATTTGCTGTGGCATTTCATTGGTCAAAACCAATCACATGCACATTATTCTTTAACTGAAGAAAGAAATTGACCCTAAATAAATTCGACGATGACCTGTGGTATGGTAACCATGATCGAAGCTGCACCCTAGAAAAGCAACATTCATGTACGGTTTTACGCAAAGTTGTTGATTTACCAAAAGACCGATGACCGTGTCTTAAAATTATCATCATTCCCACAACATCTACAGCGAGCTTTACTTTCTCTTAAGAATATGTGGTGCAAATTGAGCATTTTTAGTAAGTTCCAAATTTTCTATTTCAAACCGGGTAAATTTTTTTTTCAAAAATAAGCTTTATGGTTATTTTAAAGTTGTTCCGTTTTTTTCTTTTCAAAAGTGGAACATATTTCAGAAATGATTTATTTATTTCTTATTTATTTGATTGGTTTTTTACGCCGTACTCAAGAATATTTCACTTATAGGACGGTGGCCAGCATTGTGGTGGGTGGAAACCGGGCAGACCTCGGGGGAAACCCACAACCATCCGCAGGTCAGACCTTCCCACATACGGCCGGAGAGGAAGTTTCAGAAATGATCATTGGAAAGTATGTTTTGTTGGAAACTGGCAATTATTTCAAAACTGGCCTCTACAGCGTTCCTTAACCATTATGCACTCATGCCTGTAAATGTAACTAGAAATCCTTATTTCAAGAGAAGAAATTAGACTCATATGTTTTACGTTCATTGGTTTGGCCTGGGTATGAGGAGACAGTTTGGGGTTTTGGTGAATGCAGGATAAGTGCTCCCGCCCGGCTTCAACAAGAAGGACTTGAGTTCCCGTAATGCTCTTTCCAAGTACCACACTCCACCTTTAACAGGAATGTTTCGATTACTGTCATTTCGTTGTTGTTCAAGGCTCCACTGCATATATTTTCACTTTTAATCAAAGCGATAAATATTCCGGGTGGGGAAAACCAAGAGTCATGTGGTGAATCAACGATCAAAGACAAGAGGTCATGAACGAACGTTGCACTGATGCACAAAAAGTCTACACGGTTGTCGTCGAGCGTATGTCATCAACGCCCTTCAAATAGTGGGATGAAACCTTCCGCTAACAAGAAGTATGCTGTAACATGTGAGTATTGTGTTTTAATCTCCGGCGTTAGTGACGAACTTTCCCACATGAAAAGCAAAGGTTTGCACACCGTATATGAGGAAGACAAATCATCATCCACAAACGCCTGATTGTATGTGCTTCGTCGAGTGCTTACTGTGACAGCGACCATTCCATTTGTATATTTATTGGATTGAAGTTTACGCCGTACTCAACAATACTTCGCTTATTACCAGCATTATGATGTGAGGAAACCCAGCAGAGCCCGGGGAAAACCCACTACTATCCGCAGGTTGGTGTCAGATCTTACCACGTACGACCGTAGAGAAAACTATCATGAGCTGGACTTGAACCCACATCGACCGCATTGGTGAGAGGCTGCTGGGTCTTTGGGCCACGATGGCGAGCTAACTACCTCAGTCACGGAGGCAAGAACGGTTCTCTAACATGTTAGCTTTGAATAAACAGCCTTCCAAGAGCGTTGAGGCTAGTTCCTATCAAGTCAGCAAATTCATTAGCAGATTTTGGTGGCAAGGCAATTATTAGCCTTCACACAGAGCGCTCCTGAGACTCCTGGATTTTCGCATTCACCAAATTAATCCAGGAAATGTCGTTAGTAGAATCCAGGCATGACGTTGTGCTCCCGTTTCATGGCTGTCTAATACTTCCTCGCCTTGTTTTGGTACCGACTAGTAAGCTCTGCCAATAACACATCCCGTTCTCAAATACGATCCACAAATCGTGTCTAAAAGGGTAAATAAAGACGGCTAAACAGTGGAGTGAATAGTATGTGCAAACTGCTTAACAACCCATAAAGATGGTCGTCTAAAGATAAGGTCGTATAATCACCAATACCGAAACAGAGAGGACATCCAAGGTACCAGATTTTCAAAAAGGATGTACAATTCACAGCAAGAGGCGACATAGATTGATTGATTGATCGATTGTTGTTTGACTTCATACTCAAAAACGCGTTGGTTTAGATGGATGGATAAAGCCAGAATAGTCCAGATAAAACAGCGACCGTTTACGAGTTACTCCCGCACTTTTTCACGTGAATTGTTCACACGTCACACAATTGTCCTATTTCTTTTTCACACTCTCCATACCTCGTTTCACTTCTGTATCATGGCATATGAGCGGTATGTTCGAACAAAGAACCACAACCCTAACGATGAAGTTAATGACCGTCGCGACGGGTTCATAAGCTGGGTTCAGCGGTTGTCATAAATCTCATCCCCTTTCCCCACGACACACTGGGGTCATACATCGCGTGGCACCACTAGACTTCCACACTCATTCTTCGTCTTGTCCACGTGGATACATCCTTCCGTTCCAACGTAATCCTGTCTGCCCCACATGAAGTAATTGATTTTTTAAAAAAAAACTTTCACCACCGTGGGAAATGTGAGTCGTATAGAAAACAAATATTGATGGACGATTCTTCTTCTCTGTACACTCTGGTAGAGTCAAGGAGAGACATCAAAGGTAGATTCGGCATTTTTTAAGAGAATTGAGGCATCATTAGACCTCGCCTACTACATCTTAGCAAGACGATGAATAAGACTACAATGTATAGTTTATAAAGCATTATGTCAGCAAATGATAAAAACATAATTCGAATCAATACACTGAAAAAACAAATGTTTAACATTTTAATATCTCTTTGCAACAGATAATAAACGTGCTTAATATTTAATTGTAACATGTTTAATAATTAAACACTTAAACATATGTATTCAACAACTGATAAAAAGAACGCTTTATAATGTTGATCATGTACACTGAAAACTTTAACACACTCCCTCTGAACAATAAACCCATTCAATTTACTACATAGATTATTGCATTTAGACTATAAATACAAGTACTTATAAGATACTGCATGTATTTATAAAATAAATCAATATATTTGTGAATTATTATTTGAAAAAAAAGAAACACCTTGAACATGTTAAAAGTAAGCATGTATTATAGTGTGTGCACGTGTTACCGTTCAAAATAGTTGATGGATTTCCTAAAATGTATAAAACGGACCAAATACATTTTGGTATCATTTTAACACCCTAAATAGTTTAATTACGAGTCCGATATTCACTGATAGACAGTAATTTGTTAAGCACGTTTATTATCTGTACTAAAGCCTCCGGAATTTATTTATGTTGCGTTGATACCCCACCAATTGACTCTGCGATTTTGCCAGATTATACTAAGTAAATTTGTACAATTGTCATTTTCTGAGTGAAGAAAACTGTTCAAGATGTATTTGCCACTTTTCTACCCATGCTGTGTAGTACAGTACATATGTTTTTCTACAGTTTAATGGGACGTTAAGTCAAGGCACGTCATTGTCCTTGCCCGGGAATGTGAATTCAACCCAACCAGCAAGATTGAACTGAACTCACAACTAAATTTTTCAGACATATCTGGAAGGCGCATCAGTTTTTTTTTTGTAGTGATTGACCCGTGGACACATAAATGTGCAACGAGGTATGGTGAAACATGGTGTAGTGAACTTTGCAGGAAGCTAAGCCGTTCAGAGTGACCACGCCCTGTACCTGAGTGGCGATTTGTCCTATTATTTTATGTACGAATAAATATTGTTTTCGTTGTACATTTTTCAAATCTGACGAAAATTGGTTGTGAAAGACAGATCTTGATTACTGGTTCACTTTCTCTTTCGTTAAGTGCACAGTCCTAGGTTTAATGTAATGAACGATAAATACTTCAAGCAAGTATCCTCAGACAAACAATTTCGATCTGTCTGTCTTAATTAAAATACACCTTTGCTTGTGGAACCTACATAGTGAAATTGATACATTCTCAAATAAATGCCTTCATCAGTCGGGTATAATTTGGTCGCCTGGGATCTCCGTGAGTATCTGTGATGGAAAGGTTAATGTGTATTCCAGATCCCATTCACGTGGGACTGGACATGTATATAAAAATTTTCACCCTAAGGGTAAGGCAGAAGCACAACTTAGTTGTTCATTTAACAGTAACGTGTCAATTATGATGAAACAGGAGGTGAAAACTGATTGCATGCATCGGTCTTCCGATTATCCACCAGGAATTTCGATTATAGGTGAGACTGGTAAGTACATAAATGTATTTTTCCATCCCTACATTTCTAACATATGTTGTCATGTACGGGTGTACATGACAACAGCCATAAAGGACAGTAGATACGTTCAACTATGGAAGCCCTGTCGTTTCCGATCGTTATGTTACCTTAAACTCTACCTATGAGCTACACGTAACTCATACTTTACTGGGAGCACAGATGTTTTAATTGTCTGTAGTTAACAACTACGGTTGATCATCAGGTCGTTGGTTCGAAACGCATTGTCGTCTCAGCCACTTTCCATGACCTAAATTTGTACCAACAGCGTGATTCTCGCATAACACAATAATACTGCTGATACTGTTGAGAAAAGACTCACAAAACCTCTTCAATAAGGTCAAAATTTCCGAGGTAGAGTTACCTTCAGCTTAAACCGTTTTATTCGTCTACACGTAGGCTGATTCTAGGAAGAAACCAAACCATAAACTGAATCCTCCAACATCCTTTACGGATTTATGGCAAGTTTAATATACGCCCACATCGTTAGCCCTATGTCTATATTTGCACTGTACCTGATGATGGGGAACCTGATTATGGAGCAGCCTGAGAAAGGATGTGGGGTAGAAGCAGAACGATTGTGGCACGATGAAAACGGATTGGTTGAGTAGGTGTTATGTCCGTCACATCCCGACTGCCCCAGCCCAACACACTGTCGCTAGTCTAACAGATGGATGACCTCTCCCTAGACACCGATCTGACCACCCTCAGGCAAACAGATCCAGCTTTTCTAGTGAGTGTGGGTGGTGGCATCCTCAAATCAGATGACCTGCCCTCAGACTCCTGGGGGCTAAAGGTCACTAATCTATAAGACCCCTAGCTAGGATTTGATGAAGGCATGGGAGTAGACCGTCCCAGCTAAATGAGCCGGGCATCGCAGGAAATGCTTTCGTCGCGTCAAAAGGGTAGTTTTACATCTAACATCAGGATAAATTAAATGGCCTAAAATACTGTATTTTAGTAAACTTTAGGGTCACAACGGCAGGGAATTTTCTCATTCCACCGAAGGCATTTTAGTGCTTAATTTCATGGGGTTTGGTGGCGAGGTGGATGACGACGCTTGTAGAACTGTGCAAATGGGGCTGCTGTAAGACAAGTGGGCAAGCTGTCCGTGACTTGCCAATGATCAGTGATTTACCCCGGTTTCTTCCGGGGGTTACCTCCACCCATCTGACAATACTGACCCACCGTCGTATGAGTGAAATAATCATGAGTGTGGTGTAAAACAGCAATCAGTCAGTCAGTCAAATATTTATAGAATAAATAAAATGTTAATTGAAACTGATTTTGTAAGCCCACCATTTCACTTGTTGATGTGACAACAAAATCTTTCATATATTATCACTCCAGCCTTCCAAGATTTATTTTCACTAACTTCTGTGTTCAACTTTCTTCAGTTGAAAGGAAACGGGATCAATTACTAAGTCAATCGGGTTCGCCATCCCTCTAAAGCAGAAAAAATTTCCCTATCAGAAAGCCAACAGCTCATCAGGGGTCATGCACTGTGGCTGTACTGAAAAGAATTTCCTACATCAAAATCGTGTAAGGTTTAACGGTAATCTGGGACTCAATAGTAAGCGGCACTAAAAGTCAGCGCACTGGCATATTTGACAAACTTTCACCTGAAAACACCTTTTCGGAGCCAATTAAAAGGCTAAAATATTGCCTTTGGAGGTTAAACTGAAATTTTATATGGGGAAAACATCCTGCCTTCAAAACACTGTTCTAGGATGAACTGACGCTTCCTAGTCGACCTGAACTAGGCACGCTACTGTGTCAACTCATTGCATCGCCATTCTAGGCGCTACACGAGTAATTTACGATTTAGTAAGCAATGGCTTGGCAAGGTCACAAAATGTGAGCGTTTGCGCAGACATTTGCGCAGCCAGCCGACTCCGGAACTTTGGAAACCATGCCTCAGGCACTCAAGATGTCGTAACTAACGGGTTTCCGATTTGGAAGTAGCTCTCGGGAATTGGAGGCGAAAAATAACTACACGTATATACGAGATTATATGCCGATGGAATTGCAGTGCATAGCGTTGTTTTATTAGACAGAAAATTAAAAATACGGAAAAAATACTTTACAAAGGACATTTTTAGGTATGGCGCTAGGTACTGCGGTTTCACAGAGGGATGGCGGACGTTCCGAAGGGCATGCCGGAGCGCCACTGGATAAAACGCTAGCTAGGGCTTTCAGTCTATATTATGCCAACATCATAATGATCAAAGCGTAATGCTTTTCTCATGTACAACCGCACACGACCTTGACAGGAATCTTTCGATTGCAGTTATTTTATAGTTGTTAAGCGTTGTACTGCATATATTTTCACTTACAACCAAAGTGTTTTCTGGGTGCGGAAAACCATAAAGGGTATGGTGAAAACCCCACCACAGACAAGTGTCTGTGCAAAAGACTACACGATTGTCGTCGGGCGCTTGTTGCCATCAAGGCACTTCAAACACTGGGATGAAACCTTCCGCTAACAGGAAGTGTGCTGTAACATGTGAGTATTGTTTATCAATCTCGGACGTTAGTGACGAACTCTCCCACATGCAAGGCAAAGATTTGCAAACCGTACATGAACAAGATCACAATGTACAATGCATCAACCAATATGATAGAAATTATAAAAAACATAATTCGAATCAATACGCTAAAAAAAACAAATGTTTAACATTTAAACACCTCTTTGCAACAGATAATAAACGTGCTTTAACGTTTAATTGTAACATGGTTAATACTGAAACACTTAAACATGTTTATCCAACTAAGATAATAAGATTGATAATAAATCACTCCGTCTAAGCAATAAACCCATTCAAATTGCTACATAAATTATTGCATTTAGATTCTAAATGTGAGTAAATATGTGAAATAATCCATGCATTTATAAATGAATCAATATATTTATGAAGTATGCACGTGTATTTGAAAAACAAACACATCTAAAACTTGTTAAAAGTAAGCATTTATCATGGTGTGTGCACGTTCTAAATTGTTTATGAATTTCCTAAAATGTATTAGACTCGTCAAATTATAGCTTTTTGGGACTTTGGAATCATTTTAACTCTGTAAATAGTATAAGTACGAGTCTGATATTTACTGAAAGGCATTAATTTGTTAAAGCACGTTAATTATCTGTTGCAGAGATATGTTTAAATGACAAACACTTGTTTTTTCCAGTGTACTAAAGGCTCCCATGAAAATGTCTGCTGAAATGAAATGACAAATATTCCAGCGAAGTCTGCTGTTTGTGTTCTTTATTTCAAAACGGAGTGTTCATAGGGCATACATTTTTTCTCACCGTTTGTTTTTCTGTTTGTTTCTTTGAAATTTATTTATGTTGCATTGGTACCCCACCCACTTGCTCTGAGATTGCACCAGATTAAACTAAGGGAAGGGTTATAATTGTCATGGTCTGAGTGAAGAAAACTGATCAAGATGTATTTCATGGTTCGCACGGGTCATTCAAAACCTGGAAAGTACTTGAATTGTTCTTTGTGAAAGTGTTTGAAATGGACTGTTTTATAGCGAAGGTCCTTGAAAGTACTTGAATTTTAGGAGTCCCAGCGAGTAAATGTCACAGATGTGCAAGAGTCAAATTGTATAAAGTCTTAAAAAGGTTTCATTGTATTTTTGTCTTGTTCACTTTCCAAGCAGTATTCAGTGTCCACTCCAGTGCAATCCACAACTTGGTTGACTCGTATCTTGCAGTACCTTAGTGTTACTTTTTCCAGGGCCGCAGACATAAGTCACGTTTGCGGCCCTGGTGTATGGATACGCAGAGTACAGCCACACACGTTGCCATCGTGACTGATACTTCGGCCATCTCGACTGTGTATGATACGGGGATATTTTGACAATGCTTAGTAGGGCCTGTACATGAAAGCATGCACGGAAAGTATAAGTTCTGCGAAGAATGGCTGTTGTTGTCAGATTTTAAAGATTTTTTGAAGACGCAGAAGGCACAGATAAACAAGGGGGCAAACTGCCGTTGGAGTTATAATGGATTTGACAACATGAAACTGGGGAAATCGGCACTCAAAGGCCATTCCAAAAGCAAAGAAACATAGCAAGAGAAAAACATCTTTCCGTTCAACAGTATCGATGTTGATGTTTACCGCCGGTGACATAAATTCTCCCTCAACTTCAGCTGAAGTATCAGGTACGACTGCGAACTGTGTTGTCCTCAGTAACGTTAACGCCATCGTCAGATTTCCAGGACTTGAACAGATTGATGGGAATTTGCTGACGTTCTTTAAAGTAGATATTGGATTCTCTGCTGACAAGATTGTTAAAACTTTGTATGCATCAGGTAAAATATCGGATCGAATAGGCAGGCTGCAGAATGGACTAGCGGAATTCTATAAAAGTTCACTTTCAAAGCTTAAGAGCAAAAATCCGTTGAACTATTCGCTGGTTCGTTGTCCTTCTTCTTTTAGACCAGACAGGATGGTTACATGTCCAATTGCTTGTTGTGGGGACATTCAAAGAGCTCTTGTAAAGTTGAGTCCTGTAAATGCATAGACGAAAAGAACTGGGATGAGATTAAACGGCAATATTAAGATTTTCTGGATCTAGTGTTGGCATCTAACAAAAGCGCGTTTACTTTATTTAGTTTGGATAACGAGCGAGTGGATGTTCTTTCTGCAAGATTATCCATATCGCACAACAGAGGTCTCTACTTTGGAATATAACTCAACTGATTTTGACACTTTCACAGGGACATGAAACAGTGGAACACGGCTTTTCCATTAATGCAACCATGGTGATGGAAAACCGCTCGGCAAAGTCGTATTTTGCTCAACGGACCGCTAATGATAATGTATCTGTCGTAGGAGGGATTACTGAGCATCAAAAGTGCACGCCAGGAATATGGCCAAGATCAGCAACGGAGGAAACGGGTCCATATCGAAACAGAACAGGACATATAGAAAAACTCACTTGGCGGAAATATCGGAGATGAAAGACAAGAGAAGGGAAATTGAAAAGGACATAAAGTCATTGAATCAGTTGTGTGATGTGTTCGCAGAAAAGGGTGAAAACGTGAATGGTTCGCTAAGTTTACTTCTCTGAAAAAAAAAAACAATGACCTAGAAGGTATCCGAAAAAGAAGCTTTAGAAAAACAGATTCGCGAACTTGAGAAAGATCATTCGTAATTCTCTCTGTAATAAACTATACATCTGACAGTATAGCACTTATGGAGCTATAACGCCGCCACATAATCATTGAAATACGGTTGAGGTGGCTTCAATACCATACTCCATTCAGCACATGCGTGATAGGGGAGGTAACTCTTGACAAGCAGCCTAACTCGCCAGCGGTAATGTGGCGGGAGTGTACGTAATTTTTCATAGCAATAAGTTAAAGCATAAAGGTGAACAACAGCCCAACTTTTACTATTGTACGCAAACTGAATTTAAAGTTGCCGGCATGGTAGTTGGTCTCGAGAAACCGGCAAGGGACGATAATGTCGTTTCCATGCATTGCTACTGGTTGGGGCGTACGCCATGTTCACTTAGGACTGGTTGTAAGTGTGATATGCAACATATATCGCTTGGATTTTGAACTCTGGACTTGAATTTAGTCTTTTAAGACGTGCAAACGCTGGTATTTGCCACTTTATCGGTAAAGAGCACGTCACTGGCCTACCCGGGGTATTTGACTTTTTTTCTCACTTGACCTTAGCTCAACCAGCAAGACTGAAGTGGACTCACAACTAAATTTTTCAGACATACGTGGAAGGTGCATCAGTTTGGGATGTCCATGCAGTGATTGGTAGACACACATATTTACAACGAGGTGTGACAAAACATGATAAAACGATAAATGCTGCAATCAAGTATTCAATTTTCCTCAGACAAACATGTCGATTTGTCTGTCTTAATTAAGAAGCGCTCTCACTTGTGAAGCCCAGGTGGCGAAATTGATACATTCTCAAGTAAATACCTTCATCATTCGGGTATAAATTGGTCGCATGGGATCTCCGTGAGTATCTCTGATGTAAAGGTCAATGTGTACTCCTGAGTGAGCGCCACTAACACAACATACGTTTCTGTGATAGAAAAGCCATTATTGTATATTAATATATATTTTTTCTAAAGGGGCGTTGCACTTCAACTGGGGCTGTAAATGTATATCTAGGCGTATCTCTGCGACGAAGATACGCTCGTGTCAGCATATAAAGTTACACTCAAAGCGTAACTGAGAAGCTTACCTCAATTATCATCGAACAGGAGGTGAAAACTGATTAAACGCATCGGTCTTCCGATTATCCACAAGGAATTTCCATTATGTGTGATCCCTACATTTCTAACGCATGTTGTCATGTAGGGGT
Organism: Liolophura sinensis; assembly: GCF_032854445.1. NCBI lineage: Eukaryota > Metazoa > Mollusca > Polyplacophora > Chitonida > Chitonidae > Liolophura > Liolophura sinensis. The sequence continues at coordinate 9,391,498 of NC_088305.1, read as the reverse complement.
ATTCCAGATTAAAGGAACAGAAGGACAACCTAAAAGTCGTAAGGGACTGTAGATACATTAAACTATCGAAGCTCTGTTGTTTCCGATCGTTATGTTACCTTAAATTCTACTTATGAACTAAGCGTAATTTTACTGGGAGTCCAGATGTTCTAATTCTACCTATGGGCTACACTTAATTTTACTGGGAGTCCAGATGTTCTAATTCTACCTATGAGCTACACGTAATTTTACTGGGAGTCCAGATGTTCTAATTCTACCTATGAGCTACACGTAATTTTACTGGGAGTCCAGATGTTCTAATTGTCTATAGTTAACAACTATACGGCTGATCATCAGGTCGTCGGTTCGAAACGCAGTGTCGTCTCAGGCAATTTCCATGACCTAAATTTGTACCAACGGCATAAATAGTGATTCCCGCATAACACAATAATACAGCTGATACTGTTGAGAAAAGACTCACAAAACCTCTTCTAAACGGTCAACATTTCCGAGGCAGAGTTACTTTTAGCTTTAACCATTTTATTCACCTACACATAGGCTGAGTTTAGGAAGAAACCAAATAATGAACTGAATCCATCAACACCCTTTGCGGATTTATGGCACGTTTGATAGACGCTCACGGTATATCCTTTCGTGAAATTGGCATCGTTAGCCCTATGTCTATATTTGCCCTGTACCTGATGATGGGGAATCAGAATATGGGGCAACCTGAAAAAGGGTGTGGGATAGGGGCAGAGCGTTTGTGGTACGATGGAGACGGTTTAGTACAGGTGCTATGTCCGTCACACCCCGAATCCCTCAGCCACACTAAACTGCCGCCAGTCTAACAGATGGATGATCTCTCACTAGACACCAATCTGACCAGCCTCAGGCAAACAGATCCAGTCTTTCCGGTGAAGGTGGAGACCCTCAAATCAGGTGACCTGCCCTGACTCCTTGGACCAAAGGTCACTAATCTGTATTATGCCTACGTCATAATGATCATAGCGCAATGCTCTTCCCATGTACAACCACACACGACCTTGACAGGAAACTTTCGATTGCAGTTATTTTATAGTCGTTAAGCGTTGTACTGCGTATATTTTCACAGACAATTAAAGCGATAAATTTTCTGGGTGCGGAAAACCAGAAACTCTGTAGTGAAGAACCGACCACAGACAAATGTATGCGCAAAAGGCTATACGATTGGCGCTAGGAGCGTCTTGCCATCAAGGCACTTCAAACAGTGGGATGAAACCTTCCGCTAGCAAGAAGTGTATACTGTAACATGTGAGTGTTGTTTATTAATCTCGGACGTTAGTGACGAACTTTTCCCCATGCAACGCAAAGATTTGCAAACCGTATATGAGTAAGACAAATGATCATCCACAAACGTTTAACTGTGTGTATAGACGTCCACACGGGCGTCAACGAGAGCTTGCTCTCCAAACATCCTGTGAGAGTGATCCTTTCGTTTACAAGAACGGTTCTCTAAAATGTTAGCGTTGCTTTAACACCCTTCCGAAAGGGTTCAAGCTAGTTTCTATCAATTCAGCAAATTCATGGCAATAGCAGATTTTGGTGGATATGTAGTTATAAGTCTTCATTGAGAGTGTTCCTAAGAGTCCTGAATACTTGCATTCGCCACAATTAATCCCGGAAAGTGGAATGCGGACATTACAATGTGCTCCCGTTTTATGGCTGTCTAACACTTTCTCACCCTTTTTTGGCACCGACTGATTTGTTCGATCATCAGCATATATCGCTCTCAAATGCGATTCGCAAATCGTGTCTAAAAGGGTTAATAAAGACGGATGAACAGTCGAATGAATAGTATGTGCAAACTGCTTAGCAACGTTTAAAGCTGGTCGTCTAAGCATAAGGTCGTATAATCACTAATACCGAAACAGGGAGGCCATCCAAGGTACCAAATTCTCAAAAGGATATACAATTCACAGCATGAGACGACTTAGCTTGATTGATTGTTGTTTGAATTAATACTCTAAAAAGCTTTGGTTTAGACGGATGGTTAAAGCCAGAATAGTCCAGATAATACAGCGACCGTTTACGAGTTACTCACGCACTTTTTCACGTGAGTTGTTCACAAGTCACACAATTGTCCTATTTCTTTTTCACACTCTCCATCTCTTTTCACTTTTGTATCAAGGCAGTTCAGCCGAAGGGGTTAATTAATTGTGTTCAGCGGTTGTCAGAAATCTCATCCTCTTTTCCGACGACACACTGGGGTTACATACCGCGTGGTATCACTAGATCTCCACACTTATTGTTCGTCATGTGCACCTGGACACATGCTTGAAGCCGTTCCAACGTAATCGTATCTGCCCTACATGAAGTCATGGATTGTAAAAAAAAAGCTTTCATCACCGTGGGGAATGAGAGCCGTAGAGCCAAGAAGTATTGATGGACGATTCTTCTTCTCTATACACTCTAATTTGTTAAGTAGAGACATGAAAGGTAGAACCGGCATTTTTCAAGAGAGTTGAGGCATCATTAGACCTCTTCTTGGAAACACAATGAATAAGAATACAATGTACAATGTATCAAGCAATATGTCTGTTATCATAAAAACATATGTCGAAGATGCCTGTTGAAATGAAATGACAAATATCCATCGGTGGTTTCATTTAAACAAGCATCTTGATGGGAGCCTTTAGTAATGATTCGAATTATGTTTTTATGATTTCTGGCATATTATTCGATACGTTGTACATTGCAATCAGGGTTATTTAGTTGAGACGCACACTGGTGTTTGTATTTTTTACCTCAAGTAAGTTGTATTTGGTCAGGGGTTGCAATTAACACGTGGTGTTCATAGCGCACATATTTTTTCTCAGCGTATGTATTTTTGTCTGTTTCTTCGGCATTTATGTAGGCTGCTAGAATGAATGGCTAGAATTGTCATTCTCTTGAGTGAAGAAAATTGATCTTGATGCTTTTGCCATGCTGTGTAGTACAGTACGTATGTTTTTCTACGGTTAGCGGGAAGTGCAGGAGTACGTCTTTGGGCTTCCTCGGGTGTCTGGCTTTTCACGCTGGACGACATCGCCGAAATAGCAAAAGATAGGGTTGAACTCACAAATAAGTGTTTAGACTTACCTCGAAGGCGCATCGGTTTGTTATATCGACGAGGTGACTGGCCCATATCCATAAACGAGGTATGATAAAACATGATGCAATGACATTTGCAAGAAGCTTAGACATTTAGAATTACCAGGCCCTGTAGCTGAGTGGCGATTTGTCCAGTTTTTTTATGTACGAATAAATATTGTTTTCATTCTACATTTTTCACAGCTGACGAAAATGGTTTGTAAAACACAGACCTTGATTACTGGTTCACTTTCTCTTCCGTAAAGCACACAATCTTAGACTTAATCTAGTAAAAGCTGCAATCAAGTATTCACGTGTCCCCAGACAAAAATGTCGATCTGTCTGACTGAATTAACAAACACCTTCGCTTGTGGATCCTACGTGGTGAAATTGATACATTCTCAAATAAATGCCTTCGTCAGGTGGGTATAATTTGGTTGTGTGTGGTTTCCTTGAGTGTCTCCGATGTATAGGTCAATGTGTATACCTGAGTGCGCGCCACTTAGACAACATACGTTTCAGTGATAGAAAAGCCATTAGCCAGCACTTATTCTAAGGCGACGATCCCATCCATGCGTTAGGGTAGATCTTCATGTCATTTTGAGCATTCCAGGAACACATCCCGGGGAAATGATTTATCATTGCAGTATATGCATCGATGTACTGTAGTCTGTTTCTTTTAACGAGTCGCCTATATTCAGCTGTCTGTAAAATTAGTCATACTCGCTACCAAGATTACCTCGCCCTAGTGACACATAAGCACACAGGCCCTACGTTGGACGTTTTTATTATGGTAAGGAAAATGGATTAAACTCCAGGAAGTCATTGTCTCGGGTGATGTCATAATTAGTCAAGCTGGGCCTTGGGCAAGAAAAGTAATTTGTTTTACAATAGCTGTACCAACACGCGGTTAGCACAATCTCCACGCAGTAACTTAGCTACATGTACACTACTGTCTCAGCTAATAGAATACATGCGACTCTAAAACCTCACTACTGTGGGTTCATATACTACAAGAGATAAAATAAGACTCGTTTACGAATGTTATATCATACTAAAACGTATGATAGAAACAAGGTTTAAATTAAAGTCGACAGCAACTTAGGTAATTGACAAGTGATTTGGGTTAAGCTTATATGGTTTTGTTCGCCTACAGAGGGTCTGAATCTTGGACAAAACCTGACTAATGATTTTCACATAAAAATCCATTACCAACCTCTAGGAACTTGTGGCACGTTTGAAACGCCTTCATAGAATATTCTGTGGTGAAATAGGCATCGTTGGCTCTTCATTTGTATTTATACTCTTCCTGTGATAGGAAGTGAAGATAGGGGTAAGATTAGAGCGGTTGAGGGGTGGTAGGAGAACCCCAGCGACGCTTATGGCAAGAAGTAACTGTCACACTTTCGTCGCTGTTCTGGATTTACTCTCTGTGGTTCGTCTTTAATTATATTGATGTCAGTCATATCCGGTCTCCGCCCGAACTCCCGCAAGTGTAACAGGTGCGTGACATCTCACTAGACACCGACGCGACGTCTCACGGGCAGACAGAGTGTCGTGGCACCCTCAAGCCAAATGACCTGCCCTCAAACGGCGGATACTAAAGGTCACTGAACTATAGTATATCTACATCATAATGATGACACTGCATTTGCTGATCCTAAATAGCAATCAATGCCAACGAAGTCACAGTGGCAAGGCAGAAATGTCCGAAAATATGCCTTGTCTCAGCTATTCTTTCTGTTAGTAATTGATGCAGGTGCATTCTCTGCATCTAAAGAATGCATAACATGAATCCATAGATCACCCAAAAAATTTTGTTTTATTAATGAATGTTGATTATATGCCCACGCACGGACATTAACGGTGAGTCTTAGCCTACACAATATAATAATTACAGCAAAGAGAGAAAACCCAGAGCAGTGACGACAGTGTGATCGTAGACTCAGTAACGAGGATATTCGCCATTACTGATACAGATACTAGTAGTCTTTGTTTTGGTGCCCACTGATATAGATATATTTACACCATCCTTTTATCTTGGACTACAGTCCAATACGAATCAGTAGTTTCTGTATCAATATCCAAGTCAGTATTGGTGTCAGACTGACTGAGAGCAAAAAATAACATAAATTTTAGAATTAACCAGCAACCTGCTTTACAGTTCAGTAATTCACATAGAGATACCTCCCAATTGTTTGGCCACAGACCCCCATTAATTTTCCATCAGCGACAATGTTAACGTTTAGCGCTGTAGCTCACCCCCAAACATTCTATAGCCAATAAGCTTTGTTGCATACCTGGCCCAGCCTGTGGGAAAAAAGCCATAAAAATCATGACATATGTTGGCCGTCAAAATCTGGACCTTTTTATGTCGGCAGCTGAGAGGGGTGCCTAGCAACGCCAAGGGGACGTCACTCGAAGCCTCATCACCACCTGTCTCCTTGTGTCCTCTTGCCAAGAATTTCAAACTTTCATCACTAAAGCTCATACCTGTCCAAAGCTTGGACAATTTCCATCATTTTGATACCATGCATGCACCTGTACACCAAAAACGACAGGCTGGCAGTATTACATTCGTCCTTCCCGAAAAACCGAAGTTCTAATGGGGGTCTGTGTCCCTATCGATGTCAGAGTACATTTCCGCCTTTAAATTTGACACACAAACGTCATAAGAATATTCATAGATAGAGGTAAATTTAGCCACAAAATATAGTGGAAAGCATTACTTTGTTACGCATCGGTATCAGAAAAAACATACTTAGAGACGTCTGGCACACAGTTGCATGTCTGGGCTATCTGGATCCAGCCAAACGCCAAGGAGATATCTATGTCGAAAATGAACTAATATACACGAGACCAGAACAGGTAGCAAAGTTTGGTCACTACATACACCGGCCCTCTAAATGTGACTAGGACGGAGGCACAATTGCATCACCATGACTAAACCGGTCAAACTTATATAACGAATAACTTACCTGTTGAGATAAAAAAAAAGAAATACAATGTTAAAGGCTTAAATCTCATTCATCGCTTGGTCACAGGGCAATGAACAACCGCAGTTTGCGTCTTCACCTTGGCAATTCTCACCAAGCCTTTCTTGTCCTTAGTCACGTCTAGGACTCGTCCCAAACACCTTGGTTGTCGCAGAGAACTGTCAGTCATCAGTATCATGTCTTCAATGGCAATGTTATGTTGAGGACTGACGCATTTCTGCAAGAGTGGCAAGTAGTCTTTGACCCAGCGTCCCCAAAGCAGAGCTGCTAAATAATGTACCTGACGCCACCTCCTGTGCGTGTACATGTCCTTCTCGTCAAATGTTCCTGGGGGGAAATATTCTCCTGTACTTAAAAGAAGTAAGTGATTAGGAGTGAAAACCTGCAGGTCATGCGGGCTACTTGGTAATTCTGTTAACCCAGGAAAGTGCAGTATCGCCTCTACTTCACAAAATGGAGTCTGAAGTCCCTCATCATCCAGTTTAATTACCTGCTCGTGCGCTACCCAGTAGCGGATTTTTCGCACGGATCTAATCAACCTTTCCCACAATCCTCCGAAATGGGATGCCGCTGGTAATTTGAAATTTCCTCTGGACGGCCCGCTGAATGCGACCAGCATTCCATTTCTTCTATTTCTTCCCTGAGTTCGCGCTCAGCGCTTAACAAATTGGTACCGTTGTCTGAGAGAATAGACTTGACTAGCCCTCGTCGTAATATAAAGCGACGGATCGCGTTTATACATGAGTCAGTGTTCAGCAAACAAGCTACTTCTAGATGCACAGCTCCCACCGTAAGACAGGTAAATAGAAATCCATATCTCTTCACCACGCTTCTGCCTCGCTTGAGTTCAAATGGGCCAAAGTAATCCGTACCTATGAATGTTCATCAGGTGTCAATCGATCTCTTGGTAAGTTCACCATCTTCTGTTGTGCACATGGAGCCGGATACTTTCGGCACGTTACACACTGATGAACCATGTTCTTGATCGTTGATGTTGCGCCATTCATCTAATATTTCTGTCTCATCACAGCCAAGATAGAGTTTTTGCCCAGATGTTGGACATCTGAGCAAGATATGTATATATGGATATGTTCAAGTAGGCATGTTGATACTGGAGACCTTCTCGGCAAAATAACTGGATGCTTAGTGTCGTGTGGAATCTCTGCACGCTACAAACGCCCACCCTCACACGTGTTAGGCCATCTTCCAGTACTGGGTCCAGTTTGTACAACACAGACGACTTCTTTACCTTATTGCCCAAGCCTGTGTTTCGCTAGCGTCTCAAGCTCCTTTTTGAAGCATTGCCTCTGTGCATATCCTAGAAGCGGTTTCTCGGCTCTAACCAGCACGCCTTCCGAGAGAAAGATTGTACTCACTTTCTGCATTGCATCCCACGATCGGGTTTCTTTAGATCTGGCAATTTCTGATTCACCTGTTACTTTCTGACGAACTGGGTCAGGCTCTTGCGGTCCAGTTCTCTCAGACACTTCAATTCGAGAAGCAAGTGGACTCTTCAAGTTATCTATCCCAACTAGTAACCACGCAGTAGTTCTCTTTCATCTTTCCCAGTCAGAATAATAACAAAAAAAACCTGTCAATGGGTTCCTGATCTGCTGCACTGACCTGTGATTTCACCTCCATGTCTTCCTCAGGAATTTTATGAACATGAGTTGTCGGCTGTTGGCATTCTAACTCACTCTGCCAAAGAAATTTTGGTAGACCTCTGTTATCCCCGAAATTACACTGAAAATCTTAGAGGCCGGCAGCGTGCGTTTCGAACACAGTCTGTTCTATCTGGGTCCAACTAAACGCCGAAGAGAAAATATATCGAAAACGGACTAATATACACCAGACCAGTACAGGCATCAAAGTTTTGCCACTACAGTGATAGTTGGGCAACCGTTGAAATTCTTGTTTAAAGTGTATTCTGACCGTTCACATATACGCTTAAATAGTAGCACAGTGACCTAAGCAGGATTATGCGACTCATGCGACTCAACTGTAAATTAATAATTTTGGCTATGTATTGGTTGTCTGCGAAAAAATACGGCTCATGACGAATAAGTTTTTCAGCCAATGTAAGCTGGTCAAGTGAACTTGCGAGCGCCATAGACTGTTTACGGTCACCAAGGCACAGGGATGACCCAAAGAGAATGGATCTGCAAATTGCCCACGATCGGAACTGAACCCACGCTTCGTATGCATCGAGGCGAGGAGTCGCCCAGCTTACAATCCTGCGTAGTTATCAAAGACTCTGGATTATTGATGCAGTGTCGTTGACTCTGTGTCGAGTAGAATATATTTGTGTTTACTGAGGTATATTGAGTTTAGGTCAGAGCGGGAAGGCGAATTGACGAGTTGAGTGAATTGCAACATTCCCAGTACATAAATAGAAGGCTGAGAAACCCTTACAAGATATTACTCCTTCAAGCGACATTTTCCATAACAATGAATACAATTCCGGGCCATTACTCCCTTCCACATGTTCTCTAGTCCTACTTGTTATTGACCCTCAGATGATCTGCTTCCTGGAAACAGGGAGACAGGTTCGTTCACATATTAAAACACTCTAGAGTTTCAAAAGCAGAGTTTTTGTCCGAACATTTGGGTAAAGGCACACCATTTCCTCCAATCAGTTAAAAGCGCGCCTGGACGGTATGTCTATTTATTCATGCGGAATACAAACAGGGATAATGGTCATAATGTAACAAGTAATATGCAAGGATCGTCTAGTTTAATTATATAAAGGACATACAGTATAGAGAGTAAGAATGGTGCAAAGAGTCATGTACAGTGTAATGCAAATGGTCACGTATAACTGGTGAAATACGGCCTCTTTCAATTACCGGAAGTTATGTTTTCATATTTTCAAGTCATGAAAAACCTTGAATAGTGCCAAATTACACGACCAATTAGACCTAAGGTTAAGCAGAATCAGTTTAAAATCTGATCTCCTGATGTAACTGACCGACTTTTTGTTTTGACGTTGTCTACGTTTTGGTTTTCTTTTCCCATGGTGTTTACATGAACAGTTACAAGAAAATTCTCACTGGATAAAATCCTATCTGAGGTAAATATAAAAGAGGCTGTTTTCTACCGGTGACGTGTGACCATTTGCCAGCTATGACACTGTCGTCGCTGTTCTGTTTTTACTCTCTATGCTGTAGCCATATTTCACCGGTTACGCGTGACCATTTGCCAGCTGTCACACTGTCGTCGCTGCTTAGCTTTTACTTCAACCTGTAGGTGTTTGATTATATTAATAGTGTACCGAATATGATATCTATCGTCTGTTTCATCATTATGTCTAATTTAGAGTAACCCCGGACTAGGGAATGTATATACCTTCGTTGTGTTGAATTAGATTGCAAGTGAGTTACATATTTTATTATCGACAACTGATATACTAGCATGGTACACGATTTGAACACTGATTTCACTTATTCACCGAGAACATTCGTTGCGTATTTCCAACATCACTGAAAACTGTTGACTGCATGTCGTAATTTAAATACTTTCTTAGTTCTTTGCTGGTTTGTGCTGTGCGTCGTTTTGGGAAGTCGCCTTGTAATTATTGGCCGGAAACATCTTTTTTGGTTGACAGCTGATATACAAATGTCTGTCTCGACGCGTATACTTTTATTACCCGTGGTTCCAGACGAAAATAGTGCGAATACCTAAAACGACGCAACATTTTCAGGTTTCTGCGCAAACTTGAATCTGTTATTCTCGTGTTGCAGACAAGAACACGAGAAGAGAAGCGACGAAATAACTGCAAGTATGGAGGAGTAGAAATAATATGAGGATATTGTTCTTACACTTTTCATCTTGTAAGATACACGCTAGTAAAGCGATTTGTTTCTTACCGGCCAGTTACAGAAAAGTGTTGAGATCACAATCAATAGGCCCCAAATTACTATTCCATTCTCCTAGCATTACTGTAGCTGTAACTTTGTTAATTTCTTGGCATGTCGCTACGGTGCTATGTCAGCTTCCTTCCCTCCGGGAACAGCCAGCCTGTATCAGCATATACAGAGATAGTTGGTAATTATCCAGGAGAATCGATTGCTTGCAAAATCACTGTCTTCCTATTTCTCTAGTTCGTTCAGTTCCATTTCCAGACAGACAGACTAAATATCAGGTGGACGTCTAGATAGCTTAGCGTGACTGTGAAAGTAAGTGTGATTTACACCATCTACTCCAGTATACACTCACTGAAGTAGTGTGGCAATTACAAACTGTCTGATCGCTATATCCTGATATACGCTATGGTCAGTTTCGTCTGACCATAGCGTATTATGCCCCTTGGCGTATCAAGTTAGATTTTTTTAAAAATTAGATGGTTTTCTGGCGCCTGCACGGATACGTGATTCTGACAAAAAGCTATGGTCTAACCTATACATTTAACTCAGCGGAAATGACTCTAAACCTAGGCTTATGTGTAGGGCGTCGTTGGATCCGACTATCCGGCCCTGGTTCAAATCCAGGTCTTATTGTATCGGTTTTCAGTAACGATGTCTGTCGGGTATCTGGGCACATGGTTGGTTCCGGACATTCGGATTTTTTCTAACCATAATGTATACCGCCGCAAAGTATGTGAAAATCATTGAACTATAGCTTTAAATATCGATTGAGTAAGTAAATGTGTACTGGCAACGATTTGCAGATCTCTTTATATTCTTATTTTATGTTAAGAGTGATGACAACACAACATTTTCAGTAATTATAGATCAGTGAAGAGTAATAAATTGAAATTAAAAACACTCCATTTACACGAACAGTTAAAATAAAATCATAATTGAGATAATTTGACAAGAGACCGTATTTCACCGGTTACGTGTGACCATTTGACAGCTGTTCTGGTTTTCTCTCTGTGGTGTAGATCTACGTCTTAATTATGTTGCATTAATTAATTAAACCAGTGGCCGATTTCTCACAACCCTTTTTAACTTAAGTGAACATCCAGAAAAATCTGTACGATGCTTAGTTTTCTTTTTTTTTTTGGTACTGGAAGTTGAAATTTTGATGCATTTGTCTTAAGACACTATTGATGAAAAGGACAAAATTTTAATTTCTAAAGCCAAACATAAATTTTTAAGATCGTATTTCAAATTTTGACTTAGATTAGAACTAGCTTTAAGGAATCGGGGCAAGAATTCTGCTGGTGGACTAAGCATCCCAGAAGCCGGGTACCTTTACATTGTTTTAATGCTACTGTATGTTAAGCGTGATGACAACACAGCGTTCTGAGTAATTCTAGGCCAATGAATTCCAATTAAGCTCACCGCATTTTTTTACGTAAATCTGCTTAATCCATGGGGTTTGGGGTCGTGTAATTTGCCACTGTTGATGCATTTTCATGAACAGTTAGAATAAAACAGTAACTGAGGTAAACTGACAAAGGGCCGGTTTTCACAGGTGGCCTGTGAGCATTTGTCAGGTATCACACCGTCGTCGCTGCTCTAGTTTTTTCTCTATGCTGTAAGTCTTAATTGTATTCTTAATTGCCCTTTAATTGTTGTAGGTCAACTGATCCGAGCCTTCAGCCTCATTCTAGAAAATGGCGGCTTTAAGAACTGTGTTTTATCGTTGTTCCTAGGAATCGAGTGTTATTCCATTTTGCGTTGATTTCCAGATAGCCTACGGTTACCTTGTAATTCGGTTCGTATCCAATATCATGGACGAGAATGTTAGTGTTGAAAAGAACATCTGATCTGGCCGTTTCAGGTCGCATAATGGGTAAATAGGGTTTCCATCAAGATTCTGAAAAAAAAAAGAATCGTAATTTTGTTTGCTTGCCCTGCCTAGTTTACCTTGCCATAATTAGCTGTCCTGGGATCACGCCGTTCGCAAAAACTTCTTGTATAAGGGACGCAACCCACACATGTGTGCGATGGAAATGGCTCTTAGCGATTATTTCCCTTGTTCTCCATATAAAGTATACTTCGGTCGGATGGTCGAAACCTGGATAAAGCAGGATAATTACCACCTCTTCCATGCCTTGTTATTGTAATTTAATTTTGCCACAATATCCCAAAATAAACTCTACACAGGATTCATTCAACCCTTTATAGCTAGACTATTAGGGTTCGTCAAAAGTCAACAAGCACATATACCTCAACTCCCAGCACTTAACAAACCGTTACTAAATACATTTTAGAGAGAACGATATTGCCGTCTTCCAAACCGGGTTAGGGATGGTACACGTCAAATCTTTGCATATTCCAAATAGGTACATAATTAGGCTTTATAGCCATTCAAATACCCTAATTCTTCTAATTTTTCAGACACATGGTCTGCTCTTTTTAGCAAATATACGTATGATTGTAGCAGGAATGTTTAGTTAAAACGAACATAGTAGAGAGAAAAAGCAGGACAACGACGACAGTGTGATAGCTGGTAAATGGTCACACATAACCGGTGAACTACGGCTTCTTGTCAGCTTACCTCAGTTAGAGTTTTATTCTAACTGTTTATGTAAACCCATAAATAGTATCAAATTACATGTCCCCTGGCACCATCGCTTAAGCAGTTTTCGAAATAACGGAGAGAAATGGAATTCATAAATGGCTTTCAGGACTACTAAGATCTGTCCTTAAAATAATGAGGGTTAAATTACCAAAAACATCCCTGCCCAGGAAAAAAATTAGAATCTTCTAGTATTTGCTACAAAGCTTGCTATTTCACTGAACACTTTTATTCTGTGTTGGTGTATCATTTTACGTTTGCTGCCGTCTTACAAACAACTGTATTCTAACAACAGCGTATGGCGGGGGCGGGATACATTTTTTTAACGTACATACCTCAGTGCCGCTACCTATCGCCATCCAGCCACCACAAAACCGTGTGGGATGCATACTTCGTTTATGGCTTTGAGCAAATATACGAATTAAGGCTAATTCTTATATTTTTCCGGAGACAGTTAATCACAATATATTATCCAATCGAAATGAGAATTTGCAGTTTAAAGCCCTATGGAACTAGGTGCAGTAAAAATGACCCAGTAGCCTATCACCAATACGTTCTACGTGAGTTCAAATCCAGCTCATGCTGGCGACCTCTCCGGTCATATATAGTAATTTTTCCAGCAACTAGTTGACGGTCAAGCTTTTGTCCAGACTCTGCGTGGTTTCCTGACGCCTTAATGCTAACCGTAGTCGTATAAGTGAAATATAAATGAGTACGACATAAAGCACGGACCAAATAAAAATTCATTAAAAAAAAAATTTAAAAAAATATTATCATGATCATATTATATTATATTATATTACATATATAGGGATGCCAGTTATATATCAAGTGACCCCTAAACATAACCCATTGACCCAAACCAGTTTTATGTCCATGCCCGGCCATACGAAGCCAAATAAAATCATAATTGCTCTGTGCGTCGAAACAGAAATCCGGCTACCGCCCGTCAACCGAAATGGTCGTCCAGTTGAAAAAAACACACGACTAAGTCCAAAAACGACGTTAAGCACAAACCACCAAACAACTAAAAAAAAGTATATAAATTAAATGTTAAAATTAGCACGGAGGCATGCAAAGAGAAACAGTCAAAAGTTTCCGGTGATGTTGAAAAGACTATGATCAAGACTAATGAGTAAACTCAGTACTCAAATCGTGTACCTTCCTGTTCTAGGTGACTGAGTGAAATCAGTATTCAAACCGTGTACCATCCTAGCATACAAGTTGTCGATAATGAAATATGTATCTGTATGAAACACTGTACAGATAAATGCGTAGATGGTGACCATTTATCGAGCGAGGTGTTGTTTGCAGCAAGGAAGAACAATAAGTGGCCAATTCAGTCAAACCTTTGTCCTTCGAGATTTCGGAAATTGCCTCTCACAAATTTGATCATGTGAGCGTGACATAAATGAATGGCAGTGCTGTGGAACCATCTCGATCGTTGTATTTTCCTTGCACGATATTCCAAGATTGGTTCAAATATGCTTCAATGCACGCTTTTATTACAGCCCAAAAAATAGCGGTTGCTATTCGATATGTGGACGTTTGACTTGCAGTCTCAGGAGGTAATAGCATTTTTTCAAAATGTGTGATATTGAAACTGTTAGAAACCATTTTTTGCGCCTGGGATGGAGACTGACCTTTCCTGGTGTCTTTAAGGACAAGGGTCGTTTTTTGTGCCTGGTAATTTTACTTATTGAAGAGGCTGTAAAATATAATACATTCTAAGGCGTTGTCCCATTATATCCAATTGCTCATGATTGTAGAGATTAATGTCAAATTGAGGCACTGACATATGTTGCATGTATCCGCGTATAACCTGCGAGGTTTCGTCCTCACTTTCCCACACATCTCTATGTACAATGAGATCAACAAAGTAATCGGATGAGGCCTTGTACAGCACAATTTTCTTCGGACAGGTTAATAGGTTTCGCCTCTCTATTGCACTGTCGCGTGCTGCTAAGAATTTTTTTAGCACACATTCCCCAGGCTGTAGTGACTTTTTTGTCTTTAGCCGAAACCCTGTTACTGTCCTGTAGATGTCGTCTTTTAACAGTTCCCTTCATATAATTTACATCTCCGTACTGTGACCTTGACTTTTACCCTTCTGTTGGCTTTTTAAAAAAATACAAAACAGTTGTTTACGCTCAGTGTAGATTTGCATTCTGCTTTCCCTCTAAAGAAAATGGAATTTCTCTTAAGACAGAACCCTAACTGGTCACACGATTGTAAGTAAGTTTTTGAACATAAGTCTCATTGTATTGATTTATGTCACTTTGAAATACTTACGGCCATTCCTTCACCAGCTTCCTCCTACAATCTGCAAGTGCCATCGGGCAGAGTTCAATCCACCTCCTTCAATGGTAGTTTCATTGCGAATGTTTCTGATATACATGGATTTCTTTAGGTCTTCTCCTGTCTCTGTGTCGGATAATAATAACCTGTCGTCTTAGGGGAGTTTCGCAAAGAAGAATAAGTATATTTTTTCCAAACTAAGTGATGTTTTGGGCCTATTTTGACAAATCAAAACTCTTAAAAATATTGGTCCTTATTGTTGTTTTCCTAACAAGAAGAAACTAAGAGTTGATTGAGCTAGTCTCATCTTTCCTAACTGAGTCCAGTAAATAAGTTTAAAACGTATTGGTTAGGTATATCTTCCCTACCCCCCACACAAATATGTGACGCTTGGGGGGACTCCTGAAGAGCGTAGTTCCATAGGGCAGTTTTACAAAGGAGAACATCTCATTTTGCCTTGTTATATCGGGGATACGGGGATATTGGCAGTAACACTCTTAAAAGATAAGTGTTTAGTATGCCTTTTCCTAACGAGTGATGTTTGTTGGCCTATTGACTAAGGAGGACTCTTAATAATGTAGTTTCTTAGGCCAGGCTGTTTTGCGGACGAAATGAGGACGAATTTGAGAGTTAACTGGACTTAGCTTTATTGGGACAGAATGGGGCCAAAAATCCCACCATCCCATTAAATCAGTTTAAAATGCATTGATTAAATTTTCTACCAGTGGGGCCTGTTCACTATAGAAGACCCCTAGTAATGTAGTTGCTTGGGGATGTGTTGCAAAGAATAAAAGTATAGGAGCTGATTTTGCCTGGTTATACAGAGAGGGAATATAGCCATCAATTCTGTCAAAACATCATGATTCAGTGTGTATTATCCCACTGAGTGGTGTATGGGGCCTATTCATCCTCGAACACCCATGCAAATCCAATTCGTTAAAGCCGTTTTGGTAAGAATAGTATAACGGCTGACTGGACATGTGTAACTGGTGGCAGAATGACAGTATGGCCACTAAATCTATTTAAAGCGTATTCGTGTAGTTTAACGTTTTATATATTAGTCAGTGATGTTGGGGGATTGTTGATCCCTGCCCGTTCGCCTCCCGATCATCTAGCTATAACTGATTGAATGAGTCAGAGAAGTGGATGTAGTGTGTATTCCTGGTAGTTTATTGCCTCAGAATGAAGGTAGAAAACCGGAAGAGGGAATAAGAACCATTTCAGCGAATACAAGAAACGGGTGATTCCGGCCTTTCCCTACAATGCAACACACATAAAGCATTTACCGGTAGATAATGTTTGCATCTTGAATGTAATAATATAGTTCCTGATTGTCGCTTTGCAGTCAGTAAACTAGTTGGTACCTAAAGACGATTTAACTATGGACAAGGGAGCATAGCTTGTCTCAGTGAAAGAAGCGCGGATCGAACCATGACAAAAATGTTCAATTCCGGTCCTTGAATTGTTCATTGAGCTGTGATGGCAATAAGCTGTCAAAGACGCCAGTGTGGCTGTTTGCAAAGTCTAACGTCTACCCCTTGTAAGGTAATTTGCCACAGTTAGTTTGCTCTCTAACCACCCACAAAACTGACCGCCATTGTATAAGTGATACATTTATTTTGGTGGTATCAGGTAACATCCAAATTTGATCACGCATCGACATGTCAATATCTGTAGAGAGCCCAAAGTGGTTCAGGTTTGCAGAGTTGTCCCCCTTATATCGCAGATATGTGGGTGCCTCACCGGACAAAATAGTTATCGTCTTAGCGCTGCACGGTAATTGAGCAGCCTCTCACCATTGCGGTTCCTGTGGGTTCAAGTCCAGCTAATGGAGGGTCTTAGGTTTAGCCCGGCCTCTGGCCTGCTTCCTCCTCAAAATAATGCTGAAGGGTGCCTTATTAGAGAATTACTCTTGAGCACGCCGTAAAACAACAATCAGATAAATAATAAAATAACCAAAATGCTAACATCAGTTTATACTGGATTTTGGATTTCGATTTGCATGAATGAATAATTATGGCTTGATATTCAGCAATTTTGCAGCAATACTGGGACATGTTTAATGTTTTACATTAAATTTACATGTGGAGGGGGTGTTTAATGTTTTGCCAGTGTTTTACATTAAACACTGGCAACGTATACAGGTAGAAAGTTTTCGCTCTAAAAGGTATTTCCCTGAACAAATTTCACATCTAATGACGTCAATAAGTCTATGACGTTTGTGCCAAATAAGTCCTTGGCACGTTGGATATGTGAACAGTTGCATTCAAAGCGGAACCGAGGAGCACATTTTATCATGGGTACAGGATACCAATACTGATTTCAATCACTCTCCTAAAACCTATCATGCGCCTTTCCAACATCATTGACAACTCTTGACTGCTTCTCTCTGCATGATTCCGTCCTATTTTCGTTCTTCATATACTTTTTCAGTTCTTTGGTAGACTGTGAAACGTCATTTTGGGAACTGGCTTTGCAATTATTGACCTGGAACGTCCTTATTGGTTGATGTCTGGTATACTTATGTCTGTTCGAAGGCCAAAACTCTACCTCAGACGACAATGCCTGTGTCCCTCAAACACAAACACAATAACATTAGATTTGTCTGGATTAGATTTGTTATTGCAATCAGGTCCTTGCGGAAGCGCCGTGTGTCACTACAACGACTACCGCCACTTCAGTCTATAATATAACGACTCATATTGTGGAGGGACCATTTCAAAAACAGAAGTCCTTTCTCAAACAAAGGAGTGTACACGTACTGTACCATCACACCAATATACCGCAACATTACTGGATTCCAAAACTACATAATCCCTCGCACAAAGCTCGCTGTATTGCAGGGTCAAGGAGCCGTAAAACCAAATTTGTCTCTACTCTTGAAACGATGGTACTACAAGAAATAGTGAGTGAGTGTGTGCTTGGGGTTTAAAGTCGTACTTATCAATTTTTCAGTCATATGACGACGAAGGAATCCTTAGGGTGCATGTACATGTAATGTGCCTCCTTGTTACAGGATGGATTTCCACCGCTCTTTAATCTAGTGCCGCTTCACTGAGACGCCTTACCGAAGGCAAGTAAGCCGCCCCGACCGAGCCATTATACTGATACGGGTCAACCAGTCGTTGCACTATCGCCTTCATTAAAAGAAATAGAGACAATTTGTAAAAGCACTGTTGCGCAATTGAAAAACTTCAAGTGTCAGTCGTATGTGGACTCTTTAAACCCCAAGGATCCCACTCAAATACACATTCCGTATTAATGACATCTCCAAGTGTGAATTCTCTTCTCTCTACACTACGTTTTCTCACATAGATTTATTTCATAAAATTTCACCACTAATTGTATCGGTATTTAATAAAATTGATCAGCGCCACATTACCGTCCAAGACAACAAATCCCTCTTCAGTTGCACTACATGCAAGAGTTACTATTCATTAGATGTTTCGTTGTTTATCGAACTGCTCGAATTTCTCTTCCATGACATCTATGTCTATTCGGGAACACCATATATCAACAGTGTATAGGTATTCAGACGGGTACGAAATGTGTCCCCCTTTTAGCTGACCTATTCTGTTCTCGTAGAAATTATCAAGGTATAATCATCACCAACAGATATATTTATGATGGGCAAGATAACAATCCAAAGACTCTTAATAATATGTATCCACCTTCGCAGGATTTAAAGGAAATTTCTGCGAATACCAATACGATTTCCTCTCTCGCAGACTATACAAGAGGGGTAGTTTCAATTTTGACATAGTAAATTATCATTATTTGGATAGCAATATACTGAAGGTCCTGCATATGGCTTGTACATATCTCGCCATGTAGCATATGTTATGTGTGGTGTGAAGATTTCGACGTCCCAAATTTTTACTGCCAAGAGCTAGTGTGTCAAGGTTATTCAATCAAACGCCTTTATTGGAAGAAAAGTTCTTGGGTTTTACAATGAGTATAACTTGTAAATAAAGGCAGATAGAAACTCAAGGATTTTGCTGCTCTCTGTTTCATTAATTCTTCTAATTTCGATTAACCCGAGGCGAGGGGTTAGATATTCATCGTGCTGAATTAGATCACTGAATTAGAGAGTTGGATATATGAACAGTTGCAATCAGAGAGCAACTGAGAGACATATTTTATTTTCAACAGCTTATATACTGGCATGGTTCAAGGTGTGAAATCTGACTTCATTTCACATTTTCCCCCAGAAGATTCATTGCGTCTTCATAACTGAAAACTTCTGACTACTTCTCTTTGCACGATTCCGTCTTAGTTTTGTAATTTATACATTTTCTTAGTGCTTTGGTGGTTAGTGTTAAGTGTCGTTTGAGAATTGACCTTGTGACTTTTGACCTGCAACATCAATTTTTGTCCACATGTCGATTCCCACGCCTAGATTCAGTAGTAAAAAAAAATGGCTGGATT
Source organism: Liolophura sinensis (assembly GCF_032854445.1). Taxonomy (NCBI): domain Eukaryota; kingdom Metazoa; phylum Mollusca; class Polyplacophora; order Chitonida; family Chitonidae; genus Liolophura; species Liolophura sinensis. The sequence goes on along the minus strand of NC_088305.1, from coordinate 9,372,221 downwards.
TCTGAATTGAATGCATGTGTAGTACATGGAATTTGCAGTCGTGCACGCTCTTCGTTCACAGAGCCTTGGTGTTAAAATCGATCAACAACGCGTTTGGCTGCTTGCCTGGTCTAGTGTTTGTTGAAGATCACTTGTCTTCGAACAGTATAACATCCAGATTTGTCCGTTGCAGGTGGGAAAGTTCGTCAGTAACTTGCCAATTGTCGAGTGTTTACCCCAGACAATTTTCGGTTTCCTCGGCCCATAAACCTTACCGAAATGTTATTAAATATATAAACGAGGACTTCGAGGGAATAAAGAATGGGCACGAAAACTTCCTTAAGGAATTAGGTTTCGTGTATGCTTCCCGTAGTCTGCGAGTCTGGTGAATGGTAAATTAATGTCAAGATAAGTTGTCTAGCATTCACGTCACAAGATAAAATAGGTCTATTTTTACCTTTAGCGACAAAATAGTTCAATATCCGCTTCTGTTTTCCCTTTTATTTTGCTCTAATCCCAGTGTACACTCTGGTAAAACCATGTTTTATATTTTTATTGATTTGATTGTCGCGTAACGTCATACTCCAAAATTGTTCACCCTTACGATCGGTTTCAGTTTTATGGGTGGAAGAAACGGGAGTGCATTTGTCTCAAACAGCATGTAAGTAAACATAGATGGATAGAATTTTTCACTTATACAACAACACAGTGGTTTATTGATGTAGAATACCGGATTGCAGGAGGTAAACCAACGAATCTATACCGTGGACAGATTTGATGTAACAACGCGAAAAACAAGTATGCAACATAAATTTTCAAACAGCGTAAACCATTGTTTAATTATATCCACTAATACCTGCTTGTACAGAAATAACCCATAACATTAGTACCCGTTTAAAAAAAATATTCATACTTACAACATTATCTAATGTTCGAGGCAAAAGCAGAATGACCAAAACAAAACTGACCACACATAGAATATGCATGAATATGGTTATGTATACCGTGTTTCCCATAACAACAAGAACACAATGGAAAAGAGGGCATGGGACGGGAAGTCTCACACAACCTCACACAGTCTCACACAGCCTCACGATATTTACAGTTTTGAGACAGGCAACCAAAAGGAGACTGTGGCAAGATATGACTGGTCTTTTAGTAAGTCCCAGTGTGTTAGCTTCGCATCATATGCTTCGCGTATGATGTTATATTATCTGAACTCCGCTGTTGTGTATTATGTCATGTCGTATCGATAACCCTTTGCAATATGACAACATACCACGTTTGCAACGTCACAAAGACGTCACGAATGTTGACGTCAAATGGATCCGCCTGCAGTTAATGACGCTGTACATGTATATGCAGTGTATCCATTTACATTACGTTTTGTATTCCATGTTTATTTATGTCCCATTCGTCCTGTATAAGCAAATATTTTTTCTATCAGACGTTTCGACATTACAACCGAAACGCTAGGTGTTAAAAAGGCATTGAGTCATGCGGTTTCATGTTTAACTTTATAACCCGGCACAAAAATATCTTTTAACTCATCAAAATCCGGTAAAGGCAGCAAACTGAGGAGAGCTGGGGTGTAAGTTTGCCAAACATCATATGTTTCGATCGGACAAAAGGCGCCGGTTGAAATTTAGCGTTCCTCGCCAAAGCAGTCTAATTCTAGACACACCTGTTCAGCCCATGGTCCAATACAGAACAAAACATCCAATGTTTAGCGAAGCTTTTCGAACAAAAATCTCAACAGCACGGCTCTTTTCAATTGTTCACAGCATGTGGCAAATTCCGTAGGACGGACGAAAAGTCCAATGTTTAATGCAAACCAATTATAGCCATTCAGTCACGTCAATGGCCAACGAAGCAAATCACAATTATGTTATATGATTCACTGGAAATTGACGTTTTGTCTGTGTGTGACTGCTCTCCCTTAGCCAGTGAAGTATAATTCCAGGCTGGCTGACAGGTACAAAGTCTTTACATGACTCCTCTGCAAACTGGCACCTTCACTCTTTGATGGAAATGGTGTATTTTTGTCATAGACTTAGGTATGGCAACCGATGTGACGTTCCCAAGGTCACACCCTGGACTGAGACACTGCCCTCGGAATGTGATCGTGAGAGTTCCCTACACTGCCCGATCGGATGAGAAGACCACTGGACCTACGGGAAACCTCGCCGTTGTCATCTGTCAAAAGAGACCTCGTCACTCTAGGGTCACACTCCATCGACCCGGTAGCACGGGTTCCCAAGGTCACACTCACCACACGATTCATGCCCAACAGATTTGAAAAGGTTTTCCTCAGTGCTCTTCGGAAACCGTCCCCCATGAAGGCGTAGACAATGGGGTTGACACAGGAGTTGGCGTAGGACAAAGTATGGGCAAACACTTTGAAGTCGTACAATTCGTTGGTTGCCGGGAAATCCGGCGCAAAAGCGAAGCAGAGGTTGAGAACGTGGATTGGCATCCAGAATGTGGCGAAAAGCAGGACAACAACGGCAACCATCTTGGCAACTTTACGCCGTCTTTTAGCCTGCATTGACCGGAGCATCAAGGAAGCGCGATGAGAGCTAGCGTTCTGTAAGAAAAAAAACAGTCAAGATTCAGTGTGATTGGTTCAAGTTGATCAATATTTTGCGGAGTATAGATGCAGAGGTCCACAAGAATATACCTATAAAGGATAGTGTCTGCAGATTTATATAGAAGTAAGTAATAACAGGTGCGTAAAAGAAAGAAAAAGATAGCAATGTCCGATTTCTTGAATTGAAAGGTATATAATGGATTCGTGTAAGTACAGATAAAGTAGTAAACGCAAAAGGTGAGAACAAACTAATATACAGCCTACTGAGTATTGATTCTTAACATATCGTACCATTATGACGTTAGTATTCTGAGTAACTGTTACATTGTTCTGTTCTAAACTAATGTGTGGACGGGGCCCTACGTGACGGAGTTGGGTAGCACGCCAGCAGGGCACAATGACGCAAAAGCCTGCCATCAATGTGGTCGCTGTGAATCCTATCAGCAACCTGCGGATGGTCGTGGGTTTCCCCCGGGCTCTGTCCGGTTTCCTCCCACCATAATGCTGGCCGCCGTGAAATATTCTTGAGTACGATGTCAAACATCAATCGAATAAATAAAACAATGTGTGGTCGTTAATAATTTGGATCAAATCTTCTCTTCAAAAATGTCTTCATTGGATGCTATTTTTTAGATAGCCTTTTTTTTTCCAGATTTTAGGTCAACAGTTAGCGAATATTTGAAACACCTTAAAGTAATAAAAGAGAGTATATAGTTTACATTTCTCTCAACTGATACATGATTTTGCTTACAAAAATCTCGTGGAAAAGCAAAAACGAATTCTGGCTAAAATTCATTTTTATAGAAATAACAACGTCCAGTAAAAAAGAACTGTAGCAGTGACGTATTAAATTGTTTGTTCAATGGGATAACTACACAGAATTTGCAGTAATCCTAGACCAGTGACGTCTAATAAATGCAGTTAACATCAGTGCATTCTTTGACCGTATAGTGCTTAAGCTATTTATGCATTTACATGAACAATGAACAGAATAAAACCCTAACTGAGTAAATTGACAAGAAGCCGTAGTTCACCGGTAACGTAAGCTCTGCAGGGCTGTAAATTACGTATACTTTGGCCGCCTATAGCCCAATCGGCACAAATCTAGCACTAAGCGATGAGATCTAAAGTTTGAATTTAAGGTATCTAGGTATGGGCATCATGACAACGCAGTATTTTGAGTAATTCTAGACCAGTGACGCCTGGTGAGTTGTAATCAACATCACTGCATTTTTTTACCTAATTCTGCTTAAGCCATGGTGCTAAGAGGAAGGGGGTGTAAAGTGTTACTACGGATGCTTTTACATGAACAGTTAGAATAAAATCCTGAGTGAGGTTAACTGACCAGAGGCCGTGTTTCACCAGTTACGTTTGACCATTTGACAGTTGTGACACCGTCCACGCTGCTGTGGTTTTGCTCTCTGTGTTGTACGTCTTTAATTATGTTTGTTCATTTAGGTCAAGTGAATTTCCGCGTTCAATGCCTGGATTGAACCGGTGTGCATCATGTACTAGCGGTCGGCATTCGACAAGAACGCAATGTACCACTCATTATTACCAATGTCACGATTCATAATGACGTGTATATAATAGTATGTATAATACTGCTGGTGAAATAGTCACAGCTGGTGAAAAAGTCACAGCAGTGAAAATGATATGCTGCTTTTTTTATTTCTCTCTGGTCATCACCATCAAATGGCAACAATACTGCGTGAGGCCAAAATCATTAATCTTTTTCGTTATACATCAAAAAAATTAATAAATCGGATACCCTTTGACGGTAAAGAAATTAAAGATTATCTGACCGACACATAAAACAAAAGATTGACCGCATAATCCGTCTGAATAGACAGCTTTGGGTGAAAACATGAGAACAATTCGACAGTTACCCCAGGCGGTGAACTAATCGTGAGATAAAGAAAGACGATTTAGACGTTGTAGTTCAGTGAGATCAGAACTGACCACCCAATAAGCTATTTGTGGGATGGATCCCTGCTTAACACGGCATATGCCTAATGTCTTAAATGATGTGTGGTCAGCGGAGCACACACCGGGACGTAGTCTGAGCGATGTCTGAGCTACAAATGCCTGTGATCCACACATCTGTCATATGAACAGGAGAATTAAATCGTCTGATTGGAGAGTAAAGCTCTTGGGGAGCCACTTATGAGGTTATATGTTGATTAATTTCGGATGTGCGCAAGACAGTGTCCATCATGTACTGTAGCAAAAAGCACGCCAAAGGCGCTGATTGGGAGAAACTTGTGTCTGTGCTTAATTGCCAATATATGTACTCGTCGTTACGACTGATAGACGCCGAAGAATACGTTCCGGATGCAGAGTGGGAGTATGCCAAGAATGGCCCTCTTGGGATGTCTTCTAGTCGAAGCCTTATCAGCTGAAGGCTATAAAGGGCATATCCAGGTTGCCTTCTTCAAAATTACAGCGTTACACTACATGACAGCTAAAGAATTTTGTCCATATATTACTGAAGAAAACGGCAAAAGTATAGATGGATATGCGTAGTTCTATACTGTTGTCCTGTGTAGAGTAGAATAATTGTGCTCAACATGAGGGTGGCTACAAGCTTTTTACGAGAGACCACTAAAACATCATCCTTCCAACTAACCTAACTAAGACATGCCAGGCAATTAACGATTGCCAATGAGACGCGTGTAATAAACCCTGTTTAATTGCACCCTAAATAATGCATTACAAGCGTATAGTCTCCTGAGTCGAATGACTTTTGCTATGACTATTCTGGGCACATTCCTAGACAATTGGAGATATGCAGCGTAAAGCCTGACGTATTTCTTTGTAGCTGAAGTAGGAATTCAAATGGCTGACTGTTCAGTGAAGAGGAACATTTCGGATTTTTTCATCCCTGTATTACCAGATGGTTTAGACACGTTAAATTGATGTAAAGCTGAAAGAAAACATGAAAAAGACTTTGATATATGGAATAGATCTTCTAACCACTATATGTAACGGAAAGCTTAGGTGTGCTAGAAGAACTACAACTCCCCTGGCAAGTGCACAGAAAAAACATTTTCCCTAAAATCTTTACCGCTTATCTTTTTGTCTTCGGACAAAAAGGATGAATGTGGTTTTATTAGAATCACAGAATACCTTACACGCTTTTGGTGGATACAGAATTCCCTTTTTATCTGAAGAGACTGTTTACATATAGTTCTAGCTTGCAGAATTTCCCTTGTTATATTATAACCTATTTGTTATGAAGCCAGCCACAAAGCTTACGGCTATCGTACAACTATTTATTTATTTGTTTTACTGGCCCTACCCACGCTGTAATACATGAGTCTACACCAAGCCTGTCAATCGTCATCGGTAAGCCAGGAATGAACAACGAAGTCCGTTCTATTTGCTCGTATTATTTTCATCACTGGTACTGGTGAGCAGCCATGATATTTTACGTATCAGGCTACGTGATATTAGGACAAGAGTTATACGCAGAATTTCTGTGATTGACTGCGCCCTTACCGTTAAAATCAGAATATTACAAATCCCATCGCCCGATGAATCGTCTAACTCTAAGTACAGGACCATGTAACATATACAATCTTGAAAATCTCCCCATCCAAACCTTTAACTGTGGATTCAAGCATGAACCTGGTGTTCGGGAATGCCAAGAGATTCCGTAGCTTGAGGCGTACACAAACTGACAGTTACATATGACGCATATTGCGGTCAATGGCAGTGTTTGTGACCTTTTGATCACCCTTACACCAAACGTTCAAGGTTGAAGAATAAACATTGACGCCATCTACTGGCACAAATTGCTGGGTGTGTTAATGACATCGAAATGAATCATCGAATAGAGGTCGAATTAACAGTGCTTCCCAGCGGTCTCCTGTTGTTTAGTCTAACACAAATATACATAATTTGACAAATAAAACGAATCTTCATTCATCAATAGATATAGGATAAGTGTACAGATTAAGCGGTTTTCATGGATACGTTATACTTACACAAATTGTAAAATAAAGATTACGACTTAGTCTGTTGATAGAACTCAAAACCAAGGATGTTCGTGTCTTAATCTTATTGATCTAAGACTATCCCTAAATATTCGGGATACGCTGCCATCATATTAGTACGGAAACTTTTTTTTGGGCCGTTGAAAAATAGTAATAACAAAACTACTCTGATTTGAAATAATTCATTGGTTTTTTCATATTCGGGTGAAAGTTAACCCCGTCACTTGACCGTCTGCATGTCCAGCCAACATGAGCTGGACCTGAACTCACAGCAGGAACATTGTGAGAGGCTCTTGGGTCATTGTGCAACGCTAGCACACTGGCTACATGTACCAAATATAGGCTGGCCGCTGTCGCATAAGTGACATGCATATAATAAGAGCACGGGGTAAAAAAAATATCAAATAAATAAATGAAACCAAATGTAGGCCATGGATGCCCTGAAGAACTGCTGTTGCTGTATATACAAATACCTACCTCAGTCAGAGCGGCACCCATCGTTTCCGCTTTCCACATATCCCTTAACATTAAGGAGTAGCACAACAGAATGATGGTTAAAGGAATGAGGTAAGTGACTATAACCACGTAGAGAATGGAGCCTCGTTTCCAGGCTAGGTTGTCGACGGGATGACACCAGACACGAGGTCCGTACCACACTTTTTCCACGATTCCATGGTTCATAGCGAACGGGATAGAGAGGCAAAATGAAGCTGAAACAACAAGAGATAGATTACTTATGTTCAGAGTCGTTATATATTTCATTGCTCTTTTGTGTGATTTACTCCGGGATGTTTCACTTAAAATAAGAAATTCCTGATCTAAAGAAACAGCTGAACAATTATGACTTGGATTCGAACCTGCGACCTTAGCGGTCGATAGATTGGGGACATCCAGTAGGATCGCACCCAGGTCTCAGGCACGTGTGTCTTTGATTATTACCATCATAAAATACATGTAATTGGGATCCCGCTGCTTTCGTTGAGATGATAATCCTGTTTCTACGTAAAAAGAAAACCAGTTTCTCCATTGAAATGGACACTAACCTTTTTCACTGTATTTTCTCTGTCACTGCATTGTGATAAAACAAAGCGTGTTTTTATTGCTGAATTTATGGTATAGAAGGCAAAATGAATCTATCTGCGCGTTTCTGCACGTTTAATCAGCTTGAACTCTCCCACCAAAAATTTCGCTCAAATGGTCGTTAAAATGGCACAAGTAGGTAATAATTCGTTCTGACAGGAAGGCAGGCAACAATGGTTACAACTGCATGGCGTACGTGCATAAAGTACCGTTAGTTATCTCCTATTCATTTAGAACTCTTCTGTGTTCCTTTACAAAAACCTGGTTAGAAATAAATGAGGTAATTTAGGGTGTTTAAATGCACCTAGCCATACTTCTGTCATTTACAACGCCTTCAGGATCAGACCAAGTCTGTACATGCCAGTTCCAAATATTTATGAACAAAGAAGAAGAAAACTATTTCTAAAAAAGGTCCACGCTAGCTCAGTGTATAAATATGCGTAAAATAACACAAAGGTCTGCTGGTGGACTCATGATGCCGAAGCCGTGTGCATTGTCTTCATGTAATTGTTCACGAAAAGTGAAGACAAGACAGCAATCTGAGTAAATCTGAATCGTGACGTCTAATACACTGCAATTAGCATTGTTTGTACCAAATTCTGCTTATACCATTGTGTTGTTAGGGTTTTAAGTTGCTAGCATTTAAGCATTTACATCAACAGTTAGAATAAAACCCTTACGAAGGTAAATTAAAAAGAAATCTTATTTCACCAGTTACATGTGACCATTGGAAAACAAATTCACTGTCGTCGCTGCTTTTCTGTTACTCTCTATGGCGTAGTCTTTTACATTGTGAAAAGTTCCTCACTGTAGCACAGAAATTTCTTTGATCCAGATTGGACAGGTTGGGGTGTATAAAATTTCAGTCCAAGAAAAAAGGGCTTAATGAAAAGCACTAAAAAGGTCAGAATTCTACCATAAGTTGTCATTTCTCCTTGTCTATTAATCCAGAAAGACAACAATTATAATTATATATTTATTGGCGGGACAGGGTATTTTGGTAAAGGCAAACAGCCCATCTGCTACCCTTGACTAATAAGCTCCTTGCTACAGGGTCTTAATGAGCTATGGGTAATTGCTCGTGCCTTCTCGTTGTCAGATATGATACTCTGAGATTTCTGCCCTACTCATTATATGGTAGGAAATCACAGGGATATCCTAGTCCATAATTAGCCCAATCTGAGAATCATACAGACTCCTTTAAAGCTCCGAGAGACGCGGAAACCCATGCATACTTACACCGTGTTTAAAAGGGCTTATGAGGTATACTGAAGGTTACTGGAAGACCAATTTGCCTTGGGCAGGCGCTAGGGAATACGCTGATTCCCCCCCGTACCACTGAGTGCATCTCCCAATGGCTCGTGGGCATAAAGAACAGCTAAAAGGCGCTAAGAGTGCGCAGAGTGGTATAGTGGTTAGAAATGCCTGCCTTTTACGGGCCAGGATACACGACGTACGCGTTCAAACCTCGTGTTCCACCAACAATGTAATTTTTCTGAGGGCTCCCATATTTCTTCTTCCCACAACACTGACCGTCGTCGTATAAACGAAAAATCTTTGCGTATGGCGTTAATCAACAAATAAATGAATGAATAAATAGAAAACTAGATGGTGAAGATTACTGGGATGAGTGAATTGAGTGTGTGTGGGGTGGGGGGTGGGGGAGGAGGCTTCCTTCCGGTTTTCGTTAGGGTTTGGGCTGATTCACTGCGCTATTATAACGACATGAATATTGTTAGATGGCTGTTACGTTAAAATGTCAGCCAAGGTAACATAACTCGTAAAGAGTTGGTTACGGTACAGGTATTAAATTGTCTGTGAATTCCAGGCGAGTCAGTCTAGATCTTTAAAAGAAAGTGGAGAGGCAGATATTTCATTCTCACCCAGTGAAATTACACGTCTATCATTCTTACTAGTCGCTGTTACTTTGTTGATTTTCATGTGGTAAATCCTGTGAATCAGTTCATCTGACATGCATTTTCTCAAAAAAAGACGCGGTATGTAAAGGCGTGGACGTTTTACTTAAATGGCCGTTGTTCAACGCCATACTAAGGAAGATTTCCCCTCTGCGATGCGGGTTAGATTTATCGGAGGATGAAACCCGAAGGCGATATGCACACCATATTGACATTTGAATGCTTATTGTTACTAAGGGCTCACTAGCAATAAAAGAGAAATGACAAAATCCTTGCCTAGGCTGGATTAGAACTCTCACCTCGTGTGCATCCAAGATTTGAAAATAAGCATCATTGGCAATGGGTGTAGACTTAGCTGTCGGAGTGATGATGTTGGATGTAGACTGAGTTGTTGGTATGATCGTGCTGACTTACCTGTCGGTGTGATGGGCTGGTTGTACACTTATATGTCTGTGTGATGGGGTTGGGAGTAGACTTAACTGTCGGTGTGATGGGACTGGGTGTACACTTATCTGTCAGTGTGATGGGACTGGGTGTACACTTAGCTGTCGGTGAGATGGGGCTGGGTGTAAACTTATATGTCAGTGTGATGGGACTGGGTGTACACTTAGCTGTCGGTGTGATGGGGTTGGGTGTAGACTTATATGTCGGTGTGATGGGGTTGGGAGTAGACTTAACTGTCGGTGTGATGGGACTGGGCGTACACTTAGCTGTCGGTGTGATGGGACTGGATGTACACTTAGCTGTCGGTGAGATGGGGCTGGGTGTAAACTTATCTGTCAGTGTGATGGGACTGGGTGTACACTTAGCTGTCGGTGTGATGGGGCTGGGTGTACACTTAGCTGTCGGTGAGATTGGGCTGGGTGTAGACTTATATGTCGGTGTGATGGGGTTGGGAGTAGACTGAACTGTCGGTGCGATGGGTTGGGAGTAGACTTAACTGTCGGTGTGATGGGACTGGATGTACACTTAGCTGTCGGTGAGATGGGGCTGGTGTACACTTATATGTCGGTGTGATGGGGTTGGGAGTAGACTTAACTGTTGGTGTGATGGGACTGCGTGTACACTTAGTTGTCGGTGACATGGGGCTGGGAGTAGACTTAACTGTCGGTGTGATGGGACTGGGTGTACACTTAGCTGTCGGTGTGATGGAGCTGGGTGTACACTTATATGTCGGTGAGATGGGGTTGGGTGTAAACTTATATGTCGGTTGGATGGGGTTGGGAGTAGACTTAACTGTCGGTGTGATGGGACTGCGTGTACACTTAGTTGTCGGTGACATGGGGCTGGGAGTAGACTTATATGTCAGTGTGATGGTGTTGGGAGTAGACTTAACTGTCGGTGTGATGGGACTGGGTGTACACTTAACTGTCGGTGAGATGGGGTTGGGGGTAGACTTAACTGTCGGTGTGATGGGGTTGGGAGTAGACTTAACTGTCGGTGTGATGGGACTGGGTGTACATTTAGCTGTCGGTGAGATGGGGCTGGGTGTAGACTTAGCTGTCGGGGAGATGAGGCTAGGTATAGACTTATCTGCCATTGTGATGGGGCTGGTGTAAGCTTAACTGTTGGTGTGATGTGGCTGGTTGTAGACTAAGCTGAAGGTGTGATGGGACTGGATACATATACTTAAGAGTGCTGCGTGTTACTTACCTGCCCATGTCAGAGTGTTGGCGATCAAAGCTGCCTTGAGAGTTCGCCTGGTGATGGAACTAAGCGGATGGACGATGGCGAAGTACCGATCTATGGTCATAGCCGTGAGCGTGAGGCACGTGGCGTGAAGGGTGACCTGGGCAAAGGTAGACAATGCATCTATTTTATACACATTGTTTTAAGCAATTTGCAAGAGACCGTATTTCACAGCGTGCTTGTAACCATTTGTCACCGTTTTACAGTGGCACCACTTGCTCTGGTTTCACTTACCATGCTTTATGCTTTTACACTGTATTTCTGCATAAACCAGGATTCTGCTACATGACAAAGACCTCGTTTGCTTTGTTCGCATTGTGAATGTTTACTAAATGTAATTATAACACACAGCGTTTTGAGTTATTCTAGACCATTAACGTCTAATACATTTGTAACTGATATCACTGTAATTTTTTTACCAAATTCTACTTAGGACATGGTGCTGGAGCATGTAGATTGCTGGTGTTTAAGGGTTTACTCTAACCGTTACAGTGAAACCCTAAATGAGTCCGTAGACCTCCGATTGCGTGCGGCTGTTTTCCAACTGTCATTATCTATGGTGTACACTATTTACATCATTTACTTTGCTACAAAGATGAAGAAAGTGCAACTTTCCAGACGGGATATCCACAGTTACACATAACCAGCCAATTACTACTGTAAAAGCATTTCAGACTAACAAAAAATTGGGCGCAAAAAAAGACTAATTCGCAAAAACAACCAATACCAACACACAGAAACAGCTTAGACAAACAGATACCGGAGAAGATTCCAAACTTAATAGGTGCAAACATTTGGAGAGGTTCAATGCAAGCAAAGAACCAGTGCTACTTGGTCTTCGTGAGAGTAGTCGGTCAATAAAATTGGAAAATTGATGAACCGACAGATGTTTGTTACGTGGCGAAGAAACATCGCAAAGAATTCTCGGGGAATTGCTCAGGGGCATTGGTCAGTGTTCCAATACAGAGGGCTTCCCTAATACAAGAGAAAATGGCGCGGAAAATCAAGCGTTGCATTACTGAAATATCCTTACATATAAGGGCATAAGAAACTTCCCTTAAAATCTTGCAAAACTATGTCGGTGTATATTGCAGTGTACAAGATTTAAAGACTAGCACCAGAACAAAATCCAGTTACTTCCCCTTGTAATGATGAACGCTAGTTTATTGAACAAAGGCGTTGATCAAGTCGGATTCGAAACTTCGAATCAAGATTTCGCTGAATCGTCAAAAGTAGCTTCAGGAACATTCGTTGGTCGCTAGTTTACTTCGGGCACTGCGTTTTTGTTCCACCCATAAACGTTGGAAAAAAAATAAATTAATACATACAAATGATCATCAGGTAAAACAGAGGTCAAGTTAACATTGTGCAGAAAAAATGGGGTTGTCTGTCAGCAACCTGAGGATGGTCGTGAATTTCCCCCGGGCTCTGCCTAGTTTCCTCTCAACATAATGCTGGCCGCCGTCGTATAAGTGAAATATTCTTGAGTACAGCGTAAAACACCAAATAAATAAATAAATATATTCTATTAGGCGAAAAGAATACACCAGTCGTAAAGAAAAAATCAATATCTCATGAAGCACTACAACGAGGTACTCCGACTCCAAGGAACCATCGCTTTTCCTTATTCCTGGGGCGTGCAGGTATTCGAATCGTTGTTCTCGATTTGATCCTAAAAGAGAACGAGGTTTCGAATGCTAAAGTTTAACACGAGATCGCTGCTCGCGAATGAGATCTTCTCTCTACATTCACTGAGATTAGAACTGGGTGCTATAAGAACGAAGATAGCGGCCATTGGCAAGAGATCAGAGGTTGGGGAAATAAAGGATTATCTGTGCTCTTTTTTGTATTTACAAATGTAACAGTTCCTTTAGTATCAGCTGACAAGAGAACTCTGCACCCGGAGCACATGCTACCGTGGATTTGGATACATCCCTTAAAATGTACATAAGTAGGCTTGGGTGAACGGCAATTTCTCTCCTTTTCTACATTACTTCTGTACATCGTCTAACGACTTACAGATAAAAACGGTGAAACCGGCGTGTATGAATACAAAGAGCTGAGCTACAGAGTCTGACCTTTTATAAGAGTCACAATGTTTATGACTTTTTATTGAAACGTACATTGAGCATGTCGCAAGAAACCAGAACAAAATGGAAAGCGAAAGAAAGTGAAAAAAAACGACATAAAGAAAACGGATATCGCCATCTAGAATTAGCAAAGAAATAAATAATGGGTCACGCTTATACGATAAAAACCACAAATTAATCTGAAAATAGCTTCTAGTCGCTTAAAATGTTGATTTCATTTTCGTCTTGGATTTATTTCATTAATTTTATTTCTTTAGCGTCATGAAAGTAACGAATATTAAGAAGATATATGCATCCTTTCATTACTTCCTCTTTCAAAATGAAGACGGGAAAACGATAAATATTCGGCATTTTCCAGACAATCCCTTTTTTCTTGATGCAATGTTTAGATTCATTGGAAACATGATAAAAACAGACTTCAAGCCGAGGTATTATTTGCCATATAAGTTAATGTTTCTTAGACTTTATAATTTCATAATTAAGTGTAAGCCCCTGGGGTAACGCAAAACCGGATCCAGGAAGTCTTCAATCAGGAAGTTGATCTAAAGCCCATAATCTTCACAGAGGCTAATGACCGGATACGTGACATCCAAGCGATGGCTTCGAGCAAGAGTGCAGGTATGGAGTAAACACGTCCACACGGGCTTTGTGTACAGGATTATTAGTCAAACGTGGCGTCAACAGCTGTCGACATTGCAAATATGTTGGATTTACTCATCCTGCTGTGGATGTTTACAATTTATTGCATAGGGTTTTATGTTGTATTCCGGCATAAAACAGGACAGTGAGTTATCAAGCGTCTTAATATTTAAGTCTAAAACTGAAATTGTTCAATTGTTAAAATGCTATAGAAATTCAAAATTTGTACATTGCTTAATTACTACAGAACACTATACCAACCACAATTTGAATTTATTCCTGTTCATAACTTGTCTTATTAAGCCCTTTCAGAGTTTATGACTTAATTTGCTTGACAAATGCAAGCCCTGAGTTTTATAGCGCACTAAAAGTCCCCAAAGCCCAATCCCTTCTTTCCATGTGATAGTTGTTTTATTTGATAGTACAGCACTTTGAGTACTTCCATACCAGTGACATCAAATAAACTCCATTGAACATCACTACATATTTGTTCTCCTCATTCCCCTTAAGCCGTGATGTGATTGCTACTTTTTAAACATTTACATGAATTGCTAGATTTAAACCCTGGCTGAGGTAAATGGACAGGAGGCCGGTTTTCACCGGTTAAGCGTGACCATGTGTCAAGTATCACACTGTCGTCGTCCTTCTTCTTTTACTCTCTGCATTGTGGAAAATGCTAAAAGTGGCCATTTAAAATATGTCTGATGGGGATGCTTATTATTGCAGGTTATAAAAGAACATTTTATCATAAGTGAATAAATTGATGTTCAGTGCAGCAGCTGAAGATAAAATACTTGAAACAAACCAATAATTACATCAACACAATGGCGTTTTAGCAAGTAAATTAAGCATGTATAATTTAAGAAAGATTTCCTTCTTTTTCACAGATTATTAAATGCAAGCTTAATAATATGGCCCAGCCTCAGAAGACAATATGATTGCCCTCTCACAGCGAAATCAACTCAGCACAATCAGCAATAACACTTTTTTTCGTCTTTTAAAGGATACTTAAAAGACAAATACATACAGTTTATAATTACCGGAGGCTAAAAACGAGAAATGAAAACCAATGTGCAGAAGCTGCGACGTACGCGCATTTCAAACTATACATTCGGATCAAAATAGGAAAAACATCAAAAGCAACAACTCTTAGACCTGCTCTGTACAGCTAAAAACAACAAAACATAACATGTATTCAAGGAAGGCGCATTTTGCATTGTATTAGAGGATTTTTTTCGGCTCTAAACGTTTTGCTATGTCATGAAGTAATCTCCCTGTACATGCGAATATCCATCCTGACGCATAAATGAATATCACGACACTCTATCCAGTGTAAAAACACTACAACACAGAGATCGATGGTATGATGCGCTTTTTGGCCCACAAAAGCTTTATTTTACAAATGATGCTGAGAGTGGTGAACGAATTCCACTTAATGTCATGCAAACCTAACGCCGTATAGTGCTGTTCAATCTGGCCCTCGTGACGACGTTCTGTGAGAAAGCTGGTAACTGAACACTCATTCAATGCACAAGAGCAATGTTCATTTCTGCTTGGGCCTACTTGTATCACCACAATATGGCTGATACAATGCCACTGTGGTGTTAAACTAAAATTATTCATTGAATCTGGACCCCTGTCCCTGTAAAATGTGTTCCTTTAGGCGATGAAGTACGAAGATTCGGGTTGGATATTGTTTGTTAGAATAATATCCTATTTTAGCCGATCTTGAAAAAATTGATCTGTCTGTGTGTTAGTCAGTTAATCTGTTTGTCGGTCGATCGGTTTGTATGTGGGTCAAAACGTTTGACGTCTTATGTCTTAAAACATGAGCCCATCAATAAGATGTATGACTCCAAATCTTTTAAGATGGGCGATTTACTTTTCAAGGGGCCTGAGTTGAACATGACATCTAATGTTTTGCGGAATGTTGCAACTGTACAGGATGTTACGTTTGTGGGTATAAGACAAGTAATGATAAACATGAAATAGTGACGACTATGAACTTTCAGCATTATTCAAGCAATCGTCCGATATAAAAACTAGCACTGCTAAGAAATGGTACCACTTAAAAATATGTCTGTTTTCAAAACAAAGAAACTGTTCGAGTCATACTTTGCGAACCAATCGATCACATGAAAATATTTGCGCATGATTTCTTCTATTAGATTCATCTTTCCTTTATCGCAAGGCCCGGGAGGGATGAACTTATATGGCCGTTGAGAATAAGGTAAGTAGCATTCTTGCTTGTGCAAAATGGGCAACTGATATTTAATTCTCTTACATGATTGACAGTTTATGTCCTATAATTAAAACTATGTCACTCATACAAAGATAGGTTTATCGGTAATGATAAAGGGCAAAACTCTTAGGAAACAGCACATTTTGCAGCGGCTGTGGCAAGGAATGCAGTTAAGCAGGCTTGCGTCATATTGTTACTGATACGCTGATAACAAAATAAAAATACCTTGGTATACACACTGTCAACACCGTGCTGTTTAGTAAATAGTGTACTGCAAGAAGGCTTAATGCCCGTTACAGTTCGCTTCTTGGCAAAAAACGGAGAAACAAGTACATGCAGCTGGCTGCGACAAGACAATCTAGACGACATCTAGGAATAGACATCATGGCTGACATCAATCTTCCTTTACTGTACCGAACGTAAAACAAGCCACATTTCCTGTGACCCCTTATTTGCGTAGATTTTCAGAGTTTGCTTTGAAAACAGGCATCTGAGTACGGCAGAATAAAAATCATAAAGAATTTGAATACATAAAGCCGTAAACCTTAAGCACTCAGAACTCCACAGCATCACAACATCACCACATCGCTTCAAACAATCGCAGGAAAGATTCCTTGGATCATTGCGGAATGGGGCCAAATCGCGAGGATATGATAATATAATGAGTTTAACAAATATCCGTTCTCTCTGGAAGCAACTGTGTGCCAAAATTACACAAGATACGTACCACAGGCACCCATTAACTATTTAACATGTGGACATGAATAATAAATTAAATGTGTGCCTTGCATCATCATAAGTACCTACACCTGTAATTGAATACCAAATTCTTCTTTGCATCGTCAGGTACACAAACAAATGTGTACGAAACGGTACACTTTTTTATGCAAGTATACATATAGGTACACATATACATCTTAACCAGCAATGTTCTATGTAGTCGACTTAATTTTAACATCTCCGCCGCTGATATACAAATAAATTACTCTTTCCAATAAAAAATAGACTAAATATCAGCCAATCCGAGTTAAATTGAAAAAAAAAACCAAACACGAACGCTGGAGGTAAGAAGCAGAGAGTTTTATCACTCTCACATTTATCAAACCAGTCATTTCTCTGACGCCAGGCAGACCTCCTCCGTACGGCCCGTAGGCCTTTATTAAGAACTTCCCGTCAATTAAATTCATAAATATACAGATGTTTCTTTGGACAGCCAGTCCCGTACTAATGATATAAATTACAGCCCTAAGGACATCAGTTGCCATTAAAATGCACGAGTCATTTTATCTTATAATTATGCGTGATGGGTGTGATGAACAACACCTTTTTCACGAAATATAGCGACATAAAACAAGACATGTACGTTAGGGTCATCTTTCACTGCGGGAAACGAAATACGATACTTAATCCATCACAGAATCCATTTGATTCTAGGCTGTGGTGTAAATCTTCCGAGAAAAAAAGAAGCACTTTAGTCTCATACATTTCCAATACGATTTCCATTTGAAGACAAATCATAGTAAAAACGTTCTGGTTTACGCATACACTGACACTGGTCAAATGGAATTTTAGCTCCTCTTCAAGGTTCGTTTTATCTTCTTCCTTTTCTCTTTTTTTTTCTTTTTTGCCTTTTTTTTCTCTGAATGATTCTTTCCTAACAAAGGTTTTTTTTATAGTTCTATCCTGATGTACAGACACCATGGCTAATGTGGGTGAACATGGGACCAAAATTCGCTTTAATTACATCCCAAGTCTGCCGTACCTTTACAATGCCATGAAGATGTGCCATAATATATCGTATAATGAGACAATCGACCGAGTGTGAGCTTCCAGCAGGGTAACAAGTGGGCGTCACTGTTGTGATAAACACTGTTAAAATAACACGTATTCACACTGCCCATTACAAACATAGTGAAATCGGCAACATGTTAAAATAGCACATATTCAAACAGCTCTGTGAAAATATATAAAAAAAACAGTAACATACTAAAATAACACGTATTAACACAGCTCAGTACATACAAAGAAAAATGGCAACGTATTAACCGGTAATAGTTTCATCTATTATTTCTATGCCTTTTTATTCCCTAGATTTTTCTGATATCATTTTGATATAATTAGCGTTTAATGAAATATCAGTTGCTTCCATATACCCATTTAAAGTCTGACAATTCTAACTCATTGCAGAAAGCTTCTATGTGCATGGACTTCCTGTATTGACATCTCCACGTCATTAAAAATTCATCACACTAAATCGTATTTCCTTTCAGTAACGGGAAGATTGCATACAATTTTAAGATTCAATAGATCACGTTCCGATACTTTACCTGGTACGAGTTTAGACGACACATATTGTATAAACACTGCGTATGCAGATTTTGTTACAAAGCGAGCGAACTCCCGAAAAACATCTAACCGTCCGCTAATGCAAAATCCTGTTTAACTTTTAAAAGGGGGTGGTGGTGGGGTTGTTGGTGGGGGGGGGGGGGGGGGGGAGCTGTGGGGTTGTTGGTGGAGGGAAGGAGCTATGTTTCTATTTTTACATATAGATTTATTCAGTGAATCATGGAAGATGGAACTCGCATTTTATCACGGAATTTCAACATTATTTTGGTAATTTCCTGACGGTGTTCACTTCGTTTTGGGAATTGGCATTGCGACTATTGACCTGGAACGTCCTTATTGGTTAACGGCTGGTATACGAATGTCTGTTTCGACGCATAAATCCATGTGGGCTCATGTACAACTACCACAACGAGCTGAAGACATTGCTCAGTCTTCTAGAACCCGAACAATCCGTTCTTGCTGCTTAACCTAATGAGGAACTCGTAAAACTCATTCCCGCCAGTATAGAGACTGTACAAAGCTGTTCTCATCTGCTCTTTCCTTTATTAGGTCACAATTATTGGTGCTCATGTATGAAGTACACACACTGCTGTCACAGAAGAGAACGATGCGTTCTACTGTCATTTGGACGGTCTGTGTAGCTCGTCCTCGAGTCTCCCATTGGAAAAGTGCAGTATTGCCATATAATACGTATTATGCGTTTATTCGTGTTTTTTTTATATACATATTTTGTTTTTTATACATATTTTGATTATCGACACACTTATAAAATGGCTTATTTCATTCGTCTACAACATTCCTTGCGTGTTACCATCATCACTGAAAACTGTTGACTACTTCTCTTTCCATAAATCCGTCCTAATCTCTTACATAATACAACTTATTTGTTTGGTTGTGTTAGGCCATTGGTCTTGACCCGGAACTTGAATTTTAATGGAGATTTGTATAATAATATCTTTTTTTGGGGCCTAGATTCTGACCAATTAATCATCAATCAGATAACCTTCGCTATCGAAATAACATTTATTGGTCTGAATATACATGGGCGTACAATTTGAATGGAGTAAAATTCAACTTTTTATGATGTCATACATTCGACCATTGACGATCTTCAAAAGCTTTTAGCAGATTTTAATGTTTTTTTTCAATGTTTTCACATTTTATAACTATTTTTGCTCAACATTCATACGAACTTTCTGAAAGAGCCGTCCCTTTATTTCGTGGAAAAAGTTTAAAAATTTTTAAAAGTTTATATAACATGACAGCCAAACTAAGTGACAAAGAAGAACAAACTTGAAAATCGCCAAATATGACATCAATGAAACCTGTTGCTGCTTATTTCTAATAGCTGCGATTTGTAGTTTGCAGAAACGTGACATAAAGCATTGTCCAAAATGAATGTTTCAATTGTCCGAACAAAAACAATAGGCCTCCAGTTTTCGGCTTGGACATTTTGGAAGTTTAGTGAAAGCCCAAGCGCCACATTATGACTAGAATCAAGCCTTCGTTTTCATCTCCAAAGCTAAAGTCATGCAGTGTTCGCCAGACTACAAGATTGTGTCGTTCGATCCTGATCGGACTGACTATCACATCTTCGACTTTGTTATTTATTTGATCTATCTGATTGATGTTTTACACCGTGTTCTGGAATTTTTCACTTATACGACAGCGGCCAGCATTATGGTGGAAGGGCAACGAGCAGAACCCGGGGGAAGCCGACGACCATCCGAAGGCTGCTGGTAGACGAGGAGTCATTAGGTGTGTGTACATTTAAGGTTTCTTTCTTTGTCATGTCGCCGATGTGCTGGCTCAACTGAAGTATCATCCGACGACGCCAGACATGGCCACCCTACCCAGTAACATTATCCTGACACCGTGCCAACCAGTCATGTTTCCATGCTGTAGCCTCTCGGTGCTGAGATCCAAGCGATGCACCAGCGAGTACCAGAATTAATCATTGGTATGACCCGATCAGGGTTTGATCCCGAGATCCGCTGGACGCTCGAACAATTTGGTCACCGAAGCAGTGTTCTTTCATTTCGTGCGCTGAAGTTTACGTAATATGTCAAAAAACTATGGAAACACTATGGTAACAAGAAGAACTTCTAAAAGCCGCAATACTTCGAAACGTTGCACCGTCTCTTGTAGCATCACGAAATCGCGAAATAACTTAACACTATCAAGAATTCTTAACATCATTCTCAGACGGAACCCGGCTACGATCATGTCAAGAGCTCAACAAACTCCCCTAAAAGCATGTTGATATCAACGTTTTAAGCAGTCTTCTCAAATTCAAGATTCAACCAGGGAGTTCCAAAATAAAGTACCCAACTAAATAAAATGTATCCGAACTTTTTTTGTAAATCAATCAGCCAATCAGGCGAGAGAGATTTAGAAACAAGAACGCACGAGGAAAGAAACGAAAAGTTTTATCTGCGCAGTCTCGTAATATGTCAAAAAACTATGGAAACACTATGGTAACAAGAAGAACTTCTAAAAGCCGCAATACTTCGAAACGTTGCACCGTCTCTTGTAGCATCACGAAATCGCGAAATAACTTAACACTATCAAGAATTCTTAACATCATTCTCAGACGGAACCCGGCTACGATCATGTCAAGAGCTCAACAAACTCCCCTAACAGCATGTTGCTATCAACGTTTTAAGCAGTCTTCTCAAATTCAAGATTCAACCAGGGAGTTCCAAAATAAAGTACCCAACTAAATAAGATGTGTCCGAACTTTTTTTGTAAATCAATCAGCCAATCAGGCGAGAGAGATTTAGAAACAAGAACGCACGAGGAAAGAAAAGAAAAGTTTTATCTGCGCAGTCTCGTATTTATAAAGCCAGACGCATCTTTCACACCAGGCAGTTCCTAACCGCGAATGGCCTGTAGACTTTTATCAAGAGCTTACTCATCAATTAAGATCACAAATACATAGATGTCTCTTTGGACAGCCAACGCTTTGTCAATGATATGAATCACAACCCCAGGGATATCCATTCCCATTAAAATGTACGAGTCATTTTGTCTTATAATTATACCTGAAGAGTCTTCAACAACACTTTTTCCTAAAATAGTGCGACATAAAACAAGACTTAAGAGTTAGGGTCATCTTCTACTGCGAGAAACGAAATTCGATGCCGAGTTCATTACGGACTCCATTTGATTACAGGCTATGGTGTAAATCTTCAGACAAAAAAATGAAATGGGCCAAATCTCCTGCTTTACCTGCCTCCTGCACCTGCTGTTATCTTTCCTTTCCCCTGGAGATGTGCCATACTGGGCCATGTATAGTGTGGTCAAGGCAGTTAGAATACATGCAACATCTAAGGACACAAAATTTTATAGTGAAGGCAAAAAATCTCCCACAATTTTCTCCATAATACTTAATGATTTATTTATATGATTGATACGAAGTACTCTGCAGGCATTGTAAATGAAAATGACTTCGCATTTCGTATGGCCACGACCAAAAGTCTGCTGGTTATGTATGTATGTTTCAGGTTTTACGTCGTACTTTGTCAATCACGTGACGACAAAAAGTCATAGAATGCATGTACAATGCATACTCTGTCTTCATATGTTAGGGCAACTCCATGCCGCCAAGTACTGCCGTCACATGCCGAAGACACCAGCCATGACACCCCATACAGTCACATTATACTGACAACATCTCAACCGGTCACGTTTCCTTGCTGTAACCTCTCATTGATGTGAACCAAGGAAGGCAGCTACAAGTATCACTTTTAGTCTTAGGTATGGTCCGACCCGGGTTTGATTCCAGGGCCTCCCGACTTCGAAGTGGACGCTCCGAACAGGGCGTCTTTGGCCAAGGTGACTTTTGTCAAAAAAAAACTGAACCTACCCAATTCTACCCACAAACAAACATCCGCTAAGTATTTTCTTTTCTCTCAAGGTCTGTTGTCTGCAAAGCATTGCCATTATTCAGCTAAAAGAAATACACTCGAGTCAGTAATATAGCATGAACCCAGAAATTGCCTGTCCTGTCCAGTTTTCAAGAGGCAACAGCAAATCGGAGGTTATCTCCAATATTTTCATTAATTACTTTTGAAACTCACTTAGGCTATTCGCTTGTAGCTAGGATTCCTGCCAAAAAATGTCACGGGCATAAACGTTAGCTGAAAACAACCGAAAATCTGGTGCGGCCTTCTCCTGAGACAAACACGTCGCCAACTTTACGTGTAAGCACGGGACGTTCGTGATTCACGGTGCGTAACAGAACAATATATGCTCCCTCTGTGTTCCCCCAGAGGAACATTAGTGCGGTGTCTATGTCCTCTGCCGGAGACACGTGCTGACTGAGACGGCCTAATAAGGAGTGCTTGTTACAGTAGAGAAAAGAAAAAAACAATACCAAATACATGCATTGATATTAAAGTGAGTTTAAATGAAAAAAACTGTGTTCTATGTCATTATGATTTAACGGAGCCCCGATGCATGGAGCCCCGAGAGGGCGATGCAGAATACGTCTCAGAAAAAAACTGCTAATTGCCCGGGGTATGGTACCCTATCATGGCCCACGTTTCCCTTAGATCACAGTTTGCATGTATGACTAACGAGCACGCTTCCTACTTTTATGTCCTCTGTGTTACGTCATGATTCCGGGAACAGAGGCAGACTTACACGGTTTAATGAAGAATATATGTTTAGAAAATAAATAAATGAATAAATAAATAAATATCAAAGTGACTTGGATAAAATATGGTGGTTGTAGATAAGTTCTGGAAATAAAATTGATGATTGCTGGCGATATAGTTTTATCCATAGTAGATGGCATGAAGATTTCCCCATGGCTCTTAAACGTAAAACCAGTCCAGGCCTCCATATTGTCTTTATGGCTTTTGTCTTCAGATTCAGATCTGGCACACAAGTATATCTCCGACTTCATGCGATAAAGTGTATCTAGTATATCAGAGAGTACTGCAACTGAGAGTACAGCGCTTCAAGGTATCGTGTTAAGCAATCGTAGACTTATCGGATAGATGCGATGCTAAAGGCAGGCAGCGATGATGCAATAGTATTGTGGCGTTATAGGAATTCGAAAGAAACATGTCGAGCTTAAAATATATATAGAATCAAAATCACCCCAACGTTGTTGTCAATGAGGAAATCAGAACTGGCATATTGAAAATAGGAACCCTCAACGCAAAGAGCGGATGTTTTTTTACTGCTCAGTCTTATATTTATTAACCAAATTCCATCACTCGCCATAGCCAGACCTCCTCAGTGCTGCCCGTATGCCTTTATGGAAAACTTACCTGTCAATTAATTTTATAAATCCATACACGTCTCTTTTGACAAACCGTACCTGTGATAATGATAAAAAAATCGCCGTCTGGGGATATCAATTTCCATGAAATTGTACCCCTAAAAAAAATCTTCCGTTAAATCCGTTTTTCTGGAGGATGACGGATTACATTTTCGTTGATCTAACAGGTTAATCCGTTTCTAATAACAAATTAATCCGTAATCGGGAACGGATTAATGTATCAAATAGACAGAAAAAAAAAACGCGTCGTCCCTCAGGTAACAGACTTAAGAGAAAATTTTAACGGTGTCAGTCATTTTGTCTATGTGAACGCTTCCAACAACATTTTTGTCTCAAAATAGCGCGACATTAAGCAAGTCTTAAGGTTTAGGGTCATCTTTTACTGCTGGACATGATATTCGATTCGGAGTCCATAATAGTCTCAATTTGATTATAGACGGGGACGTATATCTTCAGAGAGAACAAAAGAACCGCATTGGTCTCGAACATTTACAATACGTTGTCCGCCTTCCGAAGAATAATTGTAAAAATGTGTTGGGTGACGATCACTGACAGTAGCCGAATGGAATTTTAGCACACCTTCCAGCTTTTTTTCCACTGGTTTTCTCCTGATGTACAGAGATAAGGGTCCATGAGGTTGACAAATGGCACAGGGCAGAGGCCACTTTAATTACGTCCCGTGTCTGACATTATCTTTGCGGTGCCCTGGAGACGTGTAGTAATCGGCAGTGAATTAAACAGCCAAATGTGGCTTTCCAGCATTGCCGTATGTCCATTGTTTCAACTGTTGTGGTGGAGACACATAGAATTGCACGCACTTAACTATAAAAACAAGAAGAAAAGACCCCAACATATCGTCGTTTACTGTATTACCTGTTAGCTCCATCAATTTAAATGACATGAAAGTTTCATAACATTTTGCTGTTGTTACCGTTTAATCAAGTATCAACCGCTTGTATATAAATATAGAAAGACTGACGGACTATGCAAATAAAATATACATCTGTGGAAAAACATAGGGAATTCGCTTTGGATTGTTTGGATAGTTCTAACCTTTGTAAATACATGTACACGTAGCTTCTTCGCCTGTGGGCTTTGTGTCTTAAAATTTCATATCATTAACATGGCAAAACACTAAAAAGTCAGATTTCCATGCAGTGACGGAAAGATGGTCTGCCATTTCAGGACTCAATATATCACATGCCGGTACCCGACATTTTAAATGTTAGAAAGACACACATGAGCATTAAGTAATCTATGTTATAAAGTCAACATTTTCACATTTCCTATAAAAAAGCACTAAGTGTCAGCTGATGTACACGGAGTAACTTATTGTTTTGGACAGGGAAGAAGGGGAGGGAAAAAGCGGGGAAAGGGAGGTAGCCAGGGGCAGGGATGGGTTGGTGACTAGCCAGGGCAGACGAAGGATTAGGAGATGAAGGGCCGTCGTGCATGAAGTAAGATCCTCACATTGTTGTAACAACTGAACAACACTGTGCGGAAGTTTGTCTTTAATTAATAGCATTGTGTAATAGTTAACAGCAGCGTAGTTATTTTTTCTTTTGGTTCTACGGCGTAGTTCATGGCTTGTCTGAGGCCTGAAGTCAAGTTTAACGGCTTTATTTACATTATTTGTAGTAGAGGATTATACGCTTGTGGAACGCTTACTCTAAAAAACGCTAAGTGAAGATACGGTAAAAACCGATGACGCCCGCTCGTGGGAGCTGCAAGGCGCAAATTACTCGTGGAAGAGCGGGAGTTTCGTGATTGACGAAGCGTAATAAGACAGCTGATGTTTCCTCTGTAAACGCTAGAGGAATATTAGTCAAGGTTCATTGTCCACGGGGTTTCATGATGTGTCCGGAGACATGGCCTGACTTATAGACGCCCTAATGAGGAATGCTTGTTTTAGTCCCAACTGGCGTCAAGTGGCTGTCTGTACGGCAAGACCCAGAGCAACGCGTCTTTTATCAAGCTCGGAGGCAAAAGGATACCTAAAAGCTAGTGAACACGAAGGCGTGGAATTCAGATCGTCTACAGTGCAACTTGCGGTTCGTTTTGCGGGGCAGAAAACGACGGATGCTCTGACCACCCAAAGTGACCTAAGTACCTCCCTTATTATGTACTAACGCGAAGGCCATGCAATGCGTTCAGATATATTGTCACAAATGGGATTAATTGATTTCATTACGTACAAATTAAGTTAATCATTGACAGCGAATGTCAGCGGGTGTCTCAATAAAGATTAGATCCAGTTTTAATAGAATTCTGGACGAGCTGTCAAACGTTGGCACTTGGGAGTAATGATGAATTAGCGCACACAGATTAAGGCACATAATGACGGCTGAAGGGGTTGGTATGTGGGATGCGAGAGGGCGGTGGGTTGGGGTGATTGGAGAGGGTCACGGGATCAATATGGTATTGAGTGATACGGCAATATCATAGTACGGCAGAATTATGGATACTTTGAACCGAAAACTTACAGAAGGGAATGCTACTTCCAGCCAACAACAATGTGCCACATATGTATTTGTAGTTAAATACTTTAAAAGACTTTTATCAAGTTAACAAGGCTGTGTTAATTAAAAGAGATGTGCTAATTTACCGTTTATTAATATAATTAGATGGTTAGCTTGTAATGGAATCATAACAACTAAAGGTTTCATCAATCTGCTATTCCACAGGTTGAATCCACACTGGTCCTACCAATGGCCGTATTTTGTTACTTCTAGAATAAACACTGCAAATTGATTTATGTGCAAGATACGTGTATGACGGGGCTGTGAAAGGCCCTAGGCACAACCAGTAAAACAGAATAACGTAATAATTAAGTAGGAAATAAATACTCTGAAATAAGACATAATGTTTTGTTTGTGTAAAGTATTTTTCGGTGAAGTGTATGTATGTTGACATCATTCACTGACCGTTTTCCATTTGTCTTACTTACAGTTTTACGGAGCATACCGTCCTCTTTTGAAGCCTCTACGAGGATCTTCTGCACCCATTAAAGTTTCGGTATAAAATATCCATGCCCTCTTTAGATCCTTCATCGTTTTACACTGTAAAAACGTTGCGATCACTGCAATATTTGGTATTTGTTCATCTGCCTTCATTGAACATTCATTACCACGTGACAAGTATCATGTGACTTGTGAAAAAAATGTTAGGCAGCCTTTGTTAACATTAACTTACTGATCTCCTGTCACATCGTATTTCAGAGGCACAAATGACACATCTTCCCTTATTAAACTTCTACAGTCACAAGCGTTCAGCTCCTCAAGTGTCTTAGTCGTTCGTCACCACGAAATTACTTCTTGTAAAGCCCTTTTTTCAGATGCCGATGTTACAGAAAATGAGATCAAAAATAGTTACAAAATATTTTGAGAGGTCAAATGATACAGTAAGACTTTTTACCTTTGGCAATGAAAGAGTTCGAACTCGAAACTCGCCTGTTGGGAGGTCAGTAAATATAGCTATATGTGTTGTCGTTCAGCTGGACAGGAATGCTAATTGTACCGGACACGATAGGCAATATTAAGAGAAACTTTCAACGTGCAATGTTTTGTTGGAGCAACAGTGGTTCCATTAACCTCAGATTACTGATTCCATTAACCTTAGATTACTAAGACTCAAATAGCAGATGGGACACCGAAATACAGGGTGGAATATATCAAGCTCCGCTCAGATAGAGGTAACCAGACATTCGGCATTATTTCGTGTGGGTGACGGAACGGCATGAGCAGAACAATACGCAGATTCCCAAAATACATTTTAGCGTTGCAACAAAGTGAAAACTCTGCTGCTCGGCAGCACGATGAATAACGATTTGCATATATTGTCATTCTGCAACATCACGTGACTCCAACTAAATTATTCTGACAAGTTTGTTCACCGACAATCCCTGTGGATACGAATGGAAAAGCAGATTGAAATATGGAACTGTGACCCGAGATTAAATGAAGAAGAAGAAGAATTCAAATGTCGTCCAATTTATGTTGAGAGCAGCCACATTATCGGGAAGTAGCGGTAATAGTGTTGTACTTACCAGTTACCACATTCATAATGGTGGGTGGGGAAGGGGAGGCTGGTATTGTCTTGTGAACAGTCATATAGGCCTACATGTACCACAGAAACATCACATATATTCATTGTAAACCAGTTTAGGCAAACGCAGCCGGAGGAGGGAGGTAGTAGACTTGGGAGCTGTAAGTAATTGTCTTCGGGGTTTAACTTGACAGTGGTTGGGTCTGGAACATGCCCATGCGTGTTGAGATTCTCGAAGATCGCTGGACTTTGAATTGCGTGCCACTCCAGAGAGATTATTTGATTTGTGGCCTATTTGAAATCGGAAAATTACTAGGTCCAAGAACCAATCTGATATCGTTAGGAAAAAACCTTTTTATTCCCCCAAGGAAAGGAGAGCATCGACTGAGCTCCACTTATAATCCGATGGACATTAAACATTCAGACCAAAGTTTTAGATTGTGCCTTTTCATTGCTAACGATTTTCACCGAACTCAAAATAGCCGACAGTCAAATATTGAATTTCCAGTGGAACCGATGTCTCTGCAGGCTACTTTCTTAATATTATGTTCAACTCTTCTGACCCAGACATGCAGATAAGCGATCGAAGTGTTTGCATGGCTTCAAAAATCTCTCAGTGAAATCGACATATCCCTCCGACAACATAACCGTCTCGCTTCATGTTTAGATTTAAAAAAATCGCATTCCATATATTGGGGACTCCGTGGCCGAAGTGGCTAGGGCGTCAGTGTGGCGTAATGACCCAGAGGCCTCCCATCAATGTGATCGCTGTGAGTTCAAGCCCAGCACCTGATGACTTCCTCTTCGGCCGTACGCGTACCAAAAACCCTCGGATGGTGGTAGGTTTGCCACCCCCCCCCCCCCCGGAATATTGTTGGCCGACGTCGTGAAGTGAATTAAATGTGTACAGTTTAAAACACAAATCAAACAGATAAATAAAATAAATAAACTGGCGGCCTAAAGAAACTTTACGACTCCGTGAGTTAAATTTAAACAGCCTTTTCAGCAAATTAATACCAAATTATTGTAGGAAAACATTGTACGAAGCATATTCCTATGTGCGACAAGCGTCATATACGCCCACACGAATTTGTTTTGAGACAACGAAGAAAGTTGAAAAATCAGGTAATCAGGCCAAACTCCATACAGCTCGAGCTGTGCAGAACTTCCTGGACGCCGTCAACGTCTTGCCGTGGCCTGCACGTTTCCCAGATATGTGCCTCATAGAACACTTTTGGGATATCATGGGTTGTCGAGTAAGACAACGGCAACACCTTGCAACCAACCGACAAGAACTGGCGTTCGCTCTCCAAAATGAATGGCAACGAATCTCACGTCATCTCATCAGACGACTGACTTTTTCTATGAGTTTTAGCACGCAATAAAGCAAGGGGTGGTCACACGCGATATTGATTGGTTTTGATATTGACTGATTTTAAAAATAATCAACTTGTTGTATACGCTGCCCACTGTTAACCAACATGGAATGGCTATTTTTCTACCCCTGCTGTGTTTGTTCACTTGTAAAATGATTTGAGGGCTACTTTGTCCGTTCTTACTCATTTTAATATATTAAACTTCAGTCATCCTGTTTTTTGCTTTGCCCAAATCATTTGATTTGAACTCTCAGTTATATCTAAATCTTATTAAATAGTTGGCATGCCATATATTTGTCTGACGGCCTCTGCTCGGTTTCATCCACCATAACGCTGGACGCTGTCTTGTAAGTGAAATATTCTTGATATTTCCTTGAGTCTCACTCATATTATAAAATTTAGTTTGATGATGACTTTGACTATTTGGGGGGTTCTACCTGTTATTGCATACAGATATTTGCAAAAAAGCGTTTGATTTGATTGTTGGTCTGATGATGGCGGTCAGAATTATAGGCTATGGAACCTGGAATGCTCGGGGTAAGCCACCGACTTTTGGCATGTCACTGACAAGCTTTCCTAAGTGAGACGTACAGATATGCACATCAAAATGTTGGAAGACATGTCCGTATCTCCATGGCCCTAAAAAGAGCAAAGGTGGAGGAATCTACAAAATCAGTGTTCAGGACACGCTCCTTGTATATCCCAGCGATTTGAAGTTATAGTTAAAATGACACGAACCAAAATTGGTAGTCATAGACACGGAGCCTCCTAGCACAACTGAAAGCGAAGATTAATTCAACGCCAGGTATTTATCTATTTATTGTTGCATAACGCCATAATCAATACATTTACCCCTACACAACGACGGTCAGTTGTACAGGTGGACCCAGCTTGCCAGCGAACTCTCTTATATCTCAAATTTCGCACAGGTGCACGCCAAATGGTCGCAAGCGAACATCACGCGGGATTATTACGACGAAGGCCACTCGAACTCTACAAGCAAGAGAATATCGCAAAATTTTCTGTCTAAGAACAGTACCTTTGTGATCTGGAGATTGAAAGGCCAATTCCAAAAAGTTTACAGTGCTACTGATACGGTTTCCATAATATAAAAGAACATAATGTGATCAAAATTAAAACTGGCAGAGTGTACATTTATTGTTTTATAACGGGTTTCTTGTATCTGGGTTATTTAGCTAAGCAAATGGGGCACTCGCCAGATTCCATTTAAACATGGATACTTCAGGCTTTGAAATCAGTCCTCACTGTCAGAAGTTCAGCTCTTTACATTTAGAGCTATTTAGAAGTTCTCCATTTTTTCTTCGCCTAGCGCTAGGATACTGACTCCTTTACACGCCTTCCCTGTCCCAAAACACACTCCTCTCCACTCCATTGACACACTGTTCACAGACCCACGCTTAATTCTTGGAAGCTTCACATCAAGAGACTTGGAAAGGGCGGTAGTTTACTTACGGTACATAGTTTTCTCCTAGCTATACCGGACTGATACCACATCAACTATCTACTGATTTATCTTTATGTCATATTGTCTGACTCCATACTCAAGAACTGTTCAAATATACGATAGCAGTCAACTTTAATTTTGGAGGAAAACAGATGTACGGCGTCAACCATCGGCCTTGTGAAACTAACTGATGAACGTTTCCCAGGTCTGCCAGATGTACACATCATACTGGTGGGAAGAAACGTTAGACACAAACGGCTACACTAGCGTCTTTCTCCCCTTATTGTCACCAAGGTTCCTCAATCAATGAAAGCGGGCTAAATAAAATAACAGTAATAAATAAATCAGTCAAACATAAGGATATCATCAAATAACGCTCTAAGTTTAACCATAACTTTAGAGCGTAAAAGGCAATGCCAATAAACATGTGCAGCACGGCTTACAAGTGCACGTCAAACTAGAATAAACAATGGAAAAAAATAATTTTTATTGAAAAATTTTTATCTTTCAAACAGCTACAAACATATTTACTGCAATATTTATGAATTCTAGAAATTACTAAATTTTCTAGAAATTGTCTGTTACCGTTCAATACCGTGCCCCTATAATCTCTGGAAATTTTACGCTTTGGAACTCAATTCAAAATTGGGCTTCAACATGGGAATACTTTGGAGAAATTTATGTGAGAAATAAGTTCAGTACCTTTCACCGTTGACACGACATTTTATGGATTACAGGGCTCTAGGGCCATTAATCTCCCTCTTCCATCTGCCAAATCCCATCATGCTTCACCCATCTTTGACATGCGTACACAATCTGATATGAACAGCTCCACATTAGTGGGGTACATTTTTGTGTCCTTCCATAAAATACTCTGAAATTCCCCGACATATATTTTACGTTCCCAGCTGCTCGGAGCATTTTTTTGTATCTTCCAGTAGTGGAACCGGATCATTTAAGATTCACAGGCTACACGGGTTAAAAGGTATTAGAATTTACAATCTTCCTGTGTAAAGTTATCAAAACTGATCGGCCTCAAGCAAACTAGGGTTAATTTTGGAATTGAATATTGCATTCTTGCATTCCTCCATATCAGACATAGGAGAGCGTTCCTAGACAAGAAACTAGATTTTTTGCAGTCAATTTTAGTTATACAAACATTTGTCATCCATTCGCGCTGACATTGTACGCTGTTTCTGTGCGTCGTAAAGCAGGCATTTCTTTGGCACATTTTCTATAACGTAGCAAGGATGTCCTTCCTATGGCCTGTCTACAGGCTGATTGTCCATATCATATGGAATTTAAATCACATTGAAATGTTGTATTTCAAACAATGATTTTGTTTTTTGCCTTTTACGCAGTTCCTTCTCAATTATAAAGCTGAGAGGCTTGAGCTCAATGATGCCAGTTATGCACTCAGTTGGAAAACAATATACAGAGTTTAAAATAACAAAACATATAATATAGCCAAAGGCTATAGGCTAGCAAATGACCATGCTGTCGTGAATTTGTTTCCAGTCACATTGGTTCACGTTTGTCATTATTATCAAAAGCAAAATGTCCACAGTAACATTTTCAATGTTATTTTAAATGAATGTAGGAACAGGATACAAACTCATGACATGAATCGGTCCCTGAAGGGTCTCGCCCATAGATAACGAAGCAATCTTAGGTTTTAGTCAAATATCTTTAAAATGTACTTAAAAATTCTGAATTCTTTGGAGACAAGGTCAAAATATTGCTTGACAACACAAATTGAGGGTAAATTATTCAGTCTAAGATCGTTTCGTTATTCCAGCACCAGACCTTTACACTTAGGTCAATCTAGGCTTAGTATATTAAAACTTTGTCTAATTATGCAGCAAGATGTAATATTCACACTTGGGGCTTCTTGTGACTATTGACCAGAACATTAATTGGGGTTGACGGCTGGCGTACGAATGTCGGCTTGGATGACTACAGTCTTCGTGTTGGGACTAACATTTAGTGAAGCTTACAGATAATGATTGATGCGAATATAACATCATCAAATGAATACATTAAGAGGAGTAGTAAATTAAGCCCAGCGCACACGAACAACATTTCTTGTTGAAAAACAGATTTCTGTGACAGAACTTTTCCGAGTCACCTGACCTTACACGTACCATGTCGTCTTTCGCCGCTGGAATGGATAGCAAATCATGCTCGTGTGCGGGTAACCGATATTCCGGATCATTTGACTGGGATCTGAAAATCCCATTTTCAACAGCAAGCGTTGTTCGTGTGCGCTACGCCTAACAAAACAGGGGCTGAACTCACCTCCTGCTTGTTAAGCCGTTTCAAATTTAACCAAAATAATATTTCAAGTTGCAGAAAGCCACCCCCCCCCCCTTCCCCAACCAAAAAAAGAATAATAGTGGCAAAGATTGCTGATCGGGCATGCGTTCTGGTAGTATGGAGCTCGTACGTGCTGTATTTATGTTGGATTCGGAATTTGATCATATGGCTAGTTTCTTCTCCATATAAATAATTTATGGTTGTTGTCCGGGGAAATTTGATTTAATAGCAGACAGGATATAATTCAGCAAATATATGCAACGATTGCATGATAAATTATATAAAACTATCAATCGATTTAACTTTCTCTATTGTAACTGTCACATCCACTTTCTGCAGTTACGTATTTCTTGCATATGTTTACTACTGAGGTAATCATAATGGTGAATTTCGGGTATTGTCAGAACATTCGGAAGAAAGTATGGTAAGATCTGAGTTTACATGTCCCTCTTTCTGTTAAGTGAAATAGTTAAATACAGACACAGGCTTTCGGTTAGTTAAGTTCCACAGCTTTAGGTAATTCCGGCTACCGCTAGAATAATGTCGTATTGGCATCAAGACGTTTACACAGACTTGGTGTTTACAGCAAAAGCATCCAATTAAATCGATACTGAAAACAATATCCATTTGTGTTAAACTTAGCTAACTTTAATTATGTGCGTCAAATTCGCGGCTCCATTTGGATTACGCGCCAGAGAAACAGACTTCAATGAAAATTATGGCGAACATTTTGACATTTTTATCAATGGACCATACCTTACCTTTTACATTGTATGAAACTTGGTATCGCATAAAAATCGGAATCGGACGGTGTGGTTTTCGATTGCTTAATTCTTGATCAGGATCCACGGATATAAGATAGATCTTTATTGCGTTGAACCAATCGGTTCAGGAGCACATACATGTAAAGACATGGCGAACAGCAAATGGGGGGAAAACAATCAGATGAAATATATAGATATATTGTAATATGAATAAACCCGCTAATATACGAGAGATACTTCTCCGTGAAAGATTAGCGGTAACCGATGAGGATTGGCATTTAGTTCGACTATTTAATGAAGTGGCCAAGTTAAACATTCCGTGCGAGCCACAGAATTAATATTTCATCTCTTAGACTGTTGGTGATGCCACACAAGTCGCAAGAACCGCGGGTCTCTGGGCTTACTGTGAGTGCTAGTGTGCTCTTAAAGAGACGATGGATTTCATTTGGGAGCAGTGTAACGGAAAAAGCTTTCCAGTGCTCACACAGGGAGCAGCCACTATGATTTCTCTCTTCCGCCGTTACCAGCAACAGAAAATTGGCTCTTCCTTTTAGCCTAGATGGTAGGCTGCTTGACTTCGGATGAGGAGATCCGAGATCAAATCGGGAGGAAAACAAGGAATAAATCCTTTTTCTCTGATTCATGGATAAGTTCTAGTGGTGGGAATTTAGTCTTCCTGTTCATCACATGGTATCTACTTGCTTCTTTGGCGTTTAAGGTATCTTGTAACACTGGGTACTTGCAATTCAAAATAAACAGAGGACACAGAAATTCATACTGACTGTATACATAATCTTAAGGAGAGATGTTTAAAAGGCATTTCAATGCTAAACTTCTTAACTGGCAGCCAAACAAAGAAAGAATAAAACAAACTGTTAATCGGCTTTTTGAAGTCATGTTTCACGGGTATATTGCAGCAAGAAATTTTTTCCGAGCAAATATGCAGAAACAATTTAAGAAAATAAATCAAAGGTAAATTAAGAAAAATTTCTGACCATAAGTGCAAATGACTTTCGGAACAATTGCTACCACAAAATGTCATTTATGCTACAGATTATTGTAATGCAACAAATGAGAAAAGCGTTCAATTCCGTTCTATGATACAAATCGTACAAAACCGAGTTTGTCGTGTTTTCATTCAAATGCAGTCGCATTATTCAAAACAATAGTTAATAATACCACAGGTACGGATGATGTTTTTCCGCAAATGGCCATAGTTTAAATGTATTGTTTCCTAGTGAACGCATTACAGTAAAAGTCTTTGTGATGTGAGTAGCAAAGTCAAAAAGTATATGCTTAGTATATGTAACGCAACTTTTTTAAAACCCTAAAGTCTCCAGATGTAGTATTAAGTCTAATTATGCGTGGGGCTTACCGAATATCCATTACAACAGTACGCTGTCCTCCTATTAGGGCGTCAAGGTTCGTCCGTCCTTTCATCCGTTAACACCAATGAATTCTATCCCATGGAGCATAGGTAAATACTAACTTGACTTTGATTAAGGCAGATGGCAACGGTACACATATTTAGTTAGGCCTGTGTCTGATGCATTGGTAATGGCGGAAGAGGGGGTTTTTGCTTTTTATTTGTGAATTTTCTCCACAAAGTTCAAAATTTGTTTTTCGGGCAATTCCGAATCAAGAAATTCTCCCTTAAGACTTTAAATGCTGAAAGCATTACAATTTATGTGTGCCTATTTATAAAGTGTCCTGAAAAAAGAACAGCGCCTAGTCAAACTCCATTGCAAACCGGTGATGCAAATGATTGTGGATGCCTATGAAATTGATATATCACATCAGGCAGTCCACAAGACTTTTTCGCAGCTGTATTAAAGTGATACATCTCGGAAAGGCCAATGCTATTTCTCTATACCTTTTTTTTACAGTTCGAGGTTGACTACAAATAAGCCTATACACATGCACGTCATGGTGAGAATGTTTTCTAATTTCCTTTAGTTTTTTTTTTCTTATGACAATTTGATTAACCGTTTCGTCAGCTCTGTGGCCTGTTATTAACTTACAGTTTATAAATTTATCAAGAATGTTACGTACGACTAAAACTTTCTCCAACTGTGTGAATGAAACAAAAAGGTTTTTGATTGATTGCGAATCAGATTAATCACGAAGTGGGTCCGACCTTTTCAGGACAGTCCGCAGCATGAATTTGGTTTACCAACATTGGATTTTTGTACATTGTACCACAACTATTTCAGGGTCGATAAGAGAAAGGCAAAAGCTGTGATACATGAAATATTGAAGGTTATAGGCAGGATGTATTTATTTATTTATTTATTTATTTGATTGGTGTTTTACGCCGTTCTCAAGAATACTTCACTTATACAACACCGGCCAGCGTTATCATGGAAGGAACCGAGTGTAGCCCGGGTGTAACCCTCAACCATCCGCACGTTGCTGGAAGACCTTCCCATGGAGAGATAGGCAGCATAACCTGGACATGAACTCTGGGCCGCCGTAGTGGTGAAAAGCATCTGGGTCATTGCACAGCGACCGCACGCTAGTCACCTCGGTCACTTCAGAAAATGAGGTCTGAAGTCACTAGCCTATATACTAAATCCATTTTAAACAACTTAATGTAAAATCCCAAAATTCAATCCACAAGGAAAAAGGGAAAGACGGCCTAAAGTTTAATATGTACAGGCCAACTTATTAATGAAACGACCAGCATAGCGAATAACCTCTGAACGCAAAGGAAATTTGAACAAAAAGTAAGTGAACTAACAATTGAAGTTTATATGAATAATATGACAAAGAACTATGCTACATAAACAGCAACCAAATGTTTTACATGATGACGAAGACAAACGTTTTATTTAGATATTGCATAATCCAAATCCCTTCCTATGGTATTCTCTGTCATAAAATAGATGATTATAGCTTTCCTGTTTAAAATAGCCTGGCCAAGATTGTTTTTGGAATTCGTGGGCGTCGCGGGTCTAATCGTGCTCTGGCTTGGTCTTTTTGATGTGTCATCAGCTATCTGTGTGATGAAATCTATGCGTTGAAAAAGATATTCGTATACCAACCAGTAAGGACGTTCCGGATCAATAATCACAAGAACAATTCCCAAAACGAAGTATAGCACAAACCACCAAAGAACTAAGAAAGTATATGAGTCCGAAAACAGAACATCATGCAAAGAGAAGGAGTGTCAACACTTTTCAGTCATTTTGGAAAGAATATGTGAACATGTTCATACTGTCACCACGATATATGTCGCATACTGTAACTTGTTGTGGCCATGTCCGGAAAAAATCGTGTGAGTACTGTGTTAATTCTTGACGGTCATGTCCTTAGTTGTGTTGTGTTAGAGAATGGTTATTTGTAATAGGATTATTTGTCAAGAATACCCAAGAAATGAACAAATGTAGTCCTGAAGATCTGCGCTAACATAAACATGAGGCTTAGTACATTATCCCGCATTGGACAGAATACTCCGCTTGTCATTGGATCACATCAATCACGTGCGGGACATGTGTATTACCGCATCCTGCTGACGACGTCAAATGTGTCTGCCTTTGTTTCGGTTGCGATAACAATGGTCACGTCGCTGAAGCGACTTGCCTATACATCTCCTACACATAAATCTTTTGCAGGATAAATCAGTTACATGGTTACTGAATGACAGGATAAGGACATATATCGTGTTGGTAAACTTCAAATAAGAAGATTACTGACACCATATATTTCCGTATCCTGTCACTGAGTAACTTTATCTAAGAATACAAGCATGTAAAGTACAGCCGGATCCTAACCATCAACTCTACGCCCATTGCGACCGGAGGGTACGCTGACGTTCGGCTTACAATGGGCCTCAGGGCACAAAATCCGAACTGCTGACACGTATAAACGCCATTATGTTAATATTTTCCCTTTAAAATCTTAAATGTTGCATAAAGACATCAAAGATGATTTTTGGTATTGGTGAAAAAGTCGCGCGAATAATACAAGGCCTACAGTGTACGTGTACTGTCCGTTATATCAAACTCCAGCAAGTGAATGAATGTCGCCAAAATGACGCTGACAATGACGCCACCATGAGCGGATTGTTGGGGAACGGTGGGCCGATCACACGCCGATGGTAGGCGGAGGATGACGGCCTGTTTGATCAGGGTTCGGCAATGTCGCCGTATTGTGGGCGTATGATCAACTGTGACGATCGCGTCTTGTCCATCGAAAGCCGTTTCCACCCTGTTAACCACTGTTGCCACCAGTCAACCAGCACCGCTTTTTCCAAACGCTATATCTACAATGGGTCAGTCCATGTATTCATACAGGGGGTTGTTCAACAAGATCAATAAAAAAGACGTGCCGGGTTCTTGATCGGTTTTTAGGACAGACTCTTCCCCTTCTGTGACGCTAAAACATTTCAGAAAGACTCAAAAGCGGTTTTTATATTCTCCTCTTAAACAGCATTTTCTTCGGCGAACACGTAATCCACAAATAACACAACATGGGTTTATGCTCAGTGGTCATCTGAAAA
This sequence comes from Liolophura sinensis, assembly GCF_032854445.1. Lineage (NCBI taxonomy): Eukaryota > Metazoa > Mollusca > Polyplacophora > Chitonida > Chitonidae > Liolophura > Liolophura sinensis. The sequence goes on along the minus strand of NC_088305.1, from coordinate 9,333,893 downwards.
TTGGTATCGTGGTTTATCTTATATACATCGTTACACATCTTTTCACATCGCTTTAATGTCTGATTACTCGTAGTATACCGTATTGATGTCTTGGCGCAGCTGTCTGAAATCTGGCCAGTTGTATCTCACGGTACCAGTGTCATTACCTGGTCTTAGTGTAATCATCGATTATCATTATATATTTCTGTTTGCTTGCTAACAACTTGTAGTATTTCAATACTTGCTTACTTCGCACCGCATCGGAGTAAGCCTTGTCAACTTCTTGTCCCCGAAGACAACTTCACCCGGGTGCACGCTGTTCAGCGATCTTAACGTAAATGACGTATCTGCTTGCATCTTGGCATCAGTGCTGAAGGCGGCGAATTTGCTTTATAATCTCAACCACGCCTCTAATTTGACTGTTCATATAGGACTCTTCCGTTTTCCCCTTTTTCACTAACGGCGCTGCCCATTCGTAAACATTAGGCCAGAATGGTATGTCTATCAGCTACCATTTGACAGTGTGTGAAAAGTAAAATGCAGATGTACACATGATTAAATAACATCCATGTACATTATCTAAAGAAGAAATATTGCGGTACCACCGCTGCTATGAATCTATGCGTCGAAACAGACATTCATATACCAGCCGTCAACCAATATGAGTCCTGCAATCACCCTAAGTGGTAGCAGTGTTTCTTAACATCTCTCACTCGACCAGTTTGTGCCTATACCCCTAATGAGGTAGGCATGTCCGTGTTTCTGTGTGTATCGACCGCCTCACCTATAAAATTCTACCACCGCAAAATGTTATCTTACATAGTCTTGAGTAGGGCATAAAATACGCATGAAAATAAATAAATCACAGTGCAGAGACGAATTGGATCTGTTTTCCTAGCACGCAACAAGGGTATTGGAGAAATCTAGGTTACACGATTGGTTTAGTTGCAGTTTGCGTGACATCTTCCAATTACAAGCTTATGTGGTTCATCACGGTGGCTTTAGGTCTGTCGACTTGGCACTAGTGTTAACATCGAGGATATGGTCAACAGACAGAGAGTTCCAAAATCGGTAAATAGGAATAGGAAGTTTGTTTTATGTTCTGACTGGTTCATAGCTGGTTATAACCAGAAATAAAGCACGATTTGAACACTCACGCAACAGTTATCCGGTATTATTGTCATGTTACAAACTGGAATGACAAGTCAGCAGGCAATTGGGTAGTATGTAAGCATGACAAGGCAGAGCATACAACTCCATTCTAACGTTTAAGTTAGAATTGAAAATTGATAATTGAAAGAATATAAGAATGCACCAGCATAGGTCATAGATCTGTCAGACCATTTCATGCTAATGAACACTTTCTCTAAGAATAACAATATTTTGCTATGTTCTTTTCACTACATTTTCCTGCTAATCTATTATTACGAGCTAATTCAAATCCATGGGGACTATGACTACCACCTTCACTAGATTTAGTGTCTCTAGTCTGGGAATACAATAGTTACGAAAAATAATGAATTGAGGAAGTACACACGCACTAGCGGCACCTTAGCGGTACCTGATATGTTTGCCCGAAGGACTTTTCCGAATAGCGATGGCAATTAGCGCAAGTCAGAGCATTGAGGACAACATAAAGTGGTCAGGAATAGTAGGTGAAGAGTTCAAATCTGAGACCACACGGTAAGGACGACAATCTCCAAGGAGGTACGTCAGGGACTTAATGGGATGCCGTTTCGAGCCTAATGACTATTCGTCCCCAAAGCTGCAATCGTTGTTGTTGCCATACATAAGACATCGTGATATTAGTCTATATAGTGGTCACCCTACCTACCCAAAGAAACGTGATAAAATCTTTTTAAAGGAGTTCCTCCCATCGCCACGGGCTTGCAAGAGAAAGACACCTAATTTGTGTCCCGCATTGCCATTTAGTTTTCTCTTTGGGAAAGCCAATATTTCTCCACCCAGTGCATAACGTATGAAAGGGGGGTTTAATTGACTCTGGATCAAGATAGTTTATCATATTGTGTGCGGGACTGGAACTTTGTCCAATAGATCGGCAGCTAATATACCAGGGCCTCTTCGTTTATCGGACAGCCATTACGGTTGAATGAAACGCCAGAGATGATGAACTACTACGTGTACGTGCGTACCATATCGATATGTACTCCGCTACATCTGGCATGATTAATCACTTACGCTACAAGGATGCTTAATCTCAGCTGCCAAAGACAAGGGTTTCCTTAACCACGACCATTGTACCAAAATTTTGTTTTCACCACTGGTCTCCTTCCCTCCCATAAATCAGAACATTTGCATTCCCGACGTATGGGCACAAATGATTTTTCATTATCTATCCTTACCTTATGAAATTTTAACATACCGGCTTATTTCATACAGTGAGTAAATAAATGAGAAAGAATCTGTGTACAAGCAATGATTTTACCGTTCAGGAAACTCTCTGTTTGGCAGTTTCCTTCCAGGACATACAACTTATGCCATTCTAACTGACAATACGATTTATCGCAATTCTGAATAATAAATAACCCTCTCCACGTAACAACGTTAAAGTGACCATTTTTATGCAACACACATGCTTTTTGGGTGGTAAGTTAAATGCCGCTTGTCATCAGTCGCTGAAATTTTAGCAGAGTTATTCTTCCTTGTATTTGTCCTGTATGTATGCTATATATACTTGTCCTTTAACGGCCGTACGTGGGAAGGCCTGCCAGCAACTAGTGGATGTCGTGGGTTTTCCCCGGGCTCTGCCCGGTTTCCACCCACTATAATGCTGGCCGCCGTCTTATAAGTGAAATATTTTTGAGTACGGCGTAAAACACCGATCAAATAAATAAATAAATCCCCACCACGACTACGATAAAAAAATGTATATTTCATATATCAGCTGTGGTTTATGCACTGTGGGTAAAATATCTTGCCAAACACGGCATGTAAAATCTGCTTCAATTGAGCAATATATCAGCTGTGGTTTATGCACTGTGGGTAAAATATCTTGCCAAACACGGCATGTAAAATCTGCTTCAATTGAGCAATATATCAGCTGTGGTTTATGCACTGTGGGTAAAATATCTTGCCAAACACGGCATGTAAAATCTGCTTCAATTGAGCAATATATCAGCTGTGGTTTATGCACTGTGGGTAAAATATCTTGCCAAACACGGCATGTAAAATCTGCTTCAATTGAGCAATATATCAGCTGTGGTTTATGCACTGTGGGTAAAATATCTTGCCAAACACGGCATGTAAAATCTGCTTCAATTGAGCAATATTCTTCATCATTCAATCGTTATGGTTGTTCAACATGACCTTGACAACGGTTGTATCATGTTTGTCGTGTACATTCACTGCAATAATACTATATTCTCCCTTATTCAACGGTGACTCAGCGTTTGAAGATATTCAACAGTTGTGATTTGCTACGCGCCTAGACTTGATTCTTTCATTTCTCTTTAAGCTAATCACACTTAATGCTAATGCTCACCCGGAAACCTACCGAAACATGGTTCAGTGAGTCAAGGAATGGGCTAAAGACGGTTTAACCGAAACAGTGTCAAGGAATGGGCTAAAGACGGTTTAACCGAAACCGTAATTCGATCCATACATTGCACTCCAACATCTCTGCACAGTTAAATTAGACTTTCTATTTACTATGATGAAAGCTTGTCTCAAAGCCAGTCAATAAGACAGTCTTCTACAGTGCCCTTTTCCGGAATCGAGGGCGTCGTGGATTGTGTAGCCAACCTTGTCTTTGTCGTTTACGAAATGTCAGCCTGAATGATTATTGGGATCGAAATAGCCAGCGCAGACTTCGTGGGAATTTAGTGGAAAGAAACTAGGATAGCTTTTCCGATCCGCATGTTCCAGCTAAATGTGATGACAACACAACATGAGTAATTCTAGACCAGTGACGGCTAATAAATTGCATTGAACATGAACAATGAATGAGCGCATTTCTGGACCTGATTCTGCTGGAACAATGGTGCTAGGGGAGCGTGTAATTTGCTGCTATTTATGCATTTACATGAACAGATAGAATGAAACCATAACTAAGGTAAATTGACAAGAGACCGTATTTCACCGGTTAAGTGTGATCATTTGCCAGCTATCACACTGTCTTACTCTTTAATCTGTACGTCTTTACATTAATTACATTTTGAATGATTTACGATCAAATAACTCCACTCACAGCCATGATTTCCGTTATAAATCTTGCAATTTACAGTAATTTTCTTATTGTTTTTCGAAGAGTTTATAATTTAAACACGGTTTATTCGCCCATCTATGCCAAAGCATAAACTGCAATCTTAATGGTATGTGTATCAGATCTCAGTGAGAGCACTAGTATAGATCCCGCTCTTTTATGGATACTTATACCATCGATACACCGTATAAACGCTAGTGTCCATTTATTTATTTATTTATGTACCTGATTGGTGTTTTACGCCGTACTCAAGAATATTTAACTTATACGACTTTTTTTGCTGTTTTTGACGGTGTGGCATCAGTGATAGTAAGCCGTCGGCTGTGCTGGGGTCTTCTGGATAGTTTTACAAAGACATTATTGCAGATATTATTATCTTATATTTATCAAGAACATTTTTTCCTTCAACAGTATACTTGTAAGTTATGGGTCATGCGTTGGGTCAGGAGATAACCAGTCAGGGGTGGCTGGTTTATCTCGGGCAATCCGATTTTCTCAATAGGACACGGAAAAGATTATTAAATAGGGCATTTACCAATACTGTAATAAAGAAAATGAGGAGAAATATTAACATAAAAACCGTTCAAAGTGACGGCAAGAGGCGATACTCACGTCACACAAAGACAGAAAATCTATCTGTCCATTCTGGTCTGTACTTGAATTTCAGACGCAGTTTCATAATCCTTTTTGTAATACAATCCTATCTTTGTAATACAATCCTATCTCATTTGGAAATCGCATTAATCTGTAATGTTCAATTCCCAAGCCACGTTATTCAGATTTCAGAACGCCTGTGGTACAATAGATAAGATGTCTGTGATTACCAAGGTGGTGATAAAATGGCAGAATGAATTGTTCGTGTAAAATCGGAAAATCACGGACGATGTCCTGGGTAGACGGAACTCAGCTAGGAGTTAATGACCATGAAGTTGCCCGCTTACACTAGTTTATTTATTTATTTATTTGATTGGTGTTTTACGACGTACCCAAGAGTATTTCACTTATACGACGGCGGCCAACATTATGGTGGGTGGAAACCGGGCACAGCCCGGGGGAAACCCACGACAATCTGCGGATTGCTGGCAGACCTTCCCAGACCTGGCAGAGGAAGCCAGCATGAGCTGGACTTGAACTCACAGCGACCGCATTGGTGAGAGGCATCTGGGTCTTACCCTAGTTTAGACAGCCAAATGACACAGTATATCTCTGCTTTTGTTTTTTTGGGGCCCCCTTTGTATAGTAACGGCCATCGTCGCGACTTCACATGAACCATCTATTGACTATAACGACCGTACGATTTCATGTGTCTAATCATACACGTCGTCATACATATTCCTCCAGAATGGTCCTGGCGTCTTTGCAACGTCATAGAATCTGTGCTTCAACACAGACATTTGTACCCCAGCCGTCAACAAATATGGTTGCTTCAGGTCAATAGCCGCAAGGCAAATTCCCCAAAACTGTTGACGGCTTCTCCATGCATTATTGCATCCTAATTTTGTACTGTATATTATTTCTTAGGTCTTTGGTGTTTTGTGTTTAACCTTGTTTTAGGAGTTGATCATGCGATGACAGGCCTGGAACGTCAATTTTGGTTAATGGCTGGTGTACGAATCTTGTTTCAACGAATAGGCGTTCAATCTAGTTGTAAAAACATTCGTATACCAGCCATCAACCAACACGGACGTTCCACCTCAGCAGTGACAAGATCAACTCCCAACCAAGATTCAACGGAAACAACCAAAGAAAGTATATAAAGTACGACGCTAAGCTGGATTCAAGCAAAGAGATGCAGCGAACAGTTTTCAATGATGTTGGAAAGACACAAGGAATGTTCTAGGTTAATAAATGAAATCAGTATTCAAAGCGTTTTAAGTTTCGCGAGGTGTAGGTACAGAAGGCTCCAAATTTTCAACCTTCGCATGTCCATAGCCGAATACTTAACGCGTGGATTTTAACAACAGTGTAAGAGAAACCATTTGAGTGAGTGAGTGCTTTGGGTTTAACGTCGTACTCAACAATTTTTCAGTCATATGACGACGAAGGAATCATAAGGGTGTATGTACGTGTAATGTGCCTCCTTGTTGCAGGACGGATTTCCACCGCTCTTTTATTTAGTGCTGCTTCACTGAGACGACTTACCGAAGGCAAGTAAGCCGCCCCGCCTGAGCCATTATACTGATACGGGTCAACCAGTCGTTGCACTATCCCCTTCATGCTGAACGCCAGGCGAGGAAGTTACAACTTCCTCTTTTAAAGTCTTAGGTGTGACTCGATCAAGGATTGATCCTGGATATACCGGTCCCGAAGCGGAGGCTCTACCAACTGTGCTATCCGGGCCGTTGAGAAACCATTCGAGCAACAGGGGATTTCCCTGTTGATAAACAGCAAACTTCTCAACATAAATCTACATCCACTTGTGTATTTGCGTAACACAGGCTCTGTAAATGAACTACATTCTAAGCAAAGAACTGGAAATTAATTTTTTTATTTATTTGATTGGTGTTTTACGCCGTACTCAAGAATATTTCACTTATACGAAGGCCGCAAACATTATGTTGGGAGGAAACCGGACAGGGCGCTTGGGAAACCCACGACCATCCGAGGGTTGCTGCTAACCTTCTCACGTACGGCCAAAGAAGAGATGGAAATTAACAGACACTAATCAACTGTATACCAGCATGGCGTACCGTTGTGGCCAAAAGTGTATGTAACTTGAAGGTGTTTCATAACTTACGTAAATCCTTAGTTGGTGAAATATATTTTGTAAAGCATTTTATTAATTCTAAATCGGTGACGCCCAACAAAATGTAATAAACATCATTGCAGTTTCTTTACCTAATTCTCCTCCAGCCGTGATGTTTGTTATGTTTCTAGGGGACGTGTTGCTATTGAGGCATTTATATAAACCGTTAGATTAAGTAAGCTATTCGATCAATTCGGTGACCTAACGGTTAAAGCGTCCGCCTCGATGTAGGGGGACCCGGGGTCAAAATCAGGTCGATGCATACCAAAAACATTAAAAATATTACTTGTAACTAAGAGCAAAGAAAAAGGACTGGTTGGCCCAGTAATGTAACTGGGTGGGTGTGTGTCATGTGTCGTGTCTTCGGCATGATAATACTCGCCACGATATGGATGCAAAAATGCCGATGTGGCGTTTAACTATAATCATTCATTCGCTCGGCATGATATTACAGTGGTGGCAGCTTTTTGGACTCGCCACGCCACAAGAAGACACAGACTATGTACACACATCTAATGTCTCCTCCTCATGATACAAATTATTAAGTACGACATTACACCTAAATGAGATAAAACTGACCCGAGGCCAGATTTTATGGAGTATGTGTAACCCTTTGACAACTATTGTCGCTGTTGTAGGTTTACTCTGCGTGATGTTGTCTTTTATATTAAAGAGTTGTTTCTGTAACTGTAGAGATTTCCTGAGATCACGGATTTCAAAACTGGGCGTCATGGTTCTTAATCTCACCATCGCAATACAATGTCACTCACTCTAGTTAAAGTGCTTCACGTTAGAGAGGGAAAAAAGCAAACTAAAGTCCAGACGACAGACTGTATTAAGTGGCCTGCTCAAACACTGTCTGTTGATATAAAAACCACATAGGCCAATTTCCTGCGCTGTACTGTAGTGCTAACTTTACCCTGTGGGTTAAGCACATATTAAGCCCCTGAGGAGAAAAACGTCAGTCGTTCTAACAGCCAATATATTATCTAGTGATATGTGGTCCACTCCTGAATAACAATTTTTTCCGCATAACCATCTTGTCATGGGTTCGTTACATTAAATCCTCGACATATATCTACTCACGAAATCATATCTCTTGTTTTTATATTCATATTTGTCAGTTCTTATGGGGTAAGTTAGTTTGCAGAATCTGGAGTTCGTTATATGTTAGTCTATATAGATTAGCACTCCTACCACTGAGTTGTAATTTACTGAAAAGTTCTTTTAGCGCCTTGGCTCTGTCATATGTCGGAATATGTCTGTCATATGCCAGCAAGCTGGAGATGACCGTGGGCTTCCCCTGGGGTTTGCCCGGTTTCCTCCCACCATAATACTAACCACCTTCGTATAAGTGATATATTCTTAAGTAAGACGTAAAGAAGGAATCAAACAAATTAAAAAGCCTTAGTTCTGTTATTTACTATGTCATATGTATATCCCTGTGTGCTGTATTCCTGACATTCCTGAATTTATAACATTTTCCTCCAACGAGATGGCGTACGTGGGAAGGCCTGACAGCAACCTGTGGATGGTCGTGGGTTTCCCCCGGTCTCTACCCGGTTTCCTTCTAACATAATGCGTCGTATAAGTGAAAGTCGTATAAGTGAAAGATTCTTGAGTACGGCGTAAAACACCAATCAAATAAATAAATAAATAAATCCAACGAGATGGTTGGGATAGACGTGTAGTCATGTTCACAACAGTTAATTTAAACATGATGTGAACCAGCCTCACTGGAAACGGCAGCGTACAGCTACGTGTACCACATAGCGTACCAACCATGCCAAAAATGGTTACATTTTTTTGTATATATGTATAACATGTTAAGCGTTTAATACGTTCAGCAAGGGAACATATGCTATTCACACAACAATGTGCTTAAAACAACATGACATAGGAAGACATTACATATGGATGAGTTTATCCAGTAGGGGAGTCATCGGAGCAAAGGTGAGGAAAACATGTACTGAAGGGAAATTTTTAGAAGCCCATTTATGGTATTTTTGGAAATCCCGGCAACTTTGCGGGATTTGGGATAAGCGAAAGTGGATCAGTGTATGTTAAAAATTGTTAAGTACGACGTCAAACACTAAGCATACATGGCATATAATCACACATCACACACTGGTAAGAGGGGAAAAGCATCCGCTTCACAGAAATGCACAAATCTCGATCGCGCGCGTGATAGCCAAGACCATACCTTGACTTGTCGGGGTCTGTGTGTTTCTAAATGTGAAACTCGTTCTGATTCGTGCATCTTTAAACCAGGTGATGTAATGACGTCTATACCCAGAAAATAACACTTGGATTTTACGAAACGTTAACAACGCCGATGTTTTGGTGATGACTTTTTCTTTGAGCGAAGCATGGAAGTAGTTAGTATGCCCGATGCTATAAAGTGCAGTTTTTTTTTTAAAGATTTGATTTGAGGAATTGGGGTAATTTTAGAAACATTCTTTGTAGAAGAAACTAATTCTGCCTTTTTAATCAAGTTTCTTTGCACGTTTATATAAATATATCCTGCATCGTCTCTTAAGCTTTAAGCTTCGTTGTTACCGATGCATGCATTCCCATTCAGCCAGTTTATGTATCATCTGGATATATACAACGGCCATTTCGACTGGATGCTTTTCCACTAAAATAACATCTATAACCTTAGCTGTTAACGAGGTAATGTTTTAGCGTGTATTCAATGTGATATTTGAGGCATTGATTTTTCAGGCAAAGGTCACAAATATTCGTGACAATTCCAATTTGGGTACTGGGAGTAAAATTATTACGACACAGAGGCGCTCCGTCTGGATTCTGAATGGCCAAATGGCTTCAAATGAGGCTATTTACCGAGGTACAGTGGAAAATTAACTTCGTTCCAGACTGCTTTTCACACAAAACACGCCCAGCACTCGACAAAAAATAAGATCCCAAACCGTTCACAAAAGCCTGCTTAAAAGAAGATTCCGGTGAAAGTTGATAAACTGCCATCCCAGAGAGACCAGCGTTTCGGAGATTCAAAATGGCCAGTGACTAAAGTTTGCGAATTTTCAACAAGGTAGTTATTTACATAGCCTTTAGTCCAATCGGAATAATCAAAAATGGTTTGTTTCGGCTTTTTGTTTTTTGACGGAGGTGTCGTGAGAAATTCATGACCTTTTTTTTCAAAGAGCTAATACAGTTTGAAAACGGCAGGGCTCTTACCAAGATGTAGAAATCTCCTATAGGAGCCACATGGCCCATAAGGCATCAGAAAGCCCCGTGTTTTGTAAACTTTGTTGCGGAGCGGACTATTTGACGTTCACAGTGTATAACCCCGACTAAAGGACACCTTCTCTTTCTTCTTATCAGTCGATTACAGTAAATGTGAAAGGGTACATTTTTGGTGGGTAAGAATGGAGGTTGTTAGACATCTAAGACAGCAAAAAAAAAATTAATTAAAATCTGGTCTAGTGGATAAACTTAAATAATCACTAAATGACTTTGCGGTATCAACCAATGGCCTTCAACAAACCGCAGTAGACTGGATACCACATGGGGATAAGAGTTCTACGGAAATTTATACTTTCTGTTCCGTAGCTAATTATCGGTGGATTTTAAACCTTGCCGATGTAAATCCATCATCTATTGACTGAACGTGGAGTCCGACTGGTCGGTCGCCAAATTCTGCAACGTTATCTATCGGAACAAAATTCTTTGTCTACCGTACAGCAGGACACGCATGCGTACTGATGTGCACTTGAACCCGTTGTCTGGTTTATTATTATTCTAGCGGAGAAAGGATAACGAAGATTGTCAATCATCGAATCTTAGTTACACAACCATGTATAAAGCAGTTGACTAAAACGTGCTAGCTTGAAAGGGAAGTGAAATATATGTAACACTGTAACACTGTTTAGATGATATGCGTATAGCAATAACTACTACATTTCTATACGCACCCATATATGTTGCACCTTAATTTCAGAAAGACAGGATGTGGTACCTCACAAACATGGCAAGGAAAAATTATTATCAAATGTAGTTCTAGTAGTAGATCGAAATTTGACTTAATGGAAAATCTCAATGGAGGAAAGAGGTGGATAAGCGCCACCGGAAGCTAAGTAAACCCTTAAAACAGATTTATGAATGTTGATTAATACTCAATTACCTTCAAGATTGCCTAAAACTTAGAGGCTTATTAAGGTTTTAAGGATTCGGCAAAGTCAGGTCATATGCATTTACTGCAGTGTTATACTTCTTCACTGTGTGTTGACGTTACACCAGGCGCCAAGTTGCGACAGTTTCGTGAATGGACTCCCACTCCACGCTCCCCCTCCCCTTCCCTGGTAGAGCAATAAAAATACTTACGTAAACCATGTAGTTGATGAACTTACACATGTGTTCACCAAATACCCAGTCCGGGAGCGCGTATAAGGTGCACGTGAAGGGCACGACAACGGCAATGAAAGCAAAGTCGGCTATGGCCAAGTTGATGATATAGTACGTTGTAGCAGTTCTGTCCCCTTGCTTCAACAACGTGAATATAACGAGGCCATTCCCAACGACGCCCACCAAAATCAGGACAGCCCAGACAGTCGGTACGACGATGGAATGCACTTTGAAAGGTATTGTTTCCGACTGGTTTGTGGAGTTCGCAGTAAAATAAGTAAAATCCAAATACATTCCTGTGGTATTGCCGTCCATTCTGTTATCGTATCTGTGGAAAAGAAATAAATGACTGTTTCAATGGAGTTGTACAGAAATATAATGTATATCTGATAAAACAGGAACCGTTTTACTCGGATGGATCCGATTATTATATATTGGAGATGAACACAGTGAACAATACTTCACAATAACAACCGCGTACAGTGTTACAACCACGCACAGTGTTACAACCGCGTACAGTGTTCTTCTTCATCTGAAAAACAGATGAATGCATGGAGTAAACCATTAACATTTGAAAAGTTGTTAACAAACCACCCCACCTTCTAGCAGCGTTTTTTCAACATTAGAACGACAACAATATGAATGCTACATTAGTGAAAGCCTCGGTCTATGTAATTCATGCAAGACCACATGGATGTTGTCATGAATTTTGGGGACAGCTTATTGCCACCTTGCCTCTGAGAACGGTGGACACCCTGGACACGAGACGACGTTTAAATTTGGTTCAAGGAATGAGAGTGCTACAACCCTATACAAGAGGAAGGAAATCCAGTAATCTAATGGAACGGAAGTGCCTGTACCTGTTTTAAGGGCCTCCTGATGTCGGATAGCAACAAAACTGTTTTCCACCATATTTTGGTATATACTTAACATAGCTCAACAATAAAATGCTCAAAATAATCGTTATCAAACGGTGAATGTATACAACATATATAAAGCTGCAGAAATTAAGATTAAGTTAGTTATGTTCAAAGACAAATGACAGGGACTAAAACATGCCCATCTGTTTGTATTTCTCATATATATGTATAAACTATCATGTAAAAAAAAACACTCATGTGCTAATGTACAGCAAGCAACGTGCGATTTTTGAAACAATCATATTTAATATCATTTAACAGTTACAGAAGTGTAACAAACATACACCGTAAACTTTGGTTTCCACTTAGAAATTTCCAAAAATCTGGGTATGATGCCCTAGAGGGATGCGCAAGGCTTGTTTTGTGCCATAGTCTGCGTCGTTGAGGTTTAAATGTAGAACGTTCTGCACGCTCTCGTCATGCCATTTTCTTACAATGCCGTGTAATTGGAAAAGATTTAATTAGAATATAGTCTTGGTATGGTATGTATAGGGCCTACTCTATGTGTTACTGAGGAGTATTTTCATGAATTGATTGTTGTGCTGGGTAAAGTGGGGACAAAGATAGGGTCAAACAGGGGTATGCATATTTTCTCACAAATGCCACATCGGGACACGTGTGCTCTCGATTATACTTCCAGTGACTTCAAGAACAGTGGAACTGAACTTAATGTCAGATGTTATTCATTTATTTATATTATTTCAGCTGAGAAAGCTGTAGTCCCATGGGTTGCACTATTGCCTTCCCTTTTTGGCCGGTACGCCCCTGCTGGCACCTGAATGTATCCTTTATGATTTCTCTGTATTTTTCTGCATGTTATTCTCTTTTTGCCCTGAGGACGACGATTGTGTGATGGTTGGCAAATGGTTACACGTAACGGGTGAAATACGGCCTCTTGTCAGTTTTATTCTAACTCTTCATGTAAATGCATAAATAGTAGCAAACTACACGCACTTGCTCAATTGCCTGTACTAGGACAGGCGGTAGATTCACACTTCACAATTTAACTGTCTTTTTTAGTAGATTTGTTTACATTCGTGGATCTTTAGCAGGATGCGCTCATTCAGCTTAACCTACTGACAGGGAAAGGCACTCTAAATCTTGCGGTAGAGGAAACCCCTACGGACCTCTATCGGACAAGATCAAGAATTATTCCAATTCTTTCGTTTTGAGATATCAGATTTCATCGTCCATCCGTCTCCTTGGCCATTGACATGACTTTCACTCTGACCGTGACAGTAACAAATACTGTCATTACACATGTTATGGAGTGTACTGATTGCGCTTACTTGATGGTACATCTGCTCTTCAAGACTGCTTCGCCATCTGCAGAGCTGCACGTACGCATACCCTCAAAAAAACTTTGTCTCTTAAAAGTCTCTTGAACTGACAGAGCGCAAGAGTTTCTTTGAGAATTTGACTGTTGATATTGCTTTCCGGTGAACTGGGAATTATACGCTTGGCTTAATGTTCTTAGTGATGGCACATGCAGATTAAACAATATTTTATTACTACCGATTTTATGTCATGTGTTACGACTTTTGCTCTGTTGGTGTAACGTGCTACTGTTTAGTTCCTACTTCCATACTATTAACAGATCTTACTCTGTGTGCTGTATGTCTTTAATTATAATAACCTATTTTAACAAACTTCTAAAAAATAAGGAGTCGCTGTGAGTTCAAGTCCAGCTTATGCTGGCTTCCTCTCCGGTTGTACGTGCGAAGATGTGTCAGCAAACTGCGGATGGTCGTGGTTTCCTCCCATCATAATGCTGGCCGCCGTCGTATAAGTGAATTATTCTTGAGTACTGCGTAATACGCCAATCAAACAAATAAATAAATAACAAGTAATGCTAAATTTAACAGATTAGTTTTAGAGTGTATTGCAACATAATACATCATGAAACATGATATGTACCACATGGTTGGTAAAACAGGCGTCTTCCTAAGTAAACCTGTATTACATGAGCCCTGATCCTGTTACAATCTTTTCAAGCCATTGTTTTTTAAATGTGATGACAACAAAGTAATTTTAGACCAGAAACTTTGTGAGTGATTTTAGACCAATTATGAGTGAGTGATTTTAGACCAATGACATCCAGATCAGTATGTGGCAACATCACTGTAGTTTTACTTGATCTAATTTTGCCTAATCTGTTGTTGCTAGTGGATGTATAAGTTGGCATATGAACAGTTGAAATGAAACCCTACATAGGTTAACCCACCAACTAACACATTGTGTTTGCTTCTCTGGTTTGCTGCAGTGTTTTGTGGCACGGATTTGTTCAAGTGACTTAGAGAGCCCCTGTAAAAGTTAAATAATCCAACTAGGCTTTATTTTTAAGCCAAAAAAACCAGGTGATCGATCTTCGAATTGATTTATTTAATTTGCATCTAAAGTTGAGGAACCAAATTAGAATAAAAGGTGAAAAAGTAAGCATGCCCTATTGACACCAAAACTGAAAAAGGTTTTACATTTGTTTTTTTTTCTTATGGCGAACATGGCTTAAGGCGGTATTATAAATTCACCATAATTAGCAACTTAAGCAGATTTAAAAAGATTTGAATGCTCGTTACGAGGAATCTTGCGGGTGCTTGCAAAATGTTATTGTTAAATGACAGAACAGAGAACAACTATGCTTGATGACTTGGACCTTATTGATGTGGGTAATAAAAAAACATAAGTGTGCGATTGCATTGTTTGCTATCTGAGTCAGTTCAACGCTTTCTTAAGACATGTAAATAAATGAAGCATTCAGACGTGCCAGTGGAATTGCCAAAAGGGCTATGTAGGCGGAGCGCTGAGTTCTCCACATTTTTAAAGACATGCGGCCACATATGCTTCTGAGTTTTTTTAATCTCCAAATCACATGAACATTTAATTGACCCAGTTAAAAGTTAAACGTTAGTGGTATTCCGGTATAAGTAGGGCTTCGAGCAGAAATAAAAAAGAAAACAAAAGATCAAATGTTAAATGATTTCTAAAGTAAGTTGCCGCTCATTTCAGGTTTTGGTAGGTGGCGTGATATTTAGCACTAGCAAGATTTTTTCACTACATGTATTATGTAGTGAAATTATGCTGAAGTATTTACGACAAACTGGACATTGCTGAGATGGTGTCTCTTTCCAAATATTTCAACGGTTATTCCTTTTAGCGGTCACAGAAAGATGCGTAAACGCAATGTTGCTCTCCCTTTTTACAGATGATCTTCGCCTTGAGTGCATATTTAAAGTGCGCATGCGTCGCAGCTTGTGATCGCACATTCGTCATTTTCCTTTCCTCGTTGGAAATATGTTCTTGAACACTCATAGGACTGGACATGAAAAATACTTGTTAGTTAGGTGTCCAAGCAATAAAATAGATCCGTAAAATACAATGGCTTTCCTGAGGATCTGAGCAGTCGACCGGCTTCAATTATGTACCCCATCATTGTCCGAGCTCAATATAACTGTCGATAGTGTGACGCAAAACACCAATCAAATTAGAGTCACGTTTGTTTTATGAGATTGTTGTTCAGTAGAACAAACAAAAAATGCATTCAGACCCAAGTGCCCCATCCGGTTCATGAAAGCTATAGTTTGAGAGTTTGAATCGATTCATTTGCAAGAATGTCATTTTTTCCTTGCAAATCAAGATGATGTTGACTTGGTACTGTACAGAAAAGAATGAAGACAGAACAGTTAAGAAGGACAACTTGCATTCCATGACAGTTTCAAGGATATCACAAAAAAATCTCACAAGGCATTGCGAATTATTGACGTGAGGGGTTTGAGTAAAGAAAAAGGCGCCGCGATATTCTGTGCATAGAATGTTGTCGGCCTTCTTTGTGGCGAGTAACAGCAGAAAGAGGGGGCAGATACTATGAGAATATTAAATGGCCTGAACGCATAAAAAGGTAAACGCCCTAGAGATGTTAGCCAAGAGGACCACAAACCATTTCGATTATCGACACTTCACCACAGGTTGAATGTTTCATTTAAATCACAATAGCTTTATCACAATGTGTCATGACCAGATGGATGCACTACAGTGTGGTCCAAGAGGCCGTCGCAGAAAAACCGCCATCAGCGCGGCCACTTGGGTAATCTCTATATTCCATACACAAAGTGAGAAAATTAACAAGGATTGGATTGCTTCGAAGAATCAAGACGGTGAGAAAAATTTTCACCCTATTTTCATTCATCGCTTTTTTGTAAATGAATTCCTAAAATGCCACCTTCAATCAGGGAGATTCTTTAAAATAAGAATGGCATGAGGCATTCGTGATGTATACAGTTATTACTATATGTGTAATTTATGTGAAGTACATGTAGTGATAACCTCGAGGGGCTTCGTGACCGAGGTAGTTAGTGTGCCAGCTCATGCTGACTTTCTCTCCGGCCGTAGGTCTGCCAGCAATCTGCGGATAGCCGTGAGTTTGCCACCGGTTCTGCCCACTTTCCTCCCGCAACAATGCTGGCCGCCGTCCTATAAGTGAAATATTCTTGAGTACGGCGTAAAACACCAGTCATATGAATAAACAAATAAGTCATGTATTTGCATTAGTTTATGCTGATAAACTGTTTCAGTGATATTTTCTTGGACACTTCTTGTGAACAACGCTGGGTAGAAAGTAATCATCTGTTTGATTTGAATTAATGGCAAACCTACTCAAGATGATACTATTAAAAATCAGATTTATTGTTCATTTACTAGTATTTGTAGCCAGTGTACTTTTAGTTATTAAGCAATGTAGTGATTGTATAACAATTATAAAATATAACTTAATATGACTTTTCTATGATACGAAATTTAATACATTATAAGTCCTTCAAGCCCCACTTTACTGTTCCAAGAACAGGGGGAAATCGGCCCGCCGATAGAAACACACATTGAGGACCTGCCAAACGCTCGGCAGCAGGACCTTGAGTTAATTTTATTGACGTTAAATGTTCCTTTCCCAGCTGATCATGATGACGTCACATTAAAGACTGTAAGACGTTACAATAGAAACTGATGCATTGTAACATTGTAGACGTTGCGCTACAATTCATTTTTGACGTAGCGATGGCTCACGGTCCTGCTTCACTCTACCGCCACCTCACGGATTTTACATTTGCAGTATTTGGTTAGTACTCGCTATATGGTACCTGGCTGTGTTTCCCGCCTTATATAACGAATAGGATATTTATTGTGTGGGCATTTCTGCTATGGATATGACACCAACCGGGTGCGTTCACCATTCAGTTGACGCTGTTGTTTCGTCCGTATTTTAATGGTCACCTCGCGTGAATATAACGCAAAACAATTAACCACATGTCTGATTCAAGGTGACGTCAAGGTACTGGCAAAGACATGTTCTTCTAATATTTTAGACATGTGTGTAATTCTGGGTTCTCCAGTTTGACTTGTAACATGTCAGTAAGTTGTTTTATTTTTTTCTTCTGAAATCACCCCTGTTTTACATTCCTTGTGAACAAGAGATCCTAGCTTGTATAGAAGCTGTATCAACCTATATTTTTTGATTTGGCAATATGACTCAAGGCTGTGGAAGCTCTACCTTAAATCTCAGTACACTGACTGCCTATTGACAACGTGAGCTTACTATAACACTTTTGAATATTGGCGTGTTTGCTAGCTCTAAGATCAGTATGGTTGTCTGGATTTGTTTGACAAGTGTTTTAAACGGATAGCTGCAAAAGTCTCACTGACAATGTAAGAAGTGCTTCGAGGAGTTCCCAGCTGTCAGGGTAATGGAGTTTGGCTGTTGCACTTCTAAATTTCTGTCCGCAATCAAATTAATGGTAACATCTTGCGTTATTGGGAAATCACCATGTGTTGGTGACAGGTACTCAGTCAGTCAGACACATAGAGTAGGCTATTTAATCAACACGATGAGTTCCAAGTTACACAATTACCAATAGTTCATAACGTATTGCTCTGAAAAATATCTGTCGGTACTCATTCAACAGATGTTAAAGCTAATTACAGATATTGCGCACTTCCGTCATACTGCATTGTGACCATTATTAGAAAACAGCTGGCTGCTTCTCTTGGCATAGATCCGTCCTTAATTTTTGCTGCATACACTTTCTTATTGCCTTGGTGGTTTCCGGTTATAGAAATTGGTCTTGTGATTATTGATCCGGAACGTCCAATTCGCTTGACGTCTGGTATATGGATGCCTTGTTCGACACTAAGATTCCTTAATTAACCATTTTTACAAGACTACAGCCTAAGACGTCACGTTCTGGTTTCCATTTAGATCTTTCTGTTCAAGAACTAATAAGAACCTTAGCGTAGTGTGCCTATGTATTGAGATAAGATATTTCGATTTACTTCATTATATTCATTAGTTTACGTTATCCAACGATACTACACCTAATGAACTATTTGGTTAACGGGTGAATACGGTAAACTGACACATAATTACCTCGAACCAGAATGAACTTATTCCCTCGTCCAAAGGTGTACACCGTCATCTAGTGCGACTGTGCCACGTAACTTTGACAGATTTGGCACTTAGGCGGCTGTATCGCATCGGGTACTTGTTAATAGGGACCCCTAATTATCGTTTAGGGGATTATCTCCCCTTGTGGATGACGTGTCTGTATACTATGAGACCTTTAACGATATATATGTACTAGGACTGCAGTTAGTGGTGGTACCTAATGAACAAGCAAGGTGAAGAAATGTTAAACATGTTTTTTTTCTCACCAATAGATTATTTCCTGTCGGTTTCTTACATAAACTACCGGCCGTTCCGTGTCGCCAGTAAACCATGAATTCGGCCCGTTAATGACTGACAATCACCTAGCAAAGACGCCACGAAAGGTAATTGTTTCCTTACAATTTGCTAAGTTAAATAAACGAATACAATAGCTGAACACCGCCTAAATCAGATGTAATATGTACTAAACGATCCCTCTTGAAGTTTTGATTTTTTTAGACTGTTAAAATTGTTAGAGAATAGTTGACGAGATCGTTTGTATATTAAATAATCTCTTTAAAACAAGTTCCAGTACACATTTAGATGACTGACATGTCACAGTATAAGAACATCAGTTCATTTACATTCTTACAATTCCTGTTTGAAAAGAAGAGAGTTACAGCGGGAATAATAGCAAATTGATAACTCTTACCTTAGCGAATGATCCTCAAGTGCCATTTCGTTTCAGATCGACCGCTTAATAGAGGTCAGCTAAGATGATGGAGACGACAACCCAAAACTTGTCTAGTGTTTGTGGGAAATGATTTTTACTTGACGGGTTTTAGCTTTCACTATCTCCACAAAAAAGAATCGACATCTCAGATGTAAACTACCAGCTATTAAGATTGGAGGTACACAATGGTTATACTTCGCGGATTTCAGATTTCAAGATCTCCACAAAACACTCGGCACATAAAACGTAAACTTCCTGTTTGTAGGATAACACCTAGACAACAGTTCTTCTCCGCTGATTTCAGCTTTTAAGATCTACACAAAACACTCGACATGTGAAACGTAAACTTCCAGCTTGTAGGATGACAGGTAAACAATAGTTCTTCCTCGCTGGTTTCAGCTTTCAAGACTTCCACAAAATGATTGACATGTAAAATGTAATCTCCAACCTTGCAGAATAGCAGGTAGACAACAGTTCTGCTTCGCGAAATTCAGGTTTTAGCATGTCCACAAAACATTGGACATGTAAAATGTAAACTTCCTGCTTGTATTATAGCAGATACACAATGATGCTATTTCACGGCTTTCGGCTTTTAAGATCTCAGATATACATATAACAACTGGCATTCAAATGTAAACGTGAAGAGCATGGGATAATTGATACAGTACTTCTAATTCAGGATAACATGGTCAACAAGATATCCACCAATTGTTTCACAAAAGACTTCCTACAGATGTATCATGAAGAAAAGGATACCTGTCTGCAAAACCAAAAAAAAAAAAAAAATAGCGGCCACGTGATACAGACTTAAGCCCCAGCGGAATCTGCGTCATGTATTTGTTCAACTGCTATAAACTGTAGATAATGACAGATGTGAGCATGTCCAGAGCTTCCAGGAAAGATCCTCCCTCTCGTGTCTTTACTTGTAGCACCTTAAGGAGACTTAGACACCTGTCTAATGCTTCTCTGTCCTCAGACTGCTAGGTATCCTTTTGTAGACATACACAATAATCCGCAGCGCATTGTAAAACCACTGTCATTCCAGATAATCCTTAACACTTCTCAAGAGTCTGGGTAATTGCTTGTCCTTTCTCTAAACAGATTTTTCTGCTGAACTGCTTAAAGCTCGGTAATGGTAATTTAACCAACACCTGTGCTTGTCAAATTTTTTTCACAACCGTCGACGAGTGAGATTTTTTACGCATTTAGGATCAAGAAATGCGGTTAAAACCCCTACGGCCCGCTGCTGTCTCCATAAAGGCGCCCGGATTATCTCTTTTGAACACTTCGCTTGGATCTTGTGTATAATCTGTACTGGGAACTCAACTGCTAGCCAAAGGGGCCAGTGTGCCTGAAATCAGTCTCATTCTAATAAGTGCGGTAATTGTGGCAGAAATGTTTCTTCGGAAAACCGACGTGATATCCACAGCGCCGTACAAGACACTGCACACTACAGGTGGTCTGGCAATCAATGGAGCGACGAAGCCTTACCCAAGGCTACCCTTCAACCAATGCACGGCGCGCTAAACTTGTCAATAAAAGAGCGCAATCCTGCCATTGGGGTTCAAGGCGAAAAGTGGCCGTCCCTTGAGTTGAGTGTCCCTGGCCAAATAGAATCACCAGTATATATTAACTTCACTGGCCGTGTATAATTCTAAAGGAACCTTTCATCACGTAACCTGTTCACCGCATGTCGTGTAAGGTTTGTCCAGCTCCTGAACTTTGCCGTCAATCTGAAAGAGCTATGGTGGTTGAGCCTGCGCCCTTGAATACCAAATCAATCTGAGCTATTGGCTCAAATGTCACAGTCATCAATAAGCCTGTGCACTATAGGTTTACCCCGGTTATTTCATCAAAACCTCTCTAGAAGATACAAATAGGTTGAGATAATCTAAGCCATTTATCTCAGGAGGCAGACCGGATACAAGAGTCCGGCCGATCCGGACTTGATTAGCCTTGGTATAACCACGGCCTGAACAAAATGGTCAGCTCTAACGGATTTGTAACCCTCGGCATGTGCAACCCAAGACTAAACTATCGTCATAGATTCTCATCAAAGCGAAGCCAACCGCCAGATATCACACGACGATTTAAATAGGAGGCATACGTAAGAATGGATATGATTATAGTCTTGGCGCGCAAGTTTTAAAGTAAATCACTTTGCGTGTCAGTGGCCAGTATTTTAAAAGCAAATAATACCCCATACATGTCATTATTTAGACACTTAACTTGTCCATAATTACCCAACCTATTATAGAAGAATAGACACATGGATATCACAGTGGAACAACGTCCCGTTTGCTTTCATACTTTATATAACAAATAAGTGTTATATTCATTTTATGTAAACAGAGGATCTTGCGTGAAATCCATTAATTCCGTTAAATATGTTAATTCTACCTGGAAGGCAAGTAACGCATAACTGAAAAATTCGGCCAAAAGTTCGAATTCAACTGCACTTGGCTCAGCTGCAGCTTTAGGTCAGCGGTTCTGTCATGTTTTTTTCTTATTCATCTTATTGTTTATTACATTTGATGACAACATAGCATGTTTAGTATTTGTGTCCCAGGGATGTACAATAAATTACTATTAGCATGACCGTTTTACCTAAGCCTGCGGCGAGAAGCATAGTTCTTCACGGCGTGAAAGCTGATACTATTTACGCATTACCATAAACTGTTAAAAGAAAGCCTTAATCACAGAAAGCAAATGGACAAGACCTGTGATTTTTGTGGTACCTGTCATCTTTTGCCAGTTATCACTCTGTGGTCGCTACTCCGGTTTGACTTTACTTGCTTGAGTCTTTTGTGTAGCCTAAATCGGCATTTCAAGAGTATTGCGAGTTCACGCAAGTTTGGATGAAACAGGATGATGGCTCTCGAAAGCTAACAACCAAAAGATGGTCGCTGTCTGTGAGCTGCTGGTGGCGCCGTTGAGCAGACAGGCACGACGATGCAACATGTATATTCTATTTAGTAACCATCGAAAATCACGCCTTTTAGTCTTTTAACGTGATGGTAACGTACGTCCAAATTCAGTCTGGTCCCTCCCAACCTAATCACTGGGTATGTTATGTGCATGATGTAAATGACGTAAATGCATAAATACATCCTTACCCCGACTAACCGTCATTTCCACTTCTGACTGCATTGAACATGTATATCATTACATCTAAGCACCTACAGAGAAAAACAATAAATCTCATGGTCGACGCACTTATTACCCAGATTCATATCTAGATTCGCTATTATTTCAACCTTTATTTTCTTCTACTAATAACATTATAACGATATCATCATTAATGCATTATGAATGGCGACCCACGCGACTTTTTCCGATGTTTAATATGTATTTATGATGTTATTTATTCATCGCCAGTATGTAGAATTTGTTAGGCGGACGTGTTTTTTATGTTTTATATAACATTA
This sequence comes from Liolophura sinensis, assembly GCF_032854445.1. Classification (NCBI taxonomy): domain Eukaryota; kingdom Metazoa; phylum Mollusca; class Polyplacophora; order Chitonida; family Chitonidae; genus Liolophura; species Liolophura sinensis. The sequence continues at coordinate 9,311,091 of NC_088305.1, read as the reverse complement.
CCATTCATATCTCCTCGTGTTTTTATTTATTTGAAAACAACGAAGCAAATCCAGCTCAGAAAAAAAAATGTATTTATTTGCTTGGTGTTTTATGTCGTACTCAATAATATTTATATACTTATACGACGGCGCCCATCAATTTGGTTGGAGAAAACTGTGCCATCCGCAGGTTGCTCGCAGACCTTCCCACATGCGGCAGAAAAGTGATGGGAAATAGCCAATTAGATTTTGCCGGTTTCGGCTCCTTATCCTCTGGATAAAACGCCTCACACAAATCTGGAGGAACTCTGCTGATTGATGGTGGGCTGAGTGGCATTCCCTGTGAACCAATTTCTTCTCTCCACTGCGTTCTTGCTGTGAATAGATATACCGATGAAATGGCTCCAATATTACCAAAATGGCATAAAGCCATAAGAATCCATTCTTTGGTGTATGGAAATGCTACTTGAGGTATAACGAACAGCATAATGCTCGCTGTCGACCCTGGAGTTCCTACACAAGAAGTACTATCATGATCCTGAGTGTCAAGGTACGAGTCTGGTGTGGATGAGTCTTGTATAGAAATCAAATTAGCGCACCGTTCACACAATGACAAACAGCAAGAATGGACAAAAGCGAGAATGTTAGTGTTTAGTGTTTGAACTCAGCCGCAAACTTTTCATGGCCAATATACATTATTCATAGCCATGCGCAGAACGTGAGGAAGTAGCCAAAAACATGTTCACATGTAGATAGACCGCCACAGTCTGGGCTCCGAATCCTATGACAGTGGCAACGCCAACGGGACGTTTTCTCACTACCTGACACCGTGTGTTTTCTCGCCAAGAAATCAAACGTTCACAAATAAAAACTCATACCCGTCCAAAGCTGAGAATTTCCATTATTTCCATAAGAAACAACCTCCCACTGCACCGAATATGGCCGCCGACAGCGCAAAAAGTCATCCAAAAATGAGTGATTGGGTGAGTACTTGGGGTTTAACGTCGTACTCAACAATTTTTCAGTCATATGACGACGAAGGAATCCTTAGGGTGCATGTACGTGTAAGGTGCCTCCTTGTTGCAGGACGGATTTCCACCGCTCTCAAGGGTTGATCCTGGATCTACCGGTCCCGAAGCGGACGCTCTACCAACTGTGCTATCCGGGCCGGTACCCTAAAATGAACAGAATAACATTCTCTCCCGATAATCGCAAGTGACCGGATACATGACTGGATTTCATGCCTTAAGCTGAATAACGGCGTTTGCCCTTAGTTCAGTTCACTGGATCGTTCCGTTTAGTACCCACAGTGTGATGATGTCACCCAAATAAATAGACGATTATGGCTTAGTGCCACTTTCCCCCAGATGAATTCGGTGCTCAGTTAACCAAGAGGACATTCTATGCGTGGGTGAGTTATTAGGGTTTAGTGCCACATGGTATTTCAGCCATGTCGTACACGTTAGAACATGTTACAACTACGGAAGAGTTGAAAGAGCTGTTGTTAAATACAGTGTAATTAAGGAACAGCGATATAACCTGAACAGCGACGAGTGTGGTAGCTGGCAAATGGGCATACGTAATCGGTGAAATACGCCTCAGTCGGCGTTTTGCTCTAACTGTTCGTGTAAATGGTTAAACAGTAGCTAATTACCCGCCACCTAGCACCATGGCTTAAGCAGAATTAGATAAAAAAAATACAATGATGTTAACTGCAATTTATTAGGCGTCACCGGTCTAGAATTACTTAAAACACAAAGTTATCGTCATATTTAACATACAACAACATTAAGACAATGCAAAGGGACCAGCTAGGTCGCGGGAGCCTTAGTCCACCAGCAGAATCCGCTCAAGAAGATAGTTCTTCTTTTCTCAATATTTAACCACGGCATCGCGAACAACGCTCCCAATAACTGAACTACAGTGTCAACTGTTATCGCAAATTTTAGAATAAGCACAGTTCTCTGGAAAGTAAATATGGAAGATCTCTGGTACTCTGTGTCATAACAGAGAGCTGAACGCCAAGCGAGGAAGTTACAACTTCATCTTTTAAGGCCTTAGGTGTGACTCAATCCAGGATTGACCCTGGATCCACCGCCCCCGGAGAAGACCGTAGCTGAGATATATATTTTTTTCATCAGCGTCAGCTTATGATAAACGACTCGAATACTCATTTGATTCACTCGCCTTCAACATTCTCTCTGTCTTTCCACTATCATTTCAAACTACTAGTTGCTTCTCTTTGCATGGAACCTTTCAAATGTCATACTTGGTTCTTTTGGTGGTTTTCGTTGAAAGTTGCTTCGGAAATTGGTCTTGCGATTATGTCCATTTTTGTTGACGACTGGTATACGAATGTCTGTTTCGACGCCTAGATTCCCAACCGCCAACACACGAGGTGCTGTTTCAGTTCTGTCCCGGCGCAGGCAGCCCCACAAGTACATACACATTCTCTCATTCTGACTGCTCGTAGAACCTTAGTGACAAAAAGCGGTAAACGGCGCGGATGTGGCTGTTTGTGCATTCTGTTGTTGGTTGAAAATCATTTACCTCCCAGCATTAGTTTGTGGATAATTCTAAGGTTTATTACAGGTAGGAATACAATATTATTACAATAGCTTGTCAAAGATCAGTGGTTTTATTCCTGGCCCTCTGGGTGAAGTTACTGCTACCGTGTCAATATAAAGGGCTTAATAACAAGTAAATATGCGGCTGTGGTGCACTGACTCTCCTTCTGTAAGATATAAATATATATTATTCTCATATAAACGTTCGATTGGTATAATTTTGAATATCAGATACGAAATATGCTAATTTGAGAACAGCTGTCGTTTGTTATTTTTAAAGTGAATTGCAATAAAATTGTCATTAAACCACGCACAGAACGGTTAAAGAGACGTAAAGAAAAAAGTATTTAATGGAGGGAGCCCAAATTCTGGTCTGGCTGATATAAACTGATACAGAGCGGTGCAAATGTACAGATCTACAAAACAGCTCGCCGCCGTCGTATAAGTGAAATAGTACGGCGTAAAACAGCAATCAAACAAATAAATAAATACAAAACAGAAATTCTCTAAGCCTTTTTCTACAACAGTGATTGAACTCAATTTTTTTTCGTCTTTGAAAACCACGTCTTGATTATATCTTAAATTTAAAAGTAAACTATATTCAATTTTTGTGGATACTCAATAACTAAGACGACTTACAGCTTTGAACACTTCGAATGTGCCTTCGTCAGAAACGAAAAAAAAAGGTGCAACTTGATCCGTTGTTATACTCTTAGCCTAGAGCGTCGGTCAACAATCGCCATAAATCACCATAGAACCCACATTCTGATTTACTCCTGTGATACAGATGATGGATGAAGATGTACAATGTTCCTGACTTAACAATATACCAACTGTCAGTGCGTGGCTCTCACTCTTCCAGACTACAACGCATTAAAGGAAACGATAGTACTGACTACAAATACAAAAATGTCAAACAGCAAGTTATTAACCGCTGTCCAGGAATATCAATCGGTCTTTTTTTTGGAACATTTGCGTGTCCTGGCATTTTCTGACCATAACGTTACCAGTGGCGTCACACCAGGTGTTTGATTAACGTCGGCATTCACAATGCACATAGATATAGATATATACGTATAATATGGATGTTTCAGTCATTAGTCGCAAGGGCAATTCCCAACACGATGTCTAACACAAACAATCAAAGAACTAAGAAAGTATATTAAATACGAAGGTAAGCAGTCAACAGTTTTCAATGGTGTAAGAAAGGCGCATGGCATGTGCTGGGCGAAAAGGTGAAATCAGCATTCAAATCGTGTACCATGCTAGTATATCACGTTGTGAGTACGTTCGGTAGCTGGCAACTTCTTAGCATTTAGCTACAGTTCATAGGAAGGGAAATTAAGAAGACATGTGAGTACAATGACGAAGGACTAGTGACGTTTATCGTGGGAGAAAATAAAACATATCATTAAAATTATAAATTTATTATTAATAAATTATAAATTGATATTAGAGTCTTCTGACATTCTGTCCAAATGTTCCAAACATGTTAAGAACATTTAATTCGGAATGGACAGACACTGGACAGAGAAATCCCCAAAAGTAGATGGTGAAATTGCTTATGCTATAGTGTAGGAAAGAATTCACGCTCACAGCGTGTTACGTGCTTTTATAAAGTTTTACGTATTTATACAGTTCCAGTTTTTGTATACAGTCATTGACATATGGATGGATAATCTTTGGCCCTATTTTGCTCGTCAATATTACTGGCTTTACAGCACATTCGCACATCTTTTAAAAGCCATATGTTACGGGTTATGTTTTTCTTTGTCTCCATGAATCTTCATCCGATTTACGGCTATTCAGCTGTGTCTGGTCGATTTGTAGTGCACAGCTCAGCTGGATTGATCTGTGATCAACTGAGTCATCTAACAAAAGCGGCATGTTTGCGGCAAATCGCATTTAACCGGGCCGATCGTTAGTGGTAAAAAAAGTAGTTCTGTTGAGCGGAGCGATAGGTGGCAAGAAACGCTGTGTACTTGACCGGAATTTTGCTCTGTAGATTAGAGACGACAACTGTACCATGCTGCGACAGAGGTTTAAACTGGCGGAGGAAAGGCCGGCATAGGGTTTTAACGTTGTACGCATGACAGGAATACGCTTTTGGAGATTAGAGACTATTAAAGTACCATATGCTTGTAGTACAGGAACATGAAAATGGATAATTGTCTTACTTTTAAAGAAATAAGGACACAGTAAAAAGATATTAAGTGAAATGAAATCCTATATGAACATTTGGATCTCACCGTAAAATTTCACATCCACTTTTCGGAAATATGTTAAATATCAAAAGAGATTTACTGGGTGAATAGAAACAGGAAACAAAGTTCTGCCGTAGTTTTAGTGTGAGTTTCGGTGATATAGGACAAAATATTTTTGAATTTTTTTTTTGGCAATTTGTTGGATGAATATGTCCATAACGTGACATGGAATGATGCAGATCAAACGTCAAGCCAGGTCGTTCTAGGTGGAAATATTCTTATGTTGATGTTGATGACATACATGTAGTATGTTATGACGTAAAACAAATTTTATTTCCATTTAATTCTACTGTATGGATTTCCTTTGTATTAGTGCTAAATTAGATTTAGGTAAGACTATTAAGGAAAAAATCTCTTGCGTTCAATTCACAGATCATAAACGTAACGTCCTACCAATGGCTGGTTCCAATACTCCTTGTGTCTAGTCTTGTTATCTTGTATAACATGGAACGCCGGGCACACTTCTCTTCCAGACAGGCGATGTTTACAGAACAGGAGCGGGCAATAGCCTTGACATCTCTGTTGCTCTAGCTGCTCTAAATATTCCCAAACTTTTAATATCGGGGACAATGTTCACACATTTATAGCTTCGGAAGACGTAATAGCTTTCGAGCTGTCCAATACAAAATATAAGCGTGACAGTTACTGGATGGCCGAACACAGTAGACTCCTCAACGCAGTCTCTTTGGCGCAATAATGTGGGAAGGTCAATCACTTTGAAATCAATAGAATCGTATACTAACCACATCCCCATCGCTCTAGAGTTTTGCTTTCCTCCAGACTACTTTCTACCTTTAAGTTATGTAGAATCGTTGCTGAGTGCCTAGTCAAAGCTGTATTTTAGGTGCTGAACCTTTATTTAACAGGACGAAGTCTGAAGTCTTTAACCAAGAAAATCCTACCTGCACCGTCAGCGTCCATTATTTAAATACCCAGTTAAACACTGTTTTTAAGTAGTGGGGTCAACCCCGGCCTTCAGCAATGAATTTACAGATTTGTCTTTGTTAGATTTACAGAGTTGATTAAAATAAGTGACGGACAGTGCTGGTATTCTCGTTTGAGAAGTCCTATGTTTGTGGAAGACGATTTCCCTTCGGCCAATATGGCGTCAGCCTGATCTGTACCTGTGGGAAAGATCTTTAATAACTTACTTCAGGCATTCTGGCTTCCTCTAAGCATAAAACTCACCGTGATCGTACAGGTTTTACTTTGTTAGGAGGTTAGTGTGCTAGTGAAGTGCTGTAACCCAGGAGCCTTTCATTTGCTGTTAGCTCACGGACAGCTCATACTTCTCCGGCCGTACGCTAGAAGTCTGCCAGAAACCTGCGGATATTCGTGGGTTTCCCCCCAGGCTCTGCCCGCTTTCCTCCCACTATAAACCTGGCCCCCGTTGCAGAAGTGAAATACTCTTAAGTATGGCGTGAAACGCCAATCAGATATATAAAAATCTTATACAGAAATCTTCAGGATCTGTAGAATAGGCAGGCAATGATGCATTGTCTTTTGGCAGCATTGTTTTACATCACTGGGGCTATATACCATCGCAGATTTCCGTTTAACCATTGAATCCACATATTAGTCGTAACAGCTGAGCAAATATCACAGTTACATAATAAAGCAAAATCATACTGACTGAGGTCTTGATTTGTAATTTACAGTGAAATATGTCTTTTAAGGATTTCTGTCAAATTAAGAAAAAAATAAAATAGCAGGGATAATTTTTTTGTCCTGGTGAAAAGTCCTTATTAGAGAATAGTCGCTTCCGGTTACTGGTTATTTTTGATGTGTACATTATACATTTTATTCACAAAATTTTCAATATTGTTCATTCAGTGCATTGGAGGTACGTTTAATAATTGCATCTTTTGTGTGTAATTACAAACAATTACGTTTTCTTTATAGAATCAATGCGTTAACACTTCCTACAGGATTTCGTTTAGGTTGATCATGCTGGAATCTATGTTTTGGAGACGTGTTGACGCATCCACTCAGCAGACAAAGCTGCCGACCCTTGTTTCATCGATCAGGCTGGCTGACTGTCCACGTGTCGCTATTTGCCGAGGTCCTTCTCGCCTGGCTCAACAGAGGGCTCCCAGGACTGCAACTGGTTATGCCCAGCATGTTGTCGTCAAGTCACTCGATACTTCCTCCCCGGCTGTATACTCGAGAGAAACGAGACGCAGACGGGGGTAATGTCATGTCGACGTGACGGACTCATCCAACTCTATCATGGACAACTGCGAAGATGTTCGTCATTACCCGTACTTTTACTCCGAACTAAACAAACTGACTGTAATTTTTCTCATTGTTTGATTTCCTAATGCTTCCTGTTTTTGGGCTTGTCAATACGACGTAATCTCTCGCCAGTGTCAATTTGTCTGCAGATGCGAATGGCCAAACAGTTTCGAAACCTTGAAGTTAAATAAAAAAGATGAAATGTGTGAGTCTTAGCTTGACTTTTATAGTGGACTACTTTGTCCGCGTTTATACACATGTATTACCGAATACCAGTGATGTGAAAGGGAGATATTTTATTTTATGTATCACCGTTGAAAAAATATGTTTCATAGTTAAATTGTGTGTGTTTATTTCTACATTAAATCCGGTGTTTTTAACAACAAATAGGTGACGTGATTGGAAGGTAACTTCGGGTACAGCAATGGAAATGACAGAATCTCGATTATTCTCGAGTCTCAAAAATCTATAAAATCTCTGTTACCCTAGCTACTCTAAACGTTCTTAAGTTTTAATATCGAAGGCAATATTTACACATTTATAGCTTCGCAAGGCGGACCAGCTTTCTAGCTGTCCAACATGAAAAATCTGACAGTTTCTCGATGGCCGAACAGAGTGGCCTTCTCTTCTACACAGCCTTTGGAGCAATAATGTAGGAACGTCAATCACCTTGAAGGCAATGGATTTTTGTTTTTTCTTCGTAATATTTTCCACCTTTAAGGGATATCTGAGAGATAGGCTACTCAAGGCTATCCCTAACCAAAGCAGAAATTTAGGTATGGAACCTTGATTTAAGCGTGAAGAAGTCTGAAGCCTGTAAGGTAGGAAACCCCCTCAACCGTTATGATAGATCATTCATCCTGTTTAACACTGCTTTCTAAGTAGTAGGATCAAATCCGGTCTGTGGTAGGTTATTTTGTAGGCTTCGTCGTTCTAAGATTTGCATCGTTTGTTTAAAATAAACGAAGGGCAATGATGGTATTGTCCTTTGATAAGTCTTACGTGTGATAATGACTGATTGGTGTTTATCTCCGTACTCAAGAATAGTTTATTTAAACTACGGACGTGTGATACTAGTAACGAACATTTTGTCTTCCACCAATATGGTGTAACTCTGAGCGTCACTTGCTGGAACTATGCGTCGAAACAGACAATCGTATATCAGCCGTTAACTAAAATGGACGTTCCAGTTCAATAACGTCAAAGAAAATACATTTGAGTATTTTCTCCACAAACTAGCCATAACAAATGAGCAAATATTACATAATCAAGTGAAAACACATTAATTGTGGTCTTACTTGCCATTTACAGTGAAGTATGTATGCCTCCAGTCTTTTAAGGATTCCTTGTAAATTCTTCCTAAAGAAAAAAAAACTGATAAAAGCTATCTTTCGCTCCACATCAATGCATAGTTTCATTGTTGGTTTTGTTTGCTCAGAGCAATGGATGCACTTTTTTTTTATTTCCACGTACTGGATGGAAAATTCAGTTAAAGCTGCGAATGAAACATGAATCTGCTGCTACATTTTGTCATGTACGATCTCGTTATTACAGTATCAAGGAATTTTTTAGAAAAGCTCAAATTTCACCGGCCTAGAATCCAGTTCTTCCCACAAGGTATTCTTTATGCAAATAATGCGTCCAACCAACACTATATGCAGTATAAATCGCCTATCTACATTCCTAACACACGACTTTAATAGGCCTTCTTAATTCTGCTGCGCGCTTGTTATAGATCAGTCATTTTCATTGATCTTGGGTGTCAGATAATATCATTAGTAACTGTGTGGACCGTTTACACACATCCTTTGCTGTGAATCGCTACAGCACTCATGTGCTCTCATTTTCATTACACTTTATGCATAAAAGGGAAGGCTTCGATCCCAGCACTGGAATTGTTTATACATTGAATCTTTGCAGAAATAGAAAAAGCTATTCAAGGCTTAAAGCTAATGTAGATGTAAGTCACATCAAAAGCTAATGTTCGCCGATGGCAGCTTTAGATCATGCGCCTACTTGTGACCAAACCAATCGTTGCTCCATCGTGATTGTCTCCGCATTATTGCTACTTTGTTCGGAATGCCATCGTCATGACCACGATCGCTTCCACGACGGTGGGTGTGTGCTTTTAAGGCATATATGAATACGAATTCAGTCACCATTATGAACTTAGTGGAAAGTAGCGTCCAAACGCAGAATCTTTTGAAAAAAGCATACCAATATATGTTATTTCAATCATCTTTGTTTTCCCACCGAAACAAAGACAGAGAATTCGCATTACTTGGCAATCGTGGATCCCTATTTTTTGTTTCGTCGCAAACAGAAGCGTTTCTGATAAACGAATTCCTACTAGAAACCCTGACCAATGCGTGTGCACTTTTCCTGGAAATTAGGATTTCGTTTGGGTTTATCATGCGGTGATCTGTGTTTTGGAGACGTGTTGACGCATCCACTTGGAAGACAATTCTACAGACCCTTGTTCAATCGACCGGACTAGCTGACTGACCTCGTGTCGCTCCTTACCGTGGTACTTGTCGTCTCCCTCACAACGTGGTCCCCGGGATCGTTACGTCCAGCATTTCCCGTCGAGCCGCTCGATACTTCAGCCACGGCTGTGCGCAAGAGACACGGGACGTTACGGACAGATACAACAGAGTTATTATGCGCTCTTTTACTCCAAACTGGACACATTTGCTGCAGAGGTTGGTTTATAGTGTCTCATCGATTGTCCGATTTTTCCGTGCTTTCAGTTTTCAGCCTTGTCATCTCTCGCCAGTCCTGGTTTATCCGTGAATACGCTTTGCGAAATAGTAGCGAAATATTCAAGGACTTTTTGATCGTGTAATTGTTTGAAAAAAGTTTTGAACCGTTGAACAAATGTACAGAAACTCATTCAATAGCTAAGTGTAATGAGACTCCAGACGAGTAAGGCGCATGTGTTGCTAAAGTGCATAGCTGTCACAAAAGCAGACAGCGAGACAAGAACCTTCCGTGTGCTGTGATCTTTCATGTTCAGATCTCACCAGTTTGAATGAACGATTATAGCTTAACGCCACTTCGGCAATAGTGCAGCCGTATCGTGGCAACTGACTATTTTGGCATCAGTGAGTAAGATAAAGGGTGAAACCTTACAGCGACTTCGGGAAACACAAGGTAGTTCTTTCGTAGCTGATCAGCTCAAAAGTCAACATCGTGACAATTCCCCCGGCAGTGTACATGTTTATCGGGGAGGAACAGGTGCACTTTAAATATCCCATTGTCATGCGCTAAACGTATTAGCTTAAACAGATATCAGCACGAACATCACACATAAAAAGTGTCACAAGAAACAAATAAGCGTGTGTACTTCATGTCTGAGATCAATATTTATGAAAAAAATGTTAGAAAAGAATTTCAAACAAAATGAATATAATTATCAGTTTAAACAAATATGTTGTATTCATAAAGCTAAATGTTGATTGGAACCAAGGCATATGTAATACAAATTGGCACAGACTTTGTGGCAAACACCTATCACAGAGTTTTCTCGTAAATAGCAAAATATTTTTTTTTTTGTGATTATGCAAAGGCAGTGCTTGTAAAGTTGAGTTTCCACACGGAATTGTTGTTTGGAAACTTTGTTTTGTTTCTTATCCATTTACACCGTTAACAGTCACTTTTGTACTTTGAGGAAAAGAAATCACAGTCCTTTGGCAAATTTCTGATGAACTTTCCCACGTGTCACGCATAGTCCGGGTTTTGTTCATACACTAACTAACGTTTTCGTTTGGTTTGCGTTCACCATTCTTCTTAAAACGTTTGCGGTCCGTTTTGTTCCACGGAACTTCCCACCTTGCGCCTGGCCCCTGATCTCTACAATCTCGGACTGAGCAAACAGTTTTGCTTTCTGATCTGGGTGAGCATTGGAGCCAGTCAAAACGCTTCATGTTTTCGTACAGTTAAACTATAGTCCATACAGCGGTAAACTGTGGGCCACTGTGAACGCTTTCTCTGACATGATCACTTTCTGTGACCAGGAAATTATCTCGCATTACACAGGTCAGTTGGCATCAAAGGCCAATATAATTTCCGGATGTTCTTCAGCAAATTACGAAGTCATTAAATACAGAACTTCTGTTCCTCTGGGATTTCTGGTGGTTTTACAAACTAAAACACTGTAAAAGTTTCACCATCGAGGAGTTTTAACCAACCTTGAATAGTTGGAACATTCGGTTTTTAGTCCACAATCTAATTGACGCATGGCACATATAATATTACACGGAGCCATCTATAGACTGGCAAAATATGTTGAGTTGAATATATATATATGAATGATATAATTCATTGAGACGACTTACCGAAAGCAAATAAGCCGCACCACCAGAGCAATTATACTGATATGGGTTAACCAGTCGTTGTGCTTCGCCTTACTGCTGAGCGCCAATCGAGGAAGCTACAACTTCCTCTTTCAAGGTCTTAGGTGTGACCCGGCCCAGGATTGACCCTGGGTTTACTTATGTATTTTATTTTGCTATCAATTTACCGGCCCCGATACCACAGTTGGCAGAGCGTCGGTATCGAGAGGCGGTAGATCAAGAGGTCAATCCTGGGTCGTCCTTATAAGAGGACGTTGTAACTTCCTGGCGTAGCGTTCCATATGAAAGGGGAAGTGCAACGACTGGTTGACCAGTATCAGTATAATGTCTGAGGCGGGCGGCTTACTTCCCATCGACAAGTCGTCTCAAAGAAGTGGCATTGTATAAAAGAGAGGTGGAAACCCGTCCTGCAACAAGGAGGCAGATTGCATGCAGTCTGAGGACCTCTTCGTCGTCATATGACTGAAAATTTAAGTACAACGTTAAAACCCAAGCACTCACTCACTCACTCAAATAGTGATAGTATCCCACAAATGTCAAGTTGCCACTCCATTTATTTGTTTGATTTTTTTACGCCGGACTCAAGAATATTGCAAATCTGCGACGGCGGCCAGAATTTGGCGGGGGGAAATGGGACAGAAACCGGGTAAACCCACGGCCATTCACAGGTTGTGCCAGACCCTCCCCCCCTCCCCCACGTACGGCAGTTGAGGAAACTGTTGGTGAAAGCCCCATGGGTTATTGCGCTGGGAATGACACACTATAGTAGCACTTCTTGATTAGCTAATCAAAACGACTTCACACATAAAAGTATTGATATGTTCCTCATAAACATTCCCTAAATGCATTAATAAAATTGAAAGTGAAATTATTTTGTTTCAATTTTTTTAGTAGGGGTAGAGTGCATTACATTCCCAGTCAATGTTAAGGTAATAAATCACTCAACTTAACATACACGGATTCAACTCCACTATAATATTCTAAGGAATTACAAACACTATTTTCATCCACCATAAACATTGTTTGCAGGGTAAAAACGTTAATCCATTTATTGTTTTGTCGTCTTACTAAATTTGTTCACAGAATCTCTATAAATAGTTACACACAGTTTGCAGCATTCCTAGGGGTTTTGAAGGTTTTGCTCTAATTTCTAAATGCCACGAGGTAATAGTATTTGATGTAAATTTGGGAGAATAAATTTATATTTTCGTGACTTCTGTTACAAAAATGGTTGTTACAGTTCATTTTGAATGTCAGGTAAACAATTTTCACAATACATTTACAGAGAATTGTACATTTGAAATCCTACTCAGTTTACCTGTTTTTTGTCAGTTATTTTCCTCAGCTGGTTAAATGGCAAAGGAAATATAAACGAATAAAGTACCAAATAGAAATAGTTTACAGATGCGTATATCACTATGTGCTTTGATTCCACTAAGATTTCAACTTCCCCAAAACGCACCAGATTAACCGTTACGCCATGAATTCAACTGATACTTTTTATAATGTTTCTTAAATATATGTAGATCTGATTCAGAAAATATTTAAATGATTACACAATGTGTCTGTAATTATAATAGAAGTGAAAATAGAACGTCAGATGAATACCACGCGTCTTTTATCGTCTGTACATCTATTGGTTAATGAATGAATGAATGCTTGAGGTTAAACGTCGTACTGAACACTTTTACGTCATATGACGACGAGGAGTCATTAGGTGTGTGTACATATACTGTGTCTTCCTGTGGCAAGGCGAGTCCATGAGTCACTATTCCACTAAAGTGCTGTCGCCGCTGCAGCATCAGGCAGAGACACCAGTCACGACACCCCACCCAGTCACATCATACTGACACCGGGCCAACCGTTACCAAGATGTAACATCTCAATGATGAACGCCAAGCGAAGTAGCAACGACTACCGTTTATAAAGTATTTGGCCCGACCCGACCAAGGTTTGATCCCGGGTCTCCCGACCTCGAGACGAACGCTCTAAGCTTTAGGCCAACCAAACGGTCCTAACAGGTAATGAAGAGGGACATCTGTGTACCTAATTGGTAATCAAGAGGAGCCTGTTTATTAGGGATGTCTATTTATCTTAGTAATTATGTGATCATTAAATGACACATTCGTTCACCTCCTGTTCTCAAATAACGTCGATTTTTTTCCCGCTCCGATAATCACAAGAAACGTGTAAAGCACAACCACTAACGCCAATTCAAAGATATCCGAAATTTGACTATATTCATACGTGGATGCGCAGATATCACCATTGTCAACACCTGCACCTCAGGTTCCCCATTATAATTTCATTTTGTTAAGGTATTTATGCGACGTATGTATATCTTTGCTCGGAGGTTGTAATGCTTCGATGCTTATCTACATAAAACATGATTCCCAGCCTTTTGATCTCGGCGGCAGGTGGTTTAGCGTGGGTTAATCAAACGTGGGTGCTGTTCCCCAGACTACAAGACCCATTACACATTTCTGCCAAATGCACAGATCACAGATAAACAACCATTTAAAGCACAGTTGTATTAAATGATATACAATGCTAACAAGTAACAGGTAAGACTAATATTCTAAACAGCGCAGACATATATATAAAATATATGGTCTATAGCCGGTGTGTAATTGATAACTGCTTTTTGATGTTGGGCACGTACGTACATGTGAATATTATATTTGGGTAGACCAAAAGCCTAAATTTAATCTTAAGTCTACAGATTTAAGATATGTTAAGGTCAACAGTTATGCAGTTGACAATAGTAGGTAAAACGATGCTTTTATTTTTAATGAGCACTGGGATAATTTTACATTTTAATGATTAGCTAGTTAAAATGAAAACTGTGATCACTGAGACAGAATTCAAGCGATTAACTGCTGAGTAAAATCAGTGACCAGTACGCATCTCGCACTTTAATACTTATTTTATTGGCGTTTTCACTTATACGACGGCAACCAGCATTATGAAGGGAGGAAACCGGGCAGAGCCCGGCGGAAACCTACCACCATCTGCAGGTTGCTGGCAGGCCTTCTCACTTACCACACTTTAATAAAATTCGGTAATGCAATAATTATCACACCATAAGGTTACAGTTGCTGCCCGTATATATTTATTTGTCTGATTTGTGTTTTACGCTGTACTGTAGAATATTTCACTTATACGACGGTGGCCAGGTGGTCACGCTAATCACCTCGGCCACGGATTCCCCGTTCGTTACCTGTAATGTAGCGTTATTATTCTTTTGTATCATATTATGTATATTGTTACCTATTTTGTGCTCCTTTATGTAAACAACATTACATACTTCCACAATAATATATTTTTGTACATAAAATTCTGTTTACAGATAAATGTCTCTATTACAGATGTAGACCTGGTTCTTTGCTGCATGGCTCATCGATTTAAGGTGTTGGTCGAACACGTAAAAGCAAATCACAAACTCTTTACCTGTGAAGTCTTGTGCTCGAATCGATCGATCCATGTGTTGCTCGTATTTCCACGACTTCACATATTGTACCGGGCGAAGGACAGCGGTTTTGTCCGGCCTATATGTATGCAGTTTCCCCCAGTTATATACTCCACAGGTATACCGGGGCGTAGCGTGGATCTTCACCGAGGGGTGCGGATTTGACAAGAGCGGAATGACTATTACAGTCTATTAGGCGAGGGTCCAGGGGCCGACTAGACCCCGGAAACTGCGGTATATCAGATTGCCGGAGAGAGAATCTGAGTGATTTCGAAGTGCTTCGAATGCAGATTTGGTCAATGTGTACACGCCCATTTTCACATTAAAAAAAACCCCCAAAAACAACTGAAGTTCAGCTTAGGTGGGGTTGAAAACAGGCTGTCAGGGAATATATCGGGTAGGCATAAGAGACATGGGCCGTACTTTGACACTCAATATCTCCGAAACCCTCTTAAGTCAGCTCTAAAATTTACACACTTGAAAGCCATTAGGTCATAAGTATGCAGAAAAAAATTTCAGTTTAATCCTTTAAGATTTCTGTTCATGGGACTAAAATCAAAATAAAGTCAAAAACGCATGTTCTGGACATTTCAAAATGATGTTCTATCTTGTTTTACTTGAAAAGATTATCAATTCCTTGTCCGCCGTAGAGAAAACCACTTGATTCCGCAAAACCTGTGCCTATCTGGCAGAAGGGTTTCTCTGACACTAGAGCCAGACAATTTTTGCAGACGGCACTTGATTGACGCGTGTCACACAGGTGCAGCGGCGCTCTACTCATGACACCTGACAGGTGATCTCAGTGTGGGTCACCTGTACGTGCGTTTTTGAGGCTATGTTTTCATTTTAACCCTGTGTACAGACTACTCAAGCTGTAACCTTGAAAATCAATCAGTATATCAACAAAATCATACGATTTGAATGTCTAAAGTTTGAAAGGGCTTGAGCAAAGATTAATGGAGAAATGCAGCATCAAAGTACAGCCCATTTGTTATGTCCGGGCGATATAATATTTACTGTCATGAGTTCCAGGGTTACAAACAGTACAAGTAAACTGCGGCATCTGTCTTGTCCACCAGATGGAAATGACTACTGCTGCCTGCGCGGTATGATTCAAGAGAGGTAATTCTGTAAAACACGCCGTCTTCCACCGGGAACAATATGAAATGGCTCACATAACAGAACATGTCTGAATAGGCCTATACACTATTTAGTAAATTGGCACGAAATTGAAATATTGGTCTGTATAGGCTACAGCAAATATCTGTGGAATGGATGTTAATAGCTAGGTAAGAAATATAGGACAAAATATTTTTTCGCCAACTTGAGCGGAACCCCCGCACCCCCGCCTTCCCCAACCTACGCCCCTGTATACTGAGAGATATCTTAGTACATGTAGATATCCGGGAGCTTTTCACTGCTTTGTTAATATATAAAATTTTGAAATCGTAAGCTGCTGAAACTTGAACGGGTATAGTTCAGACTAGTTGGTTTTTGTAAACTTAAATTGTGTGGCAAACTTAGAGACATTTCATTTCCATTATGAGATGTAGGTAAGGAGAATACTGTTGTATTAAAAGAACGTCGTGTGCGTCTGACCAAATATTACATTTAAATGCGGGCGAATATATGCGGGTGTAGTGCATATTGCTTGATAGGCTGAATGCACTTGATGAATGTTAACCGTAATGTAATAATAATGACACTGTTGGTAACTTGTATTTAATGACCATTGCCAGGGTATCCATTTCGTTTCGTTCCATTCCGGTTCGTCTCGTTCCGGTTCGTCTCGTTCCGCTCCATTTCTTTAGGTTCAGTTTTCTCTGATCCGTCTTTTCTTAGCGCTTCTCCCCGTTACTTTTCCTTGTCGTTCAATAACCTATTACCTGTTTTGCATTTCTTTTCAGTCCAATTTAAAAAAAACCGAAACAGAACGGAATGGAGAAATGTATAAAATTACCTTATTATTTACATTTATTCTTTCCAGTTTGCGACGAATTCTGATGGCTAATATTTACTTGCCACGAAGACCGATGAACGTAGAACAAAAATTTAAACCAAGATGCAGAAAATGTAAACATACTAGTGTTATGTGCACGACTGCCGTCAGTTTCCAAATTTAGCTTGCCACTGTTTACATATGCCGAGTTCAGCGCCTGCTGTCTGCCTCTACCTTAGAATATTCCAGAATGCGCTCAGTTCAGCTCAGTGTATTACTTTAGTAGGCCCTTTGTGCTGAATTTTGGTGTCTTTATAGCCTCTGGCTTTGTTATATCTCCACTGAGCACTTATTCAGTCTGAACTTGTATGTTTAATTTGTGCTCTTGTATACACAGTGCTTATTAGTACACGGACCCTGTCTGTGGAATTTTGTGTATATTTCGTCATACACTCAGTTACTGTGGATTTTCCCTCTTGTGAATTTGCCTCTGAGCATTTATGCCTGTGTGGTATATATTGTGGAACATATGCGTCCGTTTGGACTTGACACCGTAAGTACTTTAGTATTTGTATAGATACTGCTATCCTTTCTTGTTAAACTTAAGTACTTTAGTATTTGTATAAGTCTTATTATCTGTTCTTGTTAAAGCTAATAAATTGTTGTAAAATAAAAATCTGCTGGTTTTTGTTACATCTTTGTGCGGCTAAACTGTCGTGTATTTCGAACAAGCCATCTCTTTATAATGCAGACAGTTTGGGTCGTAACACTAGCCATAGATTTCAAACAACAAAATGATTTTGAAGAATTATACAATCCGAAACGGAATTACGAAAATTCTTCTTAAAACACGATAAAGATATTTTAGGGGGTGCTGCATCAACTCTGTAAAATTCAAGTGCTTTATTTCTTCCAAAGAAGGTAGAGAAACAAAATGTCCTTAGTAACAAAGCTTTAACTTTAATGCACAGGACAGTGGAACGGCTCGTGAGAAGTGGGAGTCGCTGAGCGAGGTCGGAACTTCATCTCTGTTCCTTTGAAAGAATATTTCTCCCTCCAAAGTCGCCATTGTAGCCCAGCTCCCTACAAACAAAGATAAACCCTATATAATTTATATCACTGCTGTTTTATTCCGTACCAAAGAATGTTTCACTTATTCAACAGCAGCCAGTATTATGGCGGGACGAAACTGGCTATTGAGCCCAAGGGAGACTAATGACCCCACGTACGAAACCCAAAGCTATTTTGTGTTGCTTATTTATTTGATTGGTGCTTTGCGCCGTACTCATGACTATTTTACTTATACGACCTCCGCCAGCATTATGGTGGGGGGGAAACGGGGCAGAGGAAACAAACGACAACTCGCAGACTGTAGACAGATCTTTCCACGTACCGCCCTCTTGAGCTGGACTTGAACTCACAGCGTCCGCATTGTTGAGAAGCCCCTGGGTCATTACGCCGCGGTGGCGTGCTTACTCTTTCGGTCACAGAGGTCCCATTTTGTGTTGCACCAAACATCGGAATTGTAGTACAGGGTTTCAAAACGGTTAACATTCCAACATAATCGCCTCTACCGCAGGTACAGTGCTGCGAACTGATAGTAGCCCTGCACTGTATCGTGTAGAACTACTCAAACTGACTTAAACTTTTGTCCATGACTGAAATGCTCATTTTTCCAGATTCTGGGAGTTCTATGGATTTTATACAGGTGCTTTGAGAGATGTTTGGACGGTGGGTATTTATTTATTTATTTATTTATTTAATTGGTATTTTACGCCGTACTCAAAAATATTTCACTTATACGACGACGGCCAGCATTGTGGTGGGTGGAAACCGGGCACAGCCCGGGGGAAACCCACGGCCATCCGCAGGTGGCTGCCAGACCTTCCCACTTACGGCCGGAGATGAAGCCAGCATGAGCTGGACTTGAACTCACAGCGACCACATTGGTGAGAGGCTCCTGGGTCATTACACTGCGCTAGCACGCTAACCGACTGAGCCACAGAAACCCCCGTTTGGACGGTGGGATGCTATCCTATTGGGATAATGTAAATTATAGCACAAAAATAAATACCTCATGACTTTTATTTGCCTCCAGAAATGCTTTTTTGTGATCGCAATTATAGGTCATTTAGGGTAAGCGCATGCACATTTTTAAATCGTGCACTAAACATGTGTTACATTCTGTTTGGTGTTACATTAAAAAAAATTAAATTTGTGGCATCCCTGAGTCCATTTACCGCAGGTTCGGGTGAAGCGAATTTACAGTACCTCTTGGTGATATCACATATAGCCAACCCTGTTCCATATGGAGTCCGTTGGTAATATTATCTGACAGTTTTGCTGTTATCACGATATGGATCCTACCTTATTAATATTTACCTCTGTACACGCTCTGCTCTGCCCTCCCTGGGCCGTTACTGCTAAACTACCTTGAAAATGATACTTGTTGCCGCCTCGCTTGGCGGAGATGTTAGGAGCAAGGGAACAGGATTGGTCGGCCCTTTGTCAGTATAATGTGACTGGGTTGGATATCAAGTATGGGCAACAGGTATCATTTTTAAACTCTTTGGTATGACCCGACCCGGGATTGATCCCAGGTCTCCCGACACGGTAACCATTACACCACCGAGGGTCTCTACCCATTTCGTACTTACCGCTGTTACAGGGCCAGCAAATTGATAGTTTCCGTTTAGATTTGCAGAGAAACAGTCCCCAAACCACCAGCCTGAACGGAATTCTCTCGCGCAGTGCCTAGTGGATATGTCGTTGTCTACGTCTGACGTCGAAAAACAGCGGTTGTTGTGGAACTGATTGCCGCTGTGAAACAAAAAAGGGATGATAGGAATTATGACTTTCAGATTGGGTTTAAGAACAGCGTATCCAACAAATAAACGAAATGACTCGAACATCCGAAAACATTTTTTGGCGCAGAATGGGAATTTATTGAAAACCTCTATTGAAAAAAGAAGAGATATAAAACTCACTATATATACATATCAGAATTCCGTTTGCTTGTTCGTTATTCACTGTTTTGAGAAAGTCATTTCAACATAATTTTTCTGACATGATGTGCACTTTTTTGACGGAATGCTCATCTGTTTTCTCTTCTAAAGGAAATTGTAAATAAACCATTGCCTTAGCAATCGCCGTAGCTGGATATATATGTGCCATCAGAAGTCGCAATTGCCTGCATGAGTTTGTATATTGATATGTGTTGCGTTTCATTCGGTAATATTACTAAATTGTGATCAATGTCACTTTTTATTCCTTTTCTCTTTCGTCGGTTATATAGCTGCTTTGCGTTTCTGGCCTCATCAGTTAGGTTGCATGTACATTAGCGAATATCCATGCAATGAGACATTCTCTTCCAGCAATTTGTATCAAATACATGTAGGTAACCGATTATTTTGTCTGACATTAGCCTCAGAATAACTATGAGGTTAAGTCTTACATATTCTGTTGTATGCCCCAAAATCACAATGGGTTATAGCCTTACATTTTCTGGCATGGATTCACAGTCAGTTTGAATTTCAATATAACACTTTTAGGGACCGTTCTGAAAATTATGATAGATTGTAGCCTTACAGTCTTCAAAATGAGTACGAGGTTTTTTTCGTCTTACATTTTCTGATTTCGTCAAGATCATGGAGGGATTTTTAGCATAAAAATCATAATGGGTTGTAGCATAGCATAGTCTGGTTTTTATATAAATCTCCCTATGGATGCCTTTGTGCTCAACAGAACTTCCTTACACTTTCTACTACTTTTCCCAAAATTGTTCACCATTCTACTTGGAGGATCTGGTCTGAAAATCGCTTGTAAAGTGATTTAAAAGATTTAATATTTTTTTTTGCAACTGCCTCAAAATCACTAAATATTTTAGCCTTGCATTTTACTACACTTGCCTCATTACCACAGTGGAGTTTACGTAAACGTTTTTGTGTGTTTATCTTAAATTTAACTTTCAACCTTGAGGAAAAAAACTCCCAAATCTCCTTCGCACATAAGTATGGATGTCAGTTACATTACATGTATTAGTCAGTGTGTGTCGATTCAATGTGTATTTTGTGTATACAAGCGATGTTTCCTGGCGATCTGCTTAAGTCCGTCTGATTTCAGATTGTTTTAATTTCCAGTATCGTTCACATAATTGGGAGAAAATACACTGACATACATGTATTTACGTATGCCACAATCCTCATTTTTTTGTCGTTATTTCACTTTTTTAAAACTTATTTGTCGTTGCTAACTCCACCTGGTTACACTGAGTAATAGAGCTTCTATTACGTAGGACTTACCCACTTCCGGTAATGAGAGAATCGCCCGCGTCGCCATGGTAACTGGCCACCATTAGTCGGTAAGAGTCGGAAGGTGGCCCGACCGAGAAGAAGTCATAGACGGCAAAGCGCTTGGCGGAACCCCAATCACAAATGTCAACCCGTAATTTCTGGTTATTGTCTTTGGTAAATTCGTGCAGAAGGTCATTTCCTGTCAAGACAAATACCTAGACAAATGTAACATCTTTACTTCAAATTTGACGTACTTATTTTTACGAAGCCTGACAATTACCGGTAGGTACAGGTAAACTGACGGCCAAATGAAACTTTACAAAGAGTTCAAATCAATTTATTTTGCCAAAGCAAAAAACAGGATGACTGAAGTTTTATATATTGAATAGACCAATGACTTTAGATATTGAAAATCCTGAGTAAGAACGGAGCCCTCAAATCATTTTACAAGTGAACAAACACAGCAGGGGTAGAAAAATAGCCATTCCATCTTGTTTAACAATGGGCAGAGTATACAACAAGTTGATTATTTTTAACATCAGTCAATATCAAAACCAATCAACATCACTTGCGGCCACCCCTTTCTTCAGTGCGTGCAAAAAACTCTCCGACCCGTAGAAAAAGTCAGTCGTCTGATGAGATGACGTGGGATTCGTTGCCATTCATTTTGGAGAGCGAACGCCAATTCTTGTCGGTTGGTTGCAAGGTGTTGCTGTTGTCTTACTCGACGACCCATGATATCCCAAAAGTGTTCTATGAGGGACATATCTGGGGAACGTGCAGGCTACGGCAAGACGTTGACACTGTTGGTGTCCAGAGAGTTCTTCACAACTCCAGCTGTATGGAGTCTGGCTTTGTCATGTTGGTACAGGACACCACGTATATTTTTTTTACAATTTCATCCACGTAACGTTGAGCTGTTAGGTTCCCGTAGATGATGACCAGTGGTGTCCGTTCCTCTCCACACATCCCACCCCACACCATCACGCTGCCACCACCAAAAGGTACCACCTCGTGGACACATGATGCAGCTGTTCGTTTGCCTCTTCGACGGTAAACTCACTGTCTGCCATCGGCTCGGAACAGACAGAAACGGCTTTCATCCGTGAAAACAACGTTACCAATGACGTCACTGCCAACGGCGTACAATTCGAGCCCATCGCATCCTCTGGCGACGATGTTCGATTGTCAACAACTGCCCTCTGAATATAGTCGATAGGCCCTACTTCCGTGAGCAATGAGTCTCCTGGACACGGTCTGCCGACTTACCCGGTGATCTAAGGCATTGATTGACAATGACGTCACTGTCAGGAAGCGGTTTCTCAGGAGTAAGTTGCGCAGGTACCCGTCTTCTCTGGGCGTAGTTACCCTAGGCCTGCCTGTTCTTGGCCTGTCCGATGTTTTACACAGTTACACGAGAGCAGCCGAAGGCCCTTGCAATATGAGCCTGGGTCTCTCCCATGGAAACCATATCTAGGGCCCTCTCGCGTTGTTCTGGAGTCAAGCGAGGCATTTACTTTAGTGGTTTTTAGTCAGTGTGCAAGTCCAGCACACTGTGTGTAACGTTTTTTTTTTTTATATTTATTACATGTGCAATTGCGACCATCCATGGGCCACGTGATTTTTCAGTATTCTTCTTTGTCTCAAAGCAAATTAGTACGGGCGTATATGACGCTTGTATGGGTATAGGCTTCGTACAATGTTTTCCGACAATAATTTTGTATTAATTTGCTGAGAAGGCTGGTTAAATTTAACTCACGGAGTCGTAAAGTTTCTTTTGGCTGTCAGTTTAGTTGAACGACAACACGTACAATAGTCGAAATTAACATCTTTTCCAAGAAAACATACCTTCTTTCAAACAGTAACTTGCCTTCCTCTGACAACTGGTAAGAAAGTAACATGAACAAAACCCCAAAAGTTTGTCATGTTTTCTTTTTGTAAAACGATAATACTTCTGCATCTACCAGCCCTACATGTCAGAAGTAACACATCATTTTCATGTTGTTACTGTTAAAAAAAAGCCAAAAAAAATTGGTTTCTTGACATCAGGCGTTACAAAAGAAGATGTGCTTTTTATATTTCTTTTTTCCCGTTTTTGACTTGTTTGTCTCCACTTTTATCTTCACGAGTGTAAAGTACAAATTTTTAACCGAAAATCTTTCTGACAGTTTCGAGCAACTACTTTTTTTGGTATGGTCCAAGCCTCCTGTGCATTCTGCGTCCACTTGCACCAGGCTTCCGTCATTGAATTTTCTTAACTTCCTGGTAAATCAAGTAGTATTATGCATCAGGCAAGATACGAGAAAATGAATTTAGGACTTTCCTGAAAAATGGACTATACTCCCAGCGTGGGAAAGTTAATGTAATGACGTCATGGTGTCAAATCGCATTCAGTTTCATTACCATAACCCAGGGAAGCTTCCTTTCTGCACATTGATCAACGTTGTAGGAAAAGCTAGAATTTCTTTCGAATACCGAACAAAACCCTGAACTTCTTAGACTTTTTTATTGGATTTTCGCTTTAACATGAAAATACTGCACCTTTACACCGGCTGTCTGACTAACTGACAAAGATGCACAAAAAAGAGACCCGGAAAAATCCATTGGGCTACCTGTCCCACCGCATTTGTCATAAAATTCAGGACTGGAATAACAAACGGCATTACGTTGCAGCGAGAGACGTCCATTTGTTGCTGGCTCATAAAATGCAATACAAAGATTTTATCTACTACACTCTAATGTCACCCTCTCCCTAAATATTGAAAAAAATACATTAATCTGTCAGTATCTTACCCATCCAAAACTCATCTGAAAGCACGCCGAAGCCAGTTTGATACTTTGTGTATGGTTGGTCAAAGTTCACGCTGCCTTTGTACCTCCTGAGGAATGAGCAATATATCGTCAGTTCATTTTTGTTGTTGCTCTTTAATTTTTCTTTCATTTACTTCCACGCAGCTCCTACTTCTCCGGATATAATCATGTCGGAAGAAGTCTTAAGGAGCAGAGTAGGATCACAAATCTTGTAACTTCTTGAATAAAAATAATAGTACTAGTTACTTGCTTAACAGCAGATATGATGATGGATTAGAATGGCTTATTTCCGTGTTACTTGCCTCTAGTTATACGGCGCTGGTGTGTCACAAGTAAGAACATTTGCTTACCCATACCGAGACCCGGTGAACCCTCTTATACCGTATGTCTTAGAGTCACTGGGTTGTGTTTTGATTGACTGATTGATTGATTGATTGATCAACACTGAGTGCCTGGAATAAACCACCGTTTACTGGCAAGTAACTGACAAACTTTACGCAGAATTTTACCCACTGATTAATTGGAATGCATATGATCTCTGTGGAAGACCATCGAAACAGTCCTGCGCGTGATGTCTACCACTTATTGCCCAGAAGGCTCTGATGTGAGTGTTTCACTTTTGAATGACAACAGAAAGGTTTCTGGGAATAGTGAACGGAGAACAACCCGAGAGAAATCCACACCTAGGCATGTACATGTACCTGACAAATCTCAAGTCTGAAAGTACACTTACACTGGTAATATTACTATATTTTTTGTTATGACTAGTGATAAACGTAGGCTCCGTTATATGCATACTTGGGAAATTTCCCGCGGCATGAAATTTAGAAAGTGCTATAAATTGGATCACTTGACGTAAACCAGCCAACATTAGCTGGTGTGAGAAAACCGGGCAGCGCCCGGAAGAAACCCACGACTATCCACAGGTTACTGGTATGACTAGTGATAAACGTAGGCTCCGTTATATGCATACTTGGGAAATTTCCCGCGGCATGAAATTTAGAAAGTGCTATAAATTGGATCACTTGACGTAAACCAGCCAACATTAGCTGGTGTGAGAAAACCGGGCAGCGCCCGGAAGAAACCCACGACTATTCACAGGTTACTGGTAGGCCTCCCCACGTACGGACGGAGAGAAGGCCATTATGAGCTAGTCTTGAACTCACAGCGACCGCGTTGGTAAGAGGCTCCACTGCGCCGCGCTGGCGAGCTAACACCCTCGGTCACAAAGGCTTCTGGCTGTCTTGTAGACTTATGATATAAAAAATGATCTTGGTATCATTATTAATGAAATGAAAAACATATTTTTAATAACACATAATAGAAATCTTTCGAATGAACGGTATTTCCTTACTTTTGGAAAACAATCCAGCCACCTCCGTCTGTAGTCATGTCACAGCGATGATTCACATAACTACCACTAGGGGACAGCACCTGATATATCCCATCCTCTGTTATGTTATAGACACTGCGTAGATCCCAGCAATCCCTGGGCGCGGGCAACGCTGATGTGCTACCTGGTGGATTAGTAAAGTGGTTATCTAACTCATCGTATGACTCAGTAACTGATTTGTAAGGAGGTGTGCAAGTCGCATCGCTTTTAGTTATACTGACTTAAAAATGCACTATCAGTGCAAAGTTTGGTGCAATGGAAAACTTGGTTTTCTTTCATTGTAGATCCAGGTATATAAGCGTACAGTGGCTTTTGATTACGAATTGTGGCAGGAAGAGAAAGTAAGATATATTTAATGTATTTCTTATGTTATGGTTGCCATTTTACATGACTATTGTTTGTGGACAAGAATTATGGGAACAGCATTACGTGAACAACGCGGGGAGCTTTATCAAGTCACTTGAACAAACACTCAAACATCAGTTGCTACAGACTTGACATGCAGATTTATTTTTCCGATTGATACTTTAATACTGTACTCAAAAATATTTCACTTATACGACGGCGGTGGGCATGCAGATATTACAAACTCATGTGAAGGAGTAACTTACAAAATGTCTTACACGTTAACTAAAACTGAAATTTCGGACAAGTAGCCATAGACTACCCAAAGAGACACGTCTTTGGCAAAATGAAAACAGAGATGAACGTTGATGTACAAAGTCTGACATTCTAAGTGTTGGCAATGAGTACCATTTCTGAGGGATACGCCCGAAGTAAAGACAAATTAAAACAACGTTTTATCCCGAAACATATTTGACTAAAATTGAGTGTATATAAAGTAACCTTTTTTCAAATCACCAACAGCGAAGAGCTAAGCAAATTACGGAGCTTTTTTGTTGAAGGAATTTCACATTTTTTGTTGATTATCCAGACGTATCATCGTTTTTTCTTTCTTCTGCCATCCTATTCGTTGTAAATTAATGACTCAGTGGTTCCAGAGTGAATGAACTGAAATTGAATTGACCTCATTGGGATCTTAGAACATCGTCTGTCAAGCTCGCGCGGATATTAGGATCCGATTACAACCCTTTTTTGAGAGGGTCGTGTGTGTATTTTAAGGTGGGCAAATTTGTCTTCGCTATCAGTTGGCCACTTATGGTGACCTAGTGCATATTTCGTGTGACAATGATGTAAATTGTCCCAAATTTGAGCAGCTATAACTTTATTGATGAAGATTTTGAAGTTCTTCGCAAGAGAACACAAGGTTTCAGGTAGTTACGAAGCTGCGAGTAGCGTCCTTTTGGCATTTCACATATAGATACTCCTTCCAGTACCTGGCATATCTTTTATTAGGCCGTCATTTTGACAACCTGAGTCAATGGTTTTATGGATGCTTTCTTAAAAGTTGAGAGAGGTTTACACCAATGCCTGATAATCATGGAATGTTTACATTATTAAAGGTTACCATTGTCACTCGTGGAAATTAGGTTGCGACTAGCGGTCAATTTTAGCTACTCGGGCGCTCTTAAACGACAACATTAGATATTTCTGATCGGTTTATTGATATCTGCACTTAAGTTTATTTGCATACTGCAGAACCGAAAACGTCTGAGCGCGTGTCACGACACACAGAATCAATCAAAATTCATTGATAACCTGCATATGCTGTTGTTGCAGTTGAAAGTGTGTCCCACTTTATAAAACAGGACATTCTGCGAAACAAAAGACAGTGCGAGACAGTACGAGATTTTGCTGGACTAACGCTAAGAGAAGAAGAAGCAAACATTTCAGCAGAAGTCTTTTATACAGCAAACAAAGATGAGCTCAAAGAAGTCTCGGTCAAGCTTGGTGTTAATGTTACATCGATTGCCTTGGTTTACAAATACTTATGTGTACTTACATTAATATGACTTTCATAATTAACACATGGTAATAGCTAATGGCCTAACAAATCTGGACGCACAGATGTGAACGTCTTATTGGTGGAAAACAAGTGGTGGTCGTGTCAGCGTCCTCGAGGTGCCTCAAATCGCGAGGACAGGCGAATGTACAAATCCCTGGCCAACCCCTGAACTGAACCCTTAGCTTGTGCGTATTGCATGATTTAAAGACACGCGCATTTGACCACTCGGCCACGACCCGCTCCAGTACATATCTAAATCGTTGAAACACAAAAGACTGAGGCATATTCTGCGATATTGTAAAGTTTTGCAAGGTATGCGTGAACTAGACTTATAAAGAAAAAATCATTAACATTGCCTACACTTTACTCCCCTTTTAGGGGATCAGTCTCTATTTTACGGCGCTGTATAGTTATTTTCTTACTTAATGATGCAAGCCGAGGAGACATGACGGGAATTCCATCCGATTCTAATAGACAATGACTGAGATTAAAACGCCCCTTGCTCAATGTCGAAATGATCTCGAT
Organism: Liolophura sinensis; assembly: GCF_032854445.1. Lineage (NCBI taxonomy): Eukaryota > Metazoa > Mollusca > Polyplacophora > Chitonida > Chitonidae > Liolophura > Liolophura sinensis. The sequence continues at coordinate 9,283,356 of NC_088305.1, read as the reverse complement.
GGTAAATAGGAACGGAACGCGGAAATTACCGAATACGGGAAAAGGCCGATTTAAGTGTAATCCTGCCTGGTAACCAATACGGTTGCCACAGGAAATCACACGTCGAAGGTAACGTTATCCAGTCTGTCCGTTAAAATGTGCATGGGAAAAAAAACATTATATACGGAAATTACTGTCTTCTAACACAGTGGGTGTGCTGGTCTAATGAGTTTGCCAGACGTATGCAACTTCCATTGGAAGCGTGTAGATCTACAATTTGGACAGTGATGAATTGACTAAATCAACGGTGAAGATGAATGATGTAGCAAGGTGTGAGTTAACGCCAGATTGGGTTAGATAATTGTAAGAATATCTTTCCAACTTTCCTGCAATTAAGTCCTTGTACAGATGCAATATAATTGCACTTACTTACCGGCTGTTGATGGTGGTACAGTTGTCGATGAAGCCTGAAAGAGCGTGCGGAAATTTGTGTATAGCGTCTCTAATGTTAATGCAACTTTTGTGTTATTCCCCTAATGTATTTTAGCTCATTTTTTTTAAATCATACAGTAATCTCTATATATTTTGGTTTCATATTTATTTTTGTATGATTTTGTTTTCAAAAGTTTCAAATTGTTGTAAATACTTAGAGATTAACTGAGAGACAGACAGATGATGCATGTACAAAAGATCTACCGTGAAAACAAATTCAGAAAACATTTAGTCCCTCTATTTCTAATACCTTGTATTTATTTTTGTCATTTTTATTTCGAGTGCCCAGTTGGTTTTGGCATCAATTACCTGATGAGCTGCGCATGCGTCGTAGTTACATCCAGGCTTCTCACAGCATTCGTGACAAAGGGAATTTCCCACTGCCCGCAATGATCTTTTCCCGATGATCTCCTCATCAAAAAGTTCACAAACCTGTAAAATCAATTAGGAAACAATTAAACATAAGCCCTCTGGTGGCGCTTGCATGAAACAGCCAAACGTTAAATCGATTGCAACGCTCATGTACATTGCTGATTCCGTGAATTTTAAACATCCAAATTAGGTGATAAATTGTGTTTGAAAAAAAAACATCCACTAGGAAACAAGTAATCTCCTCTATAATTCAAAACGTCTATTATTCTATCACGACCGTGGATTTGTTATTTTGTCGGATTTATGTTTGCTAAAAACTGGCAAACCGTTAAAATCCAAAGCTCAGTGACTCTTTGCCCCAAAACACAGGATGTGCCGGTTCATCACCAACCTTGGACAGCGAAGTTGTAAATTTTCCCGTTCCCATTGTTCGTAGGAGCTTTCGTGAAGGGAAGCTGTTGATCAATCTCGTGGAGCCACCTACGCTGTATTACATCCGCTGAAGACTACATGCCTTCCACCAATATTAGTACGTCACACACGATAAAGCTGGTCAGTAGCATGCTACAGGTCGGTGGTTTACCCCAGCACTTCCCTTGCCTCTACTTACATGGTCACTATCGTGTAGGTGAAGTACCATTTAGTATGGCATTCAACAATCAATCAACCAGTTGATCTGTCTATTTATTTGGTTAATACACTACATACGGGTAACGAATCAGAATTCTATTCGTACACTTTCTGATCCCCGGGACTTCTTAGCACTATTAAAGAAAGCAAGGGAAATAGTAAGTTCACGAATGACATTTCAAATCCACAAAACATATGGAATCTGACTAAATTTACGTCATTTTATTTGATTGGTGTTTTACGCGGTGCTCAGATGTGTTTCACACGCATACTGGTGTCTGGGGTTAGGCTGTGGTGAACTGCCTAACAGTGCTGACCACTTAGGTAGCCTAATGGAAAAAGTGTCTGCCTCGAAGTCGGGAGACGTGGGATCAACCCCGGGTCGGGGGTTATACCAAAGACTTCAAATGTGGTACTTGTTGCTGCCTCGCTTGGTGCTCAGCACTGAGAGGTTAGAGCAATAGAGCAGGACTGGTTGGGTCCGGTGTCATGTCTGGATTTTCGCTGAATGGACTTTCCCTGCCACAAGAAGACACAGTATGTGTACACCAGTATGCTTAGGGTTTAATGTCGTACTTATTTTTTTTTAAGAAAAAGGACGACGGAGTCCTTAGAGTGTATGCAATGTGCCTCCTTGTTGCAGGGCGGATTTTCACTGCTCTTTTATCTAGTGCTGCTTCTCTGAAATGATTTACCGAAGGTAAGTAAGCCGCTCAGACCGAGCCATTATACTCATACAGGTCAACCAGTCGTTGCACTATCCCCATAATGCTGAACGTCAAGCAAGGAAGTTACAACTTCCTCTTTTTTAAGGTCTTCGGTGTAACCCGACCCAGCATTGACCATGGATCTACCACCCTTGAAGCGGACTATCTACCAACTGTGCTATCGGGGCCGGTCTGGAGAAATATGAAACACGAACTGAAATATTCCCAACACCAGTTCTGTCGGCCGTAAATATTTAAGCAAATTCACGCACCTCTTTCTTCAAACAGCCCATGTTGAAACTCTGGCTAGCTGAACTCGTGGATTTCTCTGCGTAGCATACCTGTCCAGAAAATTGACATCCAGAGTGTAAAAGAAGTTATAACGGATTTTATTTACAGCAAAAAAAAATACGAACGTGAAGTAGAAGAAAGACCACTGTCCATGAAATAGTTGGGTTTACATATAAGCTGCTAGATATCATCACTGAAAATATATACAGATCTATAAATACATTCGCCGAATAGACATCGAAGTGAACTATTTCATGTCAAAACATGGATATGGTGTCACCGATACCCTCAGTATAGACCACCGTAGAATCTGATGCTCTAAACCATTTCACTCGGTTGAAAAATGTCAAAAAAAGTAAATCAAACTATTTTCCTTGACAGTGATAAATGGTTGCTCACCCGATCTACACTTCATCTTGTTGTTTTTTTGCCTTCAATTAAAGATATGGAATAGTTTCGTGATATGAAATCGCTCTTGTACCCTGATAACCAATTTTTATTAACATTTCTACTCATTCAAAATGAATGATTGTTTTTGTTTTTCTCTTGTACCCACATAACCAGTTTTTATTAAGGTTTCTATTCATTCAAGAAAAATAATGGTTGGCTTGTTTTTCGATATGCAGACAAGCTAGAAAGGAACTAAGGCTGACATGTAGATAGAGCCCGGCCCTGACGTGTGAACCAGAGCTGAAGAGCAGTTTAGAAGCCAGACATTCAAAGGTGCCGACAAGTTTATGTGTATCTATATAAAAAAAAATACTGTGTGGGGAAGTTCATATATACACTTGTACGTTTTACGCCCGTGTATGACAGAGGTAATTAATTTTCACTGTTCAATAAGGAATCGCAGTACAATTTTTGTACAAAGGAGAGTGTTATTTAATGCTATATTACTGCTATATTAATTGGCAAGATCGGCATTTCCTGAGGGGTTACAATTTAGTCTATACAAGAAAAATACACTGCTTATGCATATTTCTCCACAATCTCCACAATCTGCGGTAAAGCCTATTTAAAGTGAACATAATGTCAGCCATTATATATAAACACAAACAGTAAGCCATTATACATAAACAAAAAGAGTAAGCCGCGCAAACGTATTAGAGAAAAAAATCTAAAAATAATAAAATAAAATTTTGAAAGCCGAGAAGATGGATTTTAACATTATGGATATGAAACTCACTTCACTCCGAATAGCCATGTTTTAGAAACCCTTGTGGCTTTGACCAATCCTTTGCATTTAGGGCGTCACGTGATATTTTGGCTACAACGTCAAGAATTTTATCAGAGCTTCATTGTTTAGCGCGGCTTCTTGGTGGATAGACACACAATGCGTGGTGGAAGATCAGATTTTTATGATATTGGAAGTGGCAAACTAATGCAGGACAGTCGTACATTTATATGGAACAGACAATATGCGTTTTACAATTCCTACATGTTGTAAAGCAGGTTGCAGTAATTTGTCAACAGGAGCTGACAACAAAATCGCCTCAGGATAACCATTGCCTGAGAATGAGAAGATTTTGTTGCGTAATCTTTCCAGGGTGACGCTAGATTTATTAAGCAAATGCCTGTGTTGTCAACATCAGCATGAAAGAATCTGTTCCAAATGAGGAAAATCATGCTATTCCCTGATGTCTATAGCCAGCTAATGTTGACAACCGTGCAGGCGGAGACGAAAGCGAAAAGTATCAATGGAAAGCAACGCTGTGCTCACAAAATTTGCCCTGACAAACTGCCAAACTTTACGAAACTTCGGCCGTTTGAAAACGGAATAAAACTTGAACTCTTCGGTGGGATGTAGGACGTTTTTGTTTGCATTTGTCTCTATGTGACGTCACGTTAGATAGCTATTTACACGTAAACAGGCGTAACAAAATGTGTGGCCAGGTAGTGACGAAAATTTTTTTTAATGGAATTGAATGCTTGGTGAGGAGCGATAATTATTGAACGATTGTATTAACAAAAAAAAATTTATTTGGGAAAAAACTCACATAGAAATGTAACTCTACAAAAACCTAGCGTAACTATACAATAGTGTGAATAATATTTTGTGTGACGCCTTCTGTCTCGCAGATTGTATGACTAATGTGAATCAAATATTGCTAATTGAAAAATCTTTTAACCTGGATTTGAATGAAGACGTGACATTGATTACTTCGAGGTTTGGGCTGATGATCTGATGAAATGTGTGGATAGATTTGAAGTCAGACAAGGTACATACAGATTGAAAGAATAGAAACTGGTTAGGTAATTGTGAATGTCAGATTGTCTTTTGAACAGCTGTTGAAATTTGTGAGGAAAAGAGGGTGATTGGTGAGTGAATTTATGTGCGAGTAGCAAGGATGAGTATCTGTGTATTTGTGTATTTTGAGGTTCTTAAAGATTGGAGCCGCATCATCCAGTCTTTGTGAGAAAGTGATGAGACGGATGATGTGTTTCTGAAGAACTACTAATGGATGGAGATGACGCATTTATGTGTTACCCCATAAAACATTTGCATAGGAAAGATAAGGGAATATCAGAGAGTAGTACAAAATAAGCAGTGTTTTCTTGTTGACATTTGCTCGAATGTGCTCGATGATGCCAATATTTCTGGTCACCTTCTTAATAATAAAGTTAACGTGTTATGTCCAAACAGGCTTGAATTAAAATAAATTCCCAAAAACTTGTGTTCTTGAAGGTCGGCTATTTCAACGCCATGCAAATATAAGTGGCGGAAGTGCCTTATTTTTGGATACATTTATGTGAGTGCATTTTGTTTTACTAATATTAAGGGACAATCGGTTAGCTATCAGCCAGTCGGAAATTTTATGCAACTCTACAGGCATAGTGGATGCAGCCCCGTCGCTTCTAGGTGCAGAAGTGCAGACACTTGTATTATCAGCAAATAATGTAAAATCCAGAATATCTGATGATGCTGTGATGTCATTAATGTACAATAAAAACAATATAGAACCGAGAATGGAGCCCTCAGGAACACCACTATTTACCTTACGGTCTTTTGACATATTTCTCTCAAAGTGAACTGATTGGGATCGCCTAGCTAGATAGCTCTCGAACCACTGAGCGCTGTGAGCTCGAAGCCCATAGTATTCGAGTTTTTGTAGAAGGATTTTGTGGTTGACAGTGTCAAAAGCTTTTGACAGGTCAAGGAAAGACACGGCAGAATGTTGTTTGGCATCTTTGGCAACTACGAGTTAGTTGTATAGAGTGCAGGCCGCGTGGGTAGTAGAGTGCCCAGTTCTAAAACCAAACTTATTGGGCGAAATGATGTCATTGGCTGTCAGAAAATCATTCATCATGTTTACAACTATATTTTCCATTATTTTGCTGAGAGTAAGTAATAATTTTTGCAGATTTCAACGAAGACGGCATACAACCCGACATAAGGGACAAATTAACTATATGTGCAAGCGGAGTTGAAATATCTTTTGCAACAAGTTTGACATCAGACATGCAAATGTCATCTAAGCCTGGAGCTGATGACTTTACACTGTGTATAGTGGTTTCAAGACCAGGCGAGACAGGAGAAAATTGAAAGTTTTCTTCTACAAGCTTACCTAGAAAATCTAAAATCATTTGCCATTTACTCTGTAGATAAGCGTTGTATAATGTTTTAAACAATATAGGGCGCCTCTAGAAAACGTTTTTGGGAATTAACTAAGAACGGGTGACTGATTTATGTTCACTTATAGGTTCAATAAGAATTTCTTCCAGTTGGCATACTTGCCTTTTCTTTACAGCTACGTGTGTACACGTGCCTCAGAAATTCCTCAGCCCGTTATATATATATATATATATATATATATATATATATATATATATATATATATATATATATATATATATATATATATATATATATATATAGATATATATAGATATATATATATATATATTTCACTTAAGCATTACTGTATCAACTGAACGAAGTGATCCCCCAATATTTATCCGTAACACGAAGGCGTGTTTAAGTCCCCATTTACTGATGAATATTGCTTTTTGTTTAAATTTCTTTTAGAGCACGACAAATGCATTTTCCCTTATTCACTCATTAAGAACGAATTAGTTCTTCAGTCTCGTTACGTACATGTACTAGCTGAATTATTTTCAGTACTACAAAGGATGAACTTCCATGCGTGCGTGGGAAGGTCTGCCAGGAAGTTTCGGATGGTTGTGATTTTCCCCGGGCTCAGCCTGGTTTTCTCAAACCATAATGCTGGCCGCCGTCGTATAACGGAAATATTCTTGAGTACGGCATAAAACACCAATCAAATAAATAAATAAATAAATAAACTTCAGTGACTCTCTCTGAACAATCCGTGAAGTTTCCCTTTACTAATCAGTGTGGAAGATCTAAATTGAAAGTTCCAGGATTATGGCTGTATTCACTTACCAAGAAGATTCTCCATACCAAATTAACCGGAAACAACCTATTGCAAATCATAATAATGATATTGTCTTACACCAATGTAGAACACATTACAACTGGGAAAGTTTGTCAGTATCTTGCCAAAGGTGGGTGATTTACCCCGGGCTCTCCGATTTCCTCAATTTGATAAATAAAACTGACTGTCGTCGTATAATAAAAAATGATTTGTATTCCGTGTGAGTCAAGAGGACTTGCCACATAGTCTCGCATACAATTTGTCAAAGTTCAAGGTACTAGGGGTGGTATGTTCTGTGTTTACCTCTCCATCCTTGCAGTACGTCATTTGGGAGCACGAGGATGTGGACGGGACACTGGAGCAGCTTAGACAGGGAATTCCGCTAGGGGGAGCTGATGATGGAGAGAAAAGGCTACCGATGAATAGTTTCGAAGAACAACGCCTATCTTGTGTTACTTGTGGACTAACGTAGGGCCTGGTGGCACGGCACTTTAAATACATTTAAATATAACAACGACACAGTCTTGTTCATGCTAACGTAAGTGAATTGTGATTGAACAACGGTTTTCCGGTTGTGAATTTGTGTCTCAGTGAGCCAATAAGACTTTGCCGATATCGATTGCGCATTGCTGTTGTATTTGAAACAAAGCTGTTCGATGTAACGCCAGACAGGGATATACCGTGATCATCCATATAACAATGGATGTAGGCGTCTTAAATTCGCTTTATCTCTCACTGCGAGACACTACAGCTTCACTGTGACTGCTGTTTGTATGGAAAATATTTGCCAACACGATGTAAATTTTCAATCAATAAAAAAACAGTAATAATGTTCGATCAACAAACCTGTTCCGTTCGTACAGACGTTGTTGTTGCATATGTCTCCGGTGCAGCATTCGCTGCAAAGGCGCAAGTCAAATCTTTTCTTGGGTGAAACACTCAGTTGCACACATTGCTGAAACAAACAAAATAAAAATTGTGGTATCTTTTCCTGGTCAATGGCTACTCAGATAAAAAACTGAAGTGGTCATTGTTCTCTTGAAATTCATTAGAAATACGTTACATGTCTGCCACATCCCACAGGCATTTGCGATAAACTATACAGTTTGGACTCGAATTTCTCTAGGCAAGAAATATTTACCTCTGCTACAATTGGGAAAGCCTCAGACAATGATATTATGGCTTTCACTTTCGCTTTCCTTTTCGTCAACGTATAGGGGTGTCGGATTTTTCCTGCATTAAAAAAGTATGCAGTTGCAACAAGATTAAGCCACTGAGGCCTATGTAAATATTCACTGTCGTCATATTTCTGCCAGTGGTAAAGAAGATGTGTCTGTGGACCCTAACTGAAGTGCACAGGTAGGAAGAGAGATTTCAACGGGTACGTGTGATCATTTGTCAACTATCACACTATCGTCGCTGTTCCAACTCTTATTTTTAGGTAGAAGGAACACGTGAAACTGTTTTATGTAATATTTATTCAAGAGAAAGTTTTCTAGCAGGATGGTACAAGATTAGACTACTACTTTCGCGCATTTGTCTGGAACATATATTGCGCTTTTCTAATAACATTGAAAACTGTTGTCTGCTTCTCTTTGCATGATTTCGTCCAAATTTCGTACTTCCGTATATACTTTCTTATTTCTTTGCTGGTTTGTGTTAAACGACGCTTTAGGAATTGGCTATTGACTGACGGCTAGCATACCCTTATCTGTTTCGACGCACAGATTCTGAAGTGAAATATTTCTCCGTACAACGCCATGCGTGTCAATTGCACACATTACAACTGTAAAGTTCACTTCAGATTAATTATGTGACCGAGAGGGTAAGCACGTCATCAAGGCGCAATGGCGTAGTAGCCTCTCACCAATGCGGTCGCTGTGAGTTCACGTCCAGCTCATGCTAGCTCCATCCCCTGTCGTACGTAGGCCTCAGCAACCTGCGGATGGTCGTTGGGTTTCCCCGGGTTCTGATCGGTTTCCTCCGACCATAATGCTGGCCGCCGTCGTATACGTGAAATATTCTAAAACTCGGCGTAAAACACCAATCAAAATCAAAATCAAATCAAATTCAAATTAATTACTAACCTGGGTCACTCGACATCCAAAGGTAAATGCCTGGGTCCCGTTGGTATAAAGAAAATGCTCTGAAAAGCAACTCTGAAAGACAATATCAAAGCACATTAAACAATTTTCTGATCCAGGTTACCATCATTGTCTGTTTATGCAGAAGTTTCTAGTTCGAACTCTTTTGACGCTAAAGGTAAAAATAGTTGGTCTGTATTATGTGACTTATCGAAAATGTTAGGCATTTTTTGTTGACATTAATTTACCGATCACCTGTCTTGCCATAACGCCTGTCTCCATTCCTTTACACATGTTCAGCACCTCAATTCTTACCATCGTTCGTCTAATTTAAATAGTTTCTGTGAAAGTTATTTTCAGGCGCCCGTGTAATAATAAATATACTCAAAAATATTTGCCGAACCTTTATCACATGTCATGTGGGAAGAAAATGTTTTATACCTCCAGCGATAAGAGCGCAAAACTCTCATATTTTTTCCAAACTTTTTCCAACGTTTTACACTATTTATAGTAAACAAAAGACCAGCGATGTGTAATACAGTTCTGTTAACATCACTGCGTGTACCTATTCTTGCTTAAGTCATGATGTTGGGTGGGGGACATGTAAGACGCTACTGTCTAAGCATTAACAGTTGGAATAATTTCACAAGTTACATGCGACGATTTATCAACTGGCATGGTTGTTCTGGTTTTACTCTCCATGCTGTTGTATTTATTTCGGCATAAGCACTCTCCATGCACCTACCTCCCACGGCCAGCACTCTTTGACTGTAGCACACTCATGAGGAGAGTTCACGGAGTCGCAGTGTAGACACAGGGGACCTCTGGCTGCTAAAAGTGGAATAAATGACGATAGTGATGCGATCATTTATTAAGACGATGTGACACTGCAAAGTGGTTTTACTTAGGAACAGGCTGGCTGCCGTCGTATAAGTGAAATATTTTTGAGTTCGGCATACTCCTATCAAATAAATGAAATAAATACCTAGGCACAGATTATGTGTTAATATTTCCTGAGTATATCGTACAACGCCAATGAATAAATGAAATAAATACTTAAGGACAGCGTCTGTGTCAACAATTCCTTACAATTTAACTTATTTTTTTATTATTTGATTGAAGTTTTACGCCGTGCTCCAGAATATTTCACTTATACGAAGGCGACCAGCCCTATGGTCACAATGTATAAAAATCTAATACTTCATAAGCATCTGCGACCGTAAGTGGGAAGGTATGACAGCAACCTGCGGATGGTCGTGGGTTTCCCCCGAGCTCTGCCCGGTTTCCACCCACCATAATGCTGGCCGCCGTCGTATAAGTGAAATATTCTTAAGTACGGCGTAAAACGCCAATCAAATAAATAAAATAAATAAGCATCTGAGGGGTCTTTAGGAGGTTGCTAGGCTTCAGTGGTCCAAAAGAAAAAGTGGCATGCCCGGAGCAATCCTTCACTGTAGCACAAACCATTAGTCAGATACAGAGACGAAGATAAGTAAACAACGCACAAATATGACCAGGGATGAAGAGTTTCAAATTTCTATACTCAAATAAACATGAAGAAAGAAAACGCACTGTTCATTAGCGGGAAATAAATTGGGTGGAGTTAATGTATGCAATAGTACATTTCCTCACCTCGTAAACTGGCAGAGCATGGTAAACGTGAAAAATTCTTAAGGTTGACGTTAAAAGACAATGAATACCCAACCAAGCCACAAAAGCTTTGGGGGCCTCCGTGGCTCAGTCGGTTAGCGCGCTAGCGCAGCGTAGTGACCCAGAAGCCTCTCACCAATGCGGTCGCTGTGAGTTCAAGACCAGCTCATGCTGGCTTCCTCTCCGGCCGTACATGGGAAGGTCTGCCAGCAACCTGCGGATGGTCGTGGGTTTCCGCCGGGCTCTGCCCGGTTTCCACCCACCATAATGCTGGCCGCCGTCGTATAAGTGAAATATTCTTGAGTACGGCGTAAAACACCAATCAAAAAAAAAAAAAAAAAATCACAAAAGCTTTGATAAACCATCTTCATTTAACCAAGTTAGCGATGTCCGACATCATCTACCTTGATTTCCCGAGTCATATTAAGTCTTAAAAGCCCTGCACTGTCCTTCTTCAATATGCCTGATTCATCAATTCCAACTTAGTTATTGACACTGACAGGAGTTCAAAACAACATGGGGTGTGGCTGTAGCGAGAAGTATGCGATATATGGAATAAATTTATTTCACGTAGAAGTGATAGCGCAAAAAATCTCCCTGCACATCATCGTGTTAAGGGTTGTCGGGGGTACGGCCATTTTGAGGCAAAATACGCTCGATTGAAATTAGTGGCGAAACAACATCAACACAGGCTACATCAGTCGGCTTTTTGGCCTCTTTCGCTATCACCGATATTATCTGATAGCGCAGGGACTTTCCGCTGCCTGTTCACTTCAATGAAAGCACATTAATCACAGTTCACAGCACTACTTATTGCTGTTGTATAATGTTGTGTCAAGAAATAAATCGGAACCGAACATACATGCATTTGCTTCGAAACAAGGAAGCACACACCTATAAGAGACGGTCAACGACTGGCTGAAAATGCCCTGGCAGAAGTACGAGGGCTGAAGTGCCATTCGCTGTCGAAAGGTTATGTTTCTGAAGACTTTCATATGTATAGTAAAGAAAGAGTGATTACGAAACCTTTGGCGAGAATCAACTTTGCTGACAGGAACACGTGATAAACCACATATACGTATTGCTCTATAATCCTCGATTCTAATTCTCCAATCTGCCCCGAACTACAAATCTTGAAGGCATACTTAAATCGCTTTGAATCTTGCCACCGACAAATTATTTTTCTCCCAATCTACAGTTTGAAAGTTTTTTTTCTGAACCGATCGTATGTGTCACTGCCTCCCTATCTACCTGAAGGACTGATATTCCTCCGTATGGTGTAAATGAAAACAACTCACCCATCATGTAAAAACAATGAACAGCGTAAAACAATTGTTAATGCTAATTGTTTTCAATACATATAAGGTTGTCATTGCCTGAAACACACTAAAAATGTATATATTTATTTGAGTGTCCTTTAAGATAGTGCTTTCACAAGAATTTTCCTCTCATATGATGGCGGTCAGGTTTATGGGTGAAAGAAGCCCGAGTGCCGGATTAAACCACCGACCTTCTGCATGTATCTGACAGACCTTTTGATTAAAGCCGCGACGGAAGCAATTTACAGAGGAGCACAAAGATGTCTTAGTCTGTATGTTGGCATTGATTTTTTTCAGACCTCCTATCAAATTTACACAGATCACCGCGGACATAGTAGGCTGAATAAAAAGTGAGCCAAAAAAAACCCCCAAATGTTTGAAAGCAGACAAGACGGTGTATAGCAGGAAGCGACGACGAGACGCTGTGCGTGAAAAGATCTGCGGTAAGTATACCACGGAGCGAGACCTGAACTTTTAGCGAAATCAATGGACGCAAAGAAATGGGCGAACTAGTTATTAACTTCCTGACAGAAACGGGGGATAGACTGGCATTTACATCCGTCATCTTATTTCCTCTATAGACAGCAAACGTTTTTTGTGAATGAAAGCGACGATACAGTACTGGCTTTTATTCATTACGCCGAAGCTCTGAAAAAAATTACGCACTTGAATTTGAGCCAGTAATACCCGTTTAACTGGTTTTTATTCTTCAAACAAAACCAATACACTGCAATCTAGACTTGCTTGCTGAAATAGCAGTAATTCTTAAAATGAGTTAAACCTTAGGAATTTTCAAGATAGTTGTTTTCTTTATATTTAATTGTCACTGTAACACGTTTTTGATACGGATTTCATTTATGTTCGCTTAGAACACTCCTTTTATCGTCCCGTCATCACTGAGTGAGTGAGCGAGTGAGTGAGTGCTTGGGGTTTAGCGTCGTTTCGACGATCGTTTCCACTCCCTAGCGGTTGCAAATGTATCGGGTAAGCCAAAAAATCTGCTATCGCCGGCAGTACTCTAAGCAGAAAAAGACTCTCACTAGATCGCTAGTCTAAACTCGCTTCGTATGAGACCAGGCTTGACAGCTCTACGACTTCCTCCAAGAAGTTAACGACTACGTTATGGGTGCTGGAAGACTTCCACCGCTCATTTATGAATGATTTTCCTCATAAATATACTCTCCAAAAACGACTGTGTACCACAGGTACACACACCTGTAACAAAATTGCACATCTACAGTTTTGTGTGCACAACGGTGTGCACTACCCATACACATGGTGTTTTCTCAAGAATGCGAGTTGTGTACGTCTTGTACTCAAAATATTTAGACGTTTACTTTGGTTACAGGTGTCTGTACCTTTGGTACACAACTGTTCTTAGATAATGCATATGATTAAATATGACAACTCAACCTTAAATACAAGCATGGCTTTTTGGATAAAGTGTGAAGCGAGTTCAGTAAGGCATGAAGGAGTTTGGTGAGTATACAGTTATAGGAATGGATCGAAACTATTAGTTTGTAGCAGAATTTGGCCCAGCGAATTTAGCGTCTCCTTGCCGACTCTGGGAGCAACCGCAGTAGGTACAAAGACGTATTCCAGTCCTTTGCGACGCTATGATACACCTGTACAGAAAAGGCCAAGAGGAAGGCTGCACAGGCTACAAAACGTATTCTGTGAAGAGATGTAGATTCAAACTACATGTAGGGCGGCTAGACTCTAATTTTTCGTGAGCCTATCTAATAGTCAAGCAGCCATTCTTGCTAATATGACATGCACAGCCATTTACCACATGTAGCAAATTCTGTCACTTGATTGCCAATGGCAGGATCAAAGAACATAACTTCGACATCACTTTATCAATATCTCGTTCATCTGCATCTTCATTAAGGTCGATAATTATATCTCAACGAAATATCTGCAATCTTACACCTACCTTCTGCCAGTATCAACAGCAGAGCTGCAACAAAAGCAAAACGTCGAAGGTTAAATATTTGAACGTGCAATGTTTGAGTAAGTATTTGGATATGTGTAAAGCTCTCTGTGCGTTTCCTGTCCAAGGATATAAACAGTTTTGTCCACACTCTTAGTCGGAGGTCTAATGAGCTGTTATTCTTGTATATCAAGGTGTCAAAACAGACATTCGTATATTCGTACATTCGTATAAGACCAAAATGGACATTCAGGGTCAATAATAGGAAGATTAATTTCAGAAATAACTTTCAACACAAACAACCACAGAGCTATTAAATAAAGTATATAATGCCAGAAATTAGGACCAGTTCATGTAAAGAGAACCGGTCAACAGTTTCCAATGATGATGGAAAGACGTAATGAATGTTCTAGGCGAATGAATTAAATTATAACCGGAATCGTCTACCATACAAATAGATACCTGTATATTGTCTATATTCGAATGGTGTGTCTTAGTTCAGCTTGTCACCGATCCAGAAAATGGCTTTTTCGTCTTCAATACCATTAAAGTTGGATTGATATGACTGTAAATATTTGGATGTTCCATGGCAATGTTTAAACACTGTTAAGCTAGAGTCAGTTAGGTCTCCACGGGGCGACGTGAGCAGACATTAAACATTATATCGTAGTGTAGCGTAAGTGGATGTCTTTTCTGTTATCTCAGCAATTGTTTCTACAACGTGTAATCTAAAAAAACGATAGAATAGGTCCTAGAAAAGAAACAGTTACCTGTTTACTTGCAAAGGAGTGAAAATAACACGAGAGCTCATATCAGTAAGTGTTCTTTTTCATCCAATGAGAAATGAGGGGACTTTATCGCATGCTGCTGTCAGCCATTTATAAACCGCAGAAGTGCCATGCTTAACTGATACAAAAATGGATTTTCTATTTCCGTTCTAAGTTTAGCCATTTTAGCCGCATTTAGCAACACACTATAAAAGGAAAATATGTTTTCGAAGATAAAATAAAACCTTATCGGCTGGTACCGTAAAAACCTGTTTACTTAATGATGAAATATCACGGACAATTAGACTAAGTCCATAAGCTACTTTCAGCTAAATGTGTCAATTGACACTAATGCTTAAACTGCGCTTTTCTTACCAGCGAGATTTTTCTATTTACTTTCTTTGTTATTTCATTGCTGATTAATTTTATTTATTTATTTATTTGATTGGTGTTTTACGCCGTACTCAAGAATATTTCACTTATACGACGGCGGCCAGCATTATGGTGGGAGGGAACCGAGCAGAGCCCGGAGAAAACCCACGACCATCCGCAGGTTGCTGTCAGACCTTCCCACATACGGCCGGAGAGGAAGCCAGCATGAGCTGGACTTGAACTCACAGCATTGGTGAGAGACTTCTGGGCATTGATGAGTAAAGCAGTGTTCAAGAATTTTCACTTGTACAAAGATTTTTGTGGCTGGGAAAAACCAAAGTGTCGGGGGGAAAAACACCGACCTTTGGCAAGTTGTTGAAGAAATTTCTGAATTTTCACTTTCGTCATCTTCGACGAACATAAAACTGCGAAAACGGCCACACCAGCATAACCGACCACTGTCTGTCACCTGCGGTGGAAGGAGGACAAATATCCGGTCCAAAAAAGTTGTTAAAATGGCTTTTGACTACATTTGTTTCTCACTTCTCTTTACACAGTTTATCCATGCTGTATACTAATTCTGGACCAGTAACTTCGGACTAAGTTTAAAGAACACCACTGAGTGTTTTTCACCTAATTCTGCTTTAGTCGTGATGCTAGGGGGCGTGTAATTTGCCACTATTTAAGCATATGCATAAACCGTTAGAATAAAACCCTAACTGAGGTAAATTGACAACAGATAGCATTTCACCAGTTACGTGTGACCATTTGCCATCTTTCACACTGTTGTCACTGTTCTGGTTTTACTCTCTATGCTGTAAGTCTCTTAAATAATACTTATCTAACATTGCTACTAACTTTGAGTGTGTGCCTTTACGTTTCACTGTGCCGTACAGCGACTCACCGAGTGACATCAAACAAATATTGAATTCCATCTTGGCAAACCCGTCGCTGGAACTCCCACCAAAGTTAAGGTCTCACACCGCACAATGTCTTATCTTTAGTTGCCAAAGTTTTTATGGCATTTTATGACAAATAAAATGTTTATCTTATCAGAGAAGAAGGCAAAGGTTGGGGTTATCAAAAAAGGCCATAAAGTGCAACAATATAAATCTCACCGGCCTTGCCCTATTTGGCATATCTGGATCATGAGAGTTGAATAAAATTAGAAACATCGTTACTAGTGAGAAGTAATGAACGCTGCGGATTATTGCTTCCAGTTTAAAGGCTAAAGTGTGAGAACTACAATAATTCAATCATACAGACAACGGAAACACATTTTCTAAAAAATCAAATTACCGACGATCGTCTTTAACACTTACATCATTTATTATTTATTTATGTTATTTTATTTATTTGATTGGAGTTTTACGCAGTACTCAGGAATATTTCAGCTATACGTCGGCGGCGAGAATTATAGTGAGACCGAACCGGGTGGAACTCGGTGGAAACTAAAGGCCACCCACCGTTTGTTTACAGGCCTTCCTATTTAGATCGGACAGAAATGCAGCATGAGATGGACTTGAACTCACAGCAATCGCAATATGCTGAAGGCTCTTGGGCCGTTGTGTTGCACTAACAGGCTAGTCACCAAGCCGCGAAGCCCCAAACCTTATCTGGGATAGTCTATATAGAGCTATATCATAGAAGGTTATATCTCGGGTTCGTGTTTCCTAATTCATTCTTGGCCATTTCGAATTTCTGTTATCTTTTTCAGTTGTTTCATGCCAAGATTAAATACATGTATATAAAATGTAGGCCAGTAAACTAGGACTTTACGAGTAGTTTTATTTTACTAACATGGCAAGGTTTTATATCATGAGTTTAGTCTCCCTAAATGGTCACATGCATGCCTAGGTCATCGGGAAATTACATTTACAGTGTTATGAATTACTAGGCAGGAAACTTATAGGGGCACTGTTAATCTCTCAATCATGAGACTGAAACCAGTTTTCCGTTCTCATTCGAAAATTGTCGAATTCATTCCTACAACTCCTCACCTTATAATGACAAATGTGCCCTTTGGAACCAAACCGCTGTGTTTTAATGAAGCGAAAAGATTGTACCAGTTCTGTGTAAACCATTTCAGGAAAGCTGTCAAACGAGACAAGAGAATTTATTGTAATTATCTTAGCGCAACGGACAGTAAATGACAGTTTTATTTGTAATCACACACTATAATGGCCAAATTGTCGATAATCGTAAGGGATAGCCTCAAATAGAGTTTCCCAATTATTTTCACTTGAGTCCTATATTAAATATTTTGATCAGCCCATTAAAACCCTCATGGTGTTTATGCTGTTGATCGGATCCAAATATTATTCCCAGCTTTTATTCTATTTACGTTTAACCCCATAAGACCTGTGAAAACATATGGTTATAAATGTCACAAAGATATTAACCCGATGGCACACTCTTTTTATTTCTATAAAATGATAAATAGTTTTCCAACGCCATTTAGATATTCTTGGTTTACTCATTTGACCGATCTGAAATACCACACAAATACACATCCTTGTTCAGTTCTCTCTTAAAACTAAAGTATTACATTTACAAATGACTGCACATTTAAGAGACAAGTACCTGTTTTACCTGACCAGCTTTATTAAGTGTTAATGTTTCAACACTCTTTAAAGGTGTTCATATTCCCGCTCCATCAAAAGAGTAAAAAAAATTAACTGTGTTTGAAGTGTTTGTTTAAAGTTGTTGATTAATCAATTTGTCATGGAGTTGAACACTTTGAAGAGGGTAAAAAAGATTAACACTTTATAAAAAGTTGTCAGATTACTCTCATTAGTGCAGTTATTCCTCCTGATCTTCAGACAGTTAAAAGTAACACTTTAGTGTGAAGAGTATTTGTCTCCATAGTTTCTTAACCCGTCTGATTCCCTTACATGTGTTTGGTACACTGCTCAAGGAAATAGTTGATGAATATATATATGTACACGCAGAATAGCAGTATGAGGGTAATGTTCTAACCACTCACCTTTGACAAAACCACTTTCTTTACGCAGAAATGTAAACTAAATTAATTTTGTCCCACATGTTGGGCGAATGGACTGACCGACAACCACTCCTACGAATTATACTAGCCTATCAGAAAGCCCGACCCAGTTAGTTATGAGTAACGTGCGAATGGTCGTGAGTTTCCCCCTGGCTCTGCCAGGTGTCCTCCCATCGTATTGCTGGCCGCCACTGTATAAGTCAAATATTCTTGAGCGTAAAACACCAATCAAATAAATAAAGAAACAAATAGATGAATAAAATAAACAGTTATGTCAGTTCCGCCATATAGACCGCCGAACATCGCTTAGGTTAACTGAGAGTTCTGATATAAGTTCTGGTAAAGTGGCTGATTTAGTCTAAGTAAAGCAATGCTTTACTCGAGAACGTGTCACACCAATGCTGCTGAAGGGCGCTTTCCTGAAAGTGTAACCGATAGAGTGTCACTTGTTCTATTCCCAAAACCTGACATGAGTGTAAAACAAAAGAACGAGTAAAATAACACAGCAGTAACATGGTAAACGTGTAGAAAACAGCGGGTTGCTCGTACCTATAGCAAGAATGTAGTACGTGAAATTGTGCGTTCCACATTAAAAACAGTCCAAGCTACACGCCGCATACTTCTGTGTCACACGAGCCTTTGTTCCTTTTAGTGTGCTGTAAGATCATGGATCAACTTATGGCGGTGGTTGCTTTGAGTGGGTGTGGTTAATTGTCGAGTGGGCGTGGTTAACGTCGAGTAGAGATCTAACAGTTGAATGCCGCTGTGTTATATTACCCTGAATTATTGAAACTCAAAGTTATATGGCTTATCTTTAGAAACTGCAAGAATTAGAAATACAACTTTTTACACACAATCGTTCTTTTGTTTCTTAACATCACCTCGAGTGTTAAAGATTTTACACTTTTCGTCACGCACTCCTGGCAATCCGTTGAGAGAACTTCACGTCATAAGTCAATAATTTTGATCACCTCTATATCTTTTTTTAAATTGAAATGTTTCTATTTCCTTACACTCGTTATATTCGAGTAAAATGGTTTTCATTCTTTTACAAATTGTTTGTTTTAGTTATTATCCAATCAAATTTGTTGACATCATGGGGTCTCTGTATGAGCTTAAAATGTGAATTAACAAATAAGAATGCGAACAAAAGTAACAAATTATCTGTTCACTTCAACTTCAATGGGGTATTTATTTATTTATTTCATTGGTGTTTTACGCCATGCTTACGAACATTTCACTTATTTGACGGCGGCCAGCATTCTGGTGCGAGGAAACCAGGTCTCTGCAAGTGGGTAGAATAAATCACATCGGGTTATCGTCACTTTTTATTTTACTGCAATTTTCAGTTATATTTCGTAAGCGTAAATGACATGTATGCGCTCACGCTGAGAGCATAGGTGTCAAATAGATGCCCACAAATACAGTTTACACAAGCGCTCTTGTTCTTTTGCATTCTCGTATTCTTGTATATGCGCCGTCTGATTTTGCTATGCTGTCAGCACCAAACCAGCATCATGTCAAGGTTTTTGCATTTCCTTATGTTCTTATCGCAATTAAATCTTGGTTTCCTAATTTGTTGTTTTTATGTTTTAGCATATTGGCGTTTTTTTTTTTTTCATTTTTAAGTTTTCGTATTTTCATGTTTCCGCGTTTTGGCAATGTAGCATTTGGCAATGTAGCATTTGCGTGTAATTTCGCCATGCCCTTAACAAGAGAAATTGCACAAATTAGTCACCATAGGATGTAGCAGAAGGAGTGTTTGTGTGTGTATGTGAGTGGAGGGGCTCACGCCTCCACAAGAAGAAGTTTCTTTCAGTCCCTCATCAAGTGCTTAGAACATGGATGACACCGTGGGGGTGTCATAGAGTGTTCATCGAAGAGTTATCCCGGAACGCCGCAACATTCAGCCAGTACTGTCATTTTCAGAAGTCAACGCCACGCAGCATTATCAGCTTTTCGGGCACTTAACACCGCTGTTAGCTCTCCATCCACAATCTGCTTTAACATGGAAATCTTTCATAACAGCATACGGTCGTCAGGTCTTCAAAGCTTAAAAAGAATCTCATCTTGTAGCCATTTTTTGTCCCCTGAAACGAGTGGGAGTTGACTAAAAGCTTCGTCAGCAAATGATGTCGCTGATTTTTTTTTCCTTCATGTACTTTATCGCCTTCGCTGCCACCACTGATGTATCATGTAAATGGCATAATACTGACACTGGACCAACCAGTCCTTTTTTCCTTGCTTTAACCTAACTCAAGGCCGAGCGCCAAGCCAGTTAGGAACAAGTACAATTTTTTAATTTCCCTGATATGACCCCACCCGGGTTTTATCATAGGGTTTTATCAAAATGTCATGCTTTTGACCTTTGTATAGGCGAGAGAGAAAGGAGTGTTTGGAGGCAGACATTTCTAGGAACTTCTGTGATCTACTTCAGAAGATACCTTACAGGTCATGCCGACAAAACGGACAGACCGACTGCTCGAGGGCAGGGCCTGGAACAATAAGCAGGCTCATTTTTGGAGTGTATACCTCAGACATTTTACTCCAATTTTTATCTCTATTCTGAGAGTGTGTTATGAAGTCACGTGGAGTTTGTTATAAAAACTTGTAAATTGCAGACTTTTTTCTTCTGGCGAAACAAAGCTATCCCCCGAACAATTCTCGAAACTAGACATTCCACATTCCACTGCGAATATTCATGAACAATGATTCTATCACACTTGTTCTTTATTTTGACAACACACAGACATCATCGAATGGGGAAGTTTCTGCGTATTATAAATAGATTTCGCCCAAGCATGCAGTAGTCCTCTGTATCAATCAGTACATTGACTGACTAGCATCTTTTCCAGTCAACTTGTCAAAATTTGTCAACTTGTCAAAATGGATAACTGAAAAAGATGTTAGGTTTAATGGAAAATTACAGTTGTGATATTTAAATAAAAACTTATCAAGTTCTGTTTTAAACCGTGTTAATTCGATGGAATTTGTTGTGTCGACTCGTCGAATTTTAAGTGGCCGTCGAAGTGATCCGAACAAAAATCGGACAGGACAACCGCATATATACGCCAAACAGTCTGTACCAAATCAATTTTCTTGAAATTCTCTACACCAATGGCGCCTGTGTGAAGACGAGCCTAGTCTCGATCACTACATCCGCCGTAGATAGCCTCGTTATCTCCACTGACAACTTGTTTGTCTTTAAGCCCAAAGCAGCATATTATCTGAAATGTGACAGTCATGCATATATGTATGTTACAAAAAAATGGCAGTACATTCGGGCAGTGGAACAAACAATTTGAAACCACAGCTAATTGTATAAGTTATCAGCGGGCGAGAATAGCCTGATGGCTGTAAGTGCTGCTATCTACACTCGAAACATGAAGGCCGTCTGTACGCAGGGCATTATTTTCTGTTCTGGTAGGAGTACTTCTATTTTGGTGACAACTCTAATCTGGCTGTATCCATGGATTTACACAGAAAGACAGGTAATTATAGGTTTCTTTACAGAATGGCTATTTTCAACACCTCTCGCCGAACTTTTAGTCCTGTGAGGCGTCTATTTGCATAGGCATCCCCTTTCAAGAAAATGTTCTATGTACCATTTCTGGCGTAAGATTTGAGCTGTTTATCTGTCTGTCTCATATAGTTTGGCCAAAACCGCTTAGGCAACTCAGACCAGGACTATATTAAATGTCAATGCAGATAAATATGACCATTACCTTTCCGCCTCACTTCAAGGCAACTATGAAAGTTAAGAGCAGCTTTCCCCGAACAACTTCGAAGACACTGTAGCATGTGTGGTTGACTGCAACTGGAATGTCACTCTTGCTCGTGCAACAAAATCCGCCTATGTAGCGCAATTTTCGTCAAAATTAGAAGGGCGTCAATGCAATACATGTCCATGTATATATGTAGGTAACGGTAACCACAATTTACAGATATATTTCGGTTTGTTCGTGTAGTAAGGTCAATGTGTATGATTCGGCTTTCAGTGAGTAATTTTTAGGATTCACTGCAATGTAACAACATATATGAAGCTGATAGTAACTGTCGCTCTCACTTCAGCTTTCAGCGAGACATTTTCAAATTCACTTCGATGTTAGTATCTATATATGACCTCAACTACAGTTTTGGGGAAAGACATCAGCTCGTTTCTATGGTAAATCTGTTTGTATGGGTGGACGAGAAGCGGGCTTCCACATAACTGACAATGTTTTTTATTACTCGATGCTTGTTTTTCGGTGCTACCAGGAAAGGTTTGTAGGGTGTGTTGGGGGTGGAGGTGGGGGCATCTAAGGTGGTACTTTTTAAACTTGCAATCTTATTCCATGTCCGGGTGTTGCTTGTGGGTACGGTAATCTTACACACTGGGTCACAAGATCACACATGCTACATATAGCTCTAGTATTCCGTGTGCTTGTTGGAGAGCTGGCTGTGGTCTCGTGGTTATAGGGCCTTGGCTTCCAACAGATGTGGCACATCCTGTTCGGGTTTAAAAACACGTCATGAACAAGGAATTAGTAGATTCTCCTGCTTCATGGGCTTGTGAGGCTTTGGTAAAAATTGGCGGTGAACCACGCTCGTGCGGTCTTTAGCGCAGTCTTCTGTTTGTTCAACACCATTTGTTTCATCAATATGGTGGTTCGTATCTGCATCACATCTGATAACGTTCACCACAAACTTGCCAAAGGTCGGTGAACTACCCGGGAGACCCAGGTTTATTTGATGTGTAGGACCCATATCTTATGAGAGATGAATTCTTCAGTACGATCTTAAAAAATAATCAACATCAAATCAGATCTATAGTTTGACGGTTTGGTCTGGAATGTGTCCAGGGATATATAAATGTTTTATGTATTGTCGTCTTTGTGCAGGGTTATATATATATATGTTTCATGAAACCAAACAACATGATGTCGTTTTTTATCAGGATATGAATTCGTATACATACAGCACAACACGGTCTTCTTCTTTTTTTTCCCTCTTCTTCAGCGTTAGGCATTGAATGAATTATTGCACTCGAGGGTTCTATTTTCCCCTTGGTCTATTTATTTAATAGAATGCATTCAATTGTCAGAAATATATCCCGTATAATTCCTATATCGATTTTATCATAGTCTTGCGTTTAGGGAATACATTTATTAAGGGTTTCTTATGAATACTTCACTCCTTTAGTTATCGGAGTAAAACATGTACGGTTTTGTTTTTCCCTGGCTCTGCCAGTATTTGGCTTGAAAGATACACGTTCTGACTATATTACATACATGGATACTATATTACATAGAGGCTGAGATTCATCAGAGATAATTACATGCGCTTGATCACTTCCTTGATCACTGCTGTTAATTACTTTTACGTTACACTGGAATAAACTACCATGTTTAGATGTGTACGTTCAAAGAAAATTTTACCATGTAAAAAAATTTTAAGCATGTACCGAGTGTGCACTACTTTTACAGCTGACGACGAATGTCATTTACATCTAGATATGAGATACAAAGAAAGAGTCAGTGGCAATTGTTGCAACAGGTCGCTGTTTTGCTGCACTAAATGCACACATTTCAATTTCATAAAGTTGTGTTCCATGAGGCAAACTAGTATTTATAGTCCGTTGTACACAAAGGCAAGCTGTACAATGTTTTTTCTGCTGACATGAAAAGATCTGTCCATTCGAAGGTCTTAAATAAGGAGATTTACTGATTTCCGTCAGCTACAGGTAGGCCATCCAAATTTGGCATGTCCAAGTAAAATTGTTGCCGTGCATGATTTATCAACATTGACATTATTTCCTACACCGAGATGCAAGTACCAGGCTCACACAGCAGCTCTGAGCTACAAGTATATTTCCTATAGAGCTGCAAATTATCTTCTTTTACCATTGCAGTTTTCAATCCAAAGAAACATACAAAGCTACCAGTCTATTTTATACAGACCTGCAATTCTATTTCCTACAGAACTGCAAATGTACATGTATTTTAGAGCTGCAGGCCCTATTTCCTATAGAGCTACAAATATATTTTAAACAGAGCTGTAAGTCTATTTCCCACAGAGCTATAGACATATCTCCTTCGGAGCTGCACGTCTATTTTCCACAGAGGTGCAAATCCATTTCCCACAGAGCTGTAAGTCAATTTCCTACAAACCTCGACGTATATTTCTCACAGAGCTGCAAGAATATTTCCCGCACAGCTGCAAGTCTATTTCCTGCAGAGCTACAAGGCTATTTCCCACAGAGCAGCAGGTCTATTTTCCTACAGAGCTACATTTATATTTCCTTCGGAGCTGCAAGCCTATTTCCCACAGATCTTCAAATCCAATTGACCCTATGTTTCCTACAAATTTACAAGTTTATTTTCTGTAGAACTACAATATTTCTATCCTAAAGAGCTCCACGTCTACAGATTTGCATTGCTTTTGCCTGTAAAATTACTATGTTTATTTGCCACAAATCTGTGTCTGATTTCTACAGCGTTGTAAATCAAAGCTTCCGTGAGCTGGCAACATCCAATGAACTGTCCCGCATTTCTACTCAAATTTTCCTCACCATTTCTACCTTGAACTCTTGTGGCACATTATCTGGGTTTATAGTCTTAAAAGATATAAAAGACCTGTAAATGAAGTACGCTCCACCTAAAGGTTCATTTCACACTGACACCTATTATTTTTGTGATGGCTTGGATCGTTATCATAGTGAATAAAGTGCAACGGAAGTGGTCATTCCGAAAGAGCTGAAGTACAGTGACATGGTGCATTGTTCTTGGCGGCTAAACATGCTCTGAGTGCTGTATTTCAACATTTAAGACGAATGTACAAGTAATGATACTTGCACATCTCTTACTGTATTCATATTTTAATTTTCATTCATTTTAGCATGTTTAGAAGCCAAAAAGAATCTGTGACGTTACTGTGCTCTTGCGTGTTCGATATAAACCAAACAGTCCATTGAATATAAACCTCACTGTCTTTTATTCACAGTACAAAGATGTCGACAAGTCACAACAACGGCAATTGGATTCAGCACCAAATGGCCTTTCGGGTGAAGCGTACTTGCTTAGCCAAAGGCGGTGTGTTCTTGTAGCAAAGACTGACCCACCAATCAAATTGTCTATACCCTCCAGGTCTGTCAAAAAACTGGTGATTTAGAAACTTTACCCGCAACACAAGCAAATAATTATACGAACAGTTTGAATGCCACGAGGTAAAACCGTAAAGGGATGTCGAATTAAGAATGGACAGCGCATAATTGTTACAGTGACTGTCTTGCACCATTTTATGTGTCGATACTTCGACATTTCTTGCTGTATTTACGGACTTTCATATATATAATATCTCGCTACATGAGAATGTAAATTACACACTAGTGGCACACTAAAAAGGGCGTTTTCATTTCCTTAAGCTATTCCCCCAGAAGTTATAACAAGTCGCTGATATACCATTCTGTTAATTTTAATTTTCGCCTGATAAGATTCACTTGGTAGTCCTAGAATCGTGCCAGTGACCCTTTAATTCCCGGTATAAACTATGAGAAAATCCTTTTCATTTCTCGGATGGAGACATATATGGAGGCTGAATCGATGCGTGGAGTTGGCCTGTGCGGCCGAAGTGGTTAGCGTGCCAGCACGGCACAATGACCCAGGAGCGAATCACCAATGCGGTCCTTGTGAGTTCAAGTCCTGCTCATGCTCCGGCCGTACGTAGGAAGGTCTACCACAACCTGCGGATGATCGTGAGTTTCCTCCCATCGTAATGCTGTCCGGCCGTCCGTATAAGTGAAATAGTCCTTGAGTACGGCCTAAAACACCAGTGAAATCAATAAATAAATAAAATCCGATCTCTATCTTCAATCTTAGTAGAATTTTTGTCTGTTTTCATCTTCCCCAATCTTTCATCCAAGTAACTTTACAACAACTAGTTACGTACCACCTACGTATAAACATTGTTACGACCGAAATGCGTGCCTCCAAGTTGGCAGCCAAAACAGCACAAGATTAGCGATACCGCGATACGACCCAAAACTAAGCAGCAAGGTCACAAATACTCTGAGGCTAATTGAAATGAGCTATGATTATGCGGTGAATTAAAGATTAGATCATCAAAAAACATAAATCCGTGTTCTAATTTAAACACATGTCCATTAAAAAACCAAGAGAGCACATTCCTGGTTTAGGCCTTTATATAAAAACGTCATCTCTAATACCATGTTGACGAAAAGGATGCGATTGTAGCAATAAAAAAAAATCACTTGAAAGTCTGTCATAGATAGAGATGCAAATAAATAATGCAAACGCTCTTTGCCAAGGGCAGAAGCTTTTTTCAAATGCTGCAAAGAGAGCTGATTATAAATTCCATCGGTTTTCCCGCATGGGATAAAAAAAAAACACCTTCGTACATTTTAATGTAGAAAAAGTGCTTACACAGTACCGTCATTTCCCGTCGGAATTGTGTAAGCCTGCAAAAGTTAAACTTTATCGTAAGTACTTTTTTTTATTTTATAACTTAAGTCAAAGATACTCCTTGATCTAGCGGTTAAGTGCACGTGCCTTTCAATCACGACACCTTGTGTGCAGGTTTCAACCCGGTCTTGAACAGGGGATTTGTATATCGAATTTGTAGTGGAACCGTCATGACGACAATAAGTGGCAGGTAGCTCTCATGTGCGCCATCTGACTTTAGGTGAAGACCACTTGTTTCCCACCAATATGTGTATATATGTACCCGTACGGCACACGTGGAAAATTTCTCCACCTACTTGCCAAAGATTTGCCTTGGGTATTCCGGTTTCATCTACCCATAAAACTCATGGATGTCGTAGGCGTGAAAAATTCGTCAGTATGGGGTTAAGCAACAGTTGAGTAAATCGTAATGTATTCCTTTAAGTGAATAAAACTTGGCCCTTCAGGACATCATGTTTGTATTTACTCTCGAGTAAAAATATAAATATGGACATGAAAATATATATGTATGTATTTATACGCATGTCTAGCTGACAGGTGCTTGTTGGTTTACCGCCTGTTACCCCCTGGAGATAATGACGCCGATTTCATGAATAAACACATAGCTATCTTATCAATATTAGACAGTTGTTTTTATATTACCAGACAAGAAATTAATTCTTTCACATCAATAAAACACTTTGCTTCGCCCGTTGGGAATTTCATTATAACTGAATACAGTCAATTGCCACAGATATACATTTCCCCCGGGAATCAATGGCGTTTTTCATTTGTTGAGAGACATGTACATGTATATTTTCACAAGTCAGCATGAGAACATATTTTATATTTTGAAATAAAGGGCCTGCTTTTGTTATTATTATTTCAATTCCTGTTTTCGGTCCGAATACCTGAAAAAAGGACATACGTGCAGGGCCTGGTTGTTCAAAACTGGTTTAAGACCCAATATCAGATTTAACTTTAAGTTTTTAATTTTGTACTTAGTCTAAAATCATGTGCACCAGTATATTAAATACAAACTAAAACTACTGCTGTTGTACTTTGATTTTAGAGAACTGCATTAGCTGCTCATTTTGGATGAAATTTTAAATGTAAAATGATTTAATATCAGTATTAGCTAATACAATTTCGACCAACTGAGTGGTATACAAAATGTCGCCAATGGGAGCAAAGCGAAAGAAAAAATAGAGAGCTTAGCGTTAGAGGCGGCTAATTTGCAGCTCTCCGGTTTGGTTCAGGTGAACATTCGCTTGGCTACATGACCATGCTGTAAAAACATTTAAGTAATCTTTCCAAACATAATAGGTCATTGCATACTAACTCTGTTTAATGTGGTTTTCGAATTACAAATGGTTTCTGGAATGTCTTTATGCCATTCTAAAAGCTTCTCGCTTTTTTGTTATTCAATAACATGTCCCTGCTGCAATGAAATGTCGAATGAAATGTGAAATAACATGTCCTCGCCGCAGTGAAATATCAAATAAAACTGTAAAATAACATGTCGTCGCCTCAATGAAATGTGGATGAGATTTATTTATTTGATTGGTGTTTTACGCTGTACTCAAGAATATTTCACTTATACGACGGCGGCCAGCGTTATGGTGACTTTAGCAGCATTGTGGGTACAGCCCGGGGGAAAATCCACGACCATCCGCAGGTTGCTGGATGACCTTCCCACGAACGGCAGGAGAGTAAGCCAGCATGAACTGGACTTGAACTCACAGCGACCGCATTGGTGAGAGAATCCTGGGTCATTACGCTAAGTTAGCGCCCTAACCAGCTGAGCCACGGAGGCCCCGTGGATGAAATACTGCAATCTTTAATTCATTCCCATACATTCAGGAGCCAAAAAAAACAACAACCCAGCAATCTGATTATCTGTGTATCACACAGAAGTGGTTAGGAACACGGGAGATAATCCTAATTGTACCTTGATCCAACCTCTTGGAATGCTAAACAGAAACATATATGTCGATTTGACAGAATTCTTCTGCACAATAACAGGTAATCTCAACACAAATTTTTAAAATGTCTGGTTCAAGTTCGAGTCCTTCAAACTTCATTTGCAAACAGCACAACCCTCCCGCTTTTGTGGCGAGACAAAAAAAATATTTTGTAAGCAGCACTCCATCAATATCGTTTCATTCCTGTCAATATTTTTTCGACAAATCTTTTAGGTCAACAAAAGAAAAATGGCGATGTCTGAGAAGACAGCTATCCGTTCCAAAAAAGTATGCTTTGTTTGTCTAACCGGTGTCTTAGAACATTCATACCAAATGGCACTCGCACCCAGGCATCTTAACAGTTACTTACAAACTCCTGACAGCGAATGCTCAGCTCCCAGTTATCGCTTTAAACTACTGCAACTAAGCGTTTTTTTTATGGCTCTACTCGCGGCAATCACCAGAAGCCCATTGTAGAGGCATGAAAAAATTTGAAGAAATTGCCCGAAGTGGTTTTTACCTAAGTACACCGTGTCAGTGCGGTTAACCAAATAGGCCATGTGTTATGGTCAAATATTAGCTTCTTTTCGTGATGTTTTCTTTATTGTCTTGTTGGGTTTTATATCATTTATTCATATACATACATATACTTTGTTATGATTATGCATTGAATAAAAATTGTTTACTTATGTTTGGATTCGTGCTTTTATTTATTAGTCGTTAGTTCCTCGTCACGAAAGGTTATCGAGTACGCTTGCGCTATTTTGAGGATCGTGACGGTAAATGTCACATACAACTCGGTACCTTGATTGCCTGTGATAAGGGTATGTACGTATGTAAGATAGCCAACGTTCATGCATTTAACTGTTCCTGATAATATTTAGGCTTACCTTACGGCAATCAAGCGCTTTGTTAGTAACTAAAATAGTGAAAATAAAGAATATGGAAGTTATCAAATGGCGAGTATGGCCATTTGACCTTGATCCCAGTGCTACAGATGAGGGGCATGCAGGCGTAAATGCGCTTAAAAATTCAATGATACGCCTCTAAAATTGAACAGAGCGTACTGAATACGCATGACGATTTGTGTGTACGTCTAAACTCCTGAAAGCTATAGCGTGCATGCGAGATTGAAAACAAACACCCATGTCAAAATCGAAAGTAGATCTCCAAAGTGGTTTACGTGCGTTACGCTCTCCACGACGTCTTAGTTTTCAAAAACCGAAGGTTACAGCACAACATCATGTACCACTTCAAGCAGTCGTGGAGAATGACTACTGTGATATTTGTATCTGTGACATTTTCTAATGTTTGCAATGAAGAGGATGTAGTAAGGGCAAAAAATGGTCATTTAGGTTACTACACAGCAAGTTCTGCTACTGTATTGCATTAAATCATCCTAATATTGCTCCTAATGTATTGTTTTAATTCTACACCGATTGTCAGTTTTTTGTGCTAGGTTGTAAAACAAATTACCATTCGCACTAGGCAAGCCACCATAGAATGAATTGATACTGCAACACCTGCCATTACAACAAAATGGAAAAGTAAAGTTGTCAGAGAGTGAGTTATTGGAATAAACCCAGTAGGCTTACAGGTTGAGGTGTAATAAATAAATGTATGAGAGGCATTCAAATATATTCCTGATGATGAAGAGCTGAAATGATTAATTTATTCTAGAATGTTATATACACATATCTACTTGTAGTCCTATATGTAAGAAGAAGAATCTCTGTACCAGTACGAGTAGGTCTATGTATGCATGTATGCGTGTCTTTCTCAACCTCCTTCACACATTCCAGGTGTATTGCTGGGGACCCAAAATAGTCAAATGTTGAATATTTTTTTAAAATGTGTGCTGCGGGAGGCTTATCCGCTACTCCGCGGAGTAGGCAGTACCGAACTACCTCTGAAAATGATCTGTAGCACTGCTTGACACCTTGGGTTACTGTCCAATAGTTGAACTTCCCTACCGCGTGAATCCCAACAAACTTATAATACAAAGTTTGTCATGGTCCGTTGAATAAGTTATCTGTTAAATTGTGGAATTACGTTTGCTATATGTGATGTACATTTGCATATAATAATGAAAAGATCGAAAAATGGTTGACAGGTTGACAGGAACCATTAATTATTTACATCAGTTGAATTTAACATTTTTCAACATTTGTTTAGGATCATTCAGCCCATGATATTCGCGGTGTGATTCGCTATTTAATAATTTTTCAGTTATATGACGACGATGAGTCATTAGGTATGTACATATATTGTGTCTTCTTGTGGGGCAAGGGCGAGTTCATGCCGCCAAAGTGCTGCCGACAGTAGCATGCCTAAGACACTAGAGATGACAACCAACCCATTCACATTATACTGACACCGGGCCAACGAGTCATGATTCTTTGCTTTAACCTCCCAGTGCTGAGTGTTAGATGAGGCAAAAACAAGTAAACAAGTCCTTAGTATGACCCGTCCCCGGTTTGATCCCGGGTTTCCAGACCTCGAGGCGGACACCTTTTCCCATGATGCCCACTTAGTCCATAACTTCCTGATAATTCCAGATTGTCTTCATACCCATTCCGTATAGTCATATAGTCGACCTTTATCACAGGCCACAAAATGGGTCCATGGTTTGCTGGTGCTGCCAGTGATGCACACCGAGTATATCATGTTCTGTGGGCTCTCGGTGCCCGAGGTGGTTAGCGTGCCAGCATGGCGTAATGGGCCAGAAGCCTCTCACCAATGCTTTTGTTGTGTGTTCAAGTCCACCTCATGCTGGCTTCCTCTCCGGCAGTACGTGGAAATGTGTGTCCGGAACCTGCGCATGGCTGAGGTTTCTCCAAAGCTGTGCCACCATAATGCTGGCCGTCGCCGTATACAAGTGAAATACTCTTCAGTACGGCGTTATAAACCAATCAAATAAATAAATAAATCATACACTGCCGTGGCGTGTGTTACTTGTTTTAATTGGCTACGCCAATTATCAGTTTTCTCACCTAACACCTTGTTTGAAAGAAGTTTGCGTTTTAATTAAAATTCCTTTGTCTCGATCATTAGTAGGTACACATAATTACAAAGTTCTCCATTTCGCGTGTAAACCCATGGCTACCAAACACGCTACCCGTTTGTTTTTCATATTTTTTTTACAAACTTATTGTTTACCTACTTGCTTTGCGTCTATCAACATACTGAAGGAGTTTTCTTTATTACTCAAAAATGTATAAGGTAGATGGATCCCTTTTACCGCCTCGGCTAAACATGGTTTGTTATACGCTAATATGTCATCAGTACACCGTCTTGTACTTCGGATTGAGACGTATTTCATCCTTTTTAGAGTAATCGCCATCGACCCGAGGGGACATATCTGGAGGGAAAAGCTGCCATGTGCCCCTGCTGGAATTCCTGGGATAGGGGCAGGGATCAGTAAAGAGCTCATCTGTTTGTCAAATGTTCATAAAAAGATCCTCTGAAAGACCGACTTTTTGCTGGATCTTATTTCAATGACAAACTCTTGCAAAATCAAGAAGTTTTGATGTCATGCAATAAAATCTTGACGGATAGTAAAAGTCTGTAGAGGTTAAAGGCCTGAACATCTGTATTTTGCTTTATATTCGAAAAAGTGGCACTTTGGATCTGTTGAGGTTACTAGGTACTTTGCATGTCATAAACAATCCTTAGTACAATGTCGGCGCGCCCTGATCAACAATTTTCTTACAACATTGTGCTGCGAAGGTTTCAGGCGACAAAGCATAAAAATTAAAGCAAATCAACTTGCCACCGGCCAACGAATCAGTCATGCTTCGGAACACCATCCCTTACAGATGTGCAAACATAGATTACTTTAAACGCAAAAGTAGTTTTTGATCAGTTTATTGTGTACACGGTTCCCTTAGGTGTACGTCGAAGTTTTTCTGTCCTGTGGCTGTAAAATAGTATACAAGTCTGTCCGTGTCGTTTGTTAACGATGTATAGCTATAGCTATATCTATAACAAATTAATATATATATATATATATATATATATATATATATATATATATATATATATATATATATATATATATATATATATATATATTACGGAATGTGCTGACATTTTGTGCTACATTGCCCTTATCTGTGAACATCTCTGTTCTGAATTAACAGAAAATGGCGTTACTGAAGGTATCATAAAAACTCGACAGCCTCTCGCCATTTTTCTCAGCCTCAGAGCTATTTTTTTAGACTTACAACATTTGCTTTTAGCATACAATATTTACAATACACATTAACCCAAACAATTTGAGATTGTGAAATACTTACTGTACCTTAGATGTCCTTCATTGTGCACACTAACAGTATATGTAGTTTAGAATTAAAACGGTTAACATTTGTGGGTGTAAACCAACGCCTTTTGTCAGATAACCGACCGTCTCCCAAATATGAAATCCGAGCTAAAACAGCAAACGTTGCATTCCAGCCAGCTACATCATTTTCTAAAGGTCTGACAGTCCCAGCGGATCAGCGTTTAAAAGTCTGAGATCGCTGTGCAACGTATTTCATATGAAACTAGATTCTGAAAAGCGGGCTTCGACCTCACGCTAATTGCATAACAAGCCGATAAAGATGTGCGGTTGGTTGCTGAATTTGACATAACTAGGTGAATCTGAACACGTTCCGGGTTGCCTCGTCATTACCAGCTGCCTGTGGAATTGCTATAACATGACAGACAAATAACGATCTCTGACAACAGTTGTTTTTTTACACACTGGTCTATCATGATCAAGTTTGAAACGAGTGAATTCTTGGAATGCAGACTTCAACTTGACCCTAAATTTATGGTATGCCGATGAAGCTGTGCTGCTCTCATGACGTTCTAAGCTACCTTGTCTTTGAGAGCAGCAAATAGAATTGCCGTGTAACCAAACAGACATTTAGTGCCGTCTAACAACGTTCAATCATTTTATACCGGTGTATCAGGTTCGAGTTCAGGTTCGTGAATTCCTATTAGTACATTCTGAAACAAAATAAAACATCAATCAAGATTATCTCCATACAATCGAAATGTTATCAGGAACGAGGGAGATAATCCGATTTGTAACTGAATCCAACGCGTTGTAAGGCGTAAACAGTAACATGTATATATCGCTTTGACAAAATTGTTCTGCGCAATAACAAATCACTGCAAGAAATATTTTAAGGTGTCCAATTTGAGTAATGTATTCTTGAAATTTCATTGCAAATAACCCAACTCTTCCGCTAATGTGGCGAGAGAAAAACATTTTGTGCAAGCAACACTCTATCAACATGGTATCATTATTGTCAGTTTTTTTAAATCTATTACAAAACAAAAAAGTCGATGTATGAGAAAACAGCAATACTCTCCAAAAGATCTTTTGTATATTGCTTATGGTTGTGTGTGATTTTTTAAAAAACAACACGTCATCCGTACACCGACTTGTACTTCCGATTGCGACGTGTATCCTCGTTTTGAAATAATTGCCATCGACCCAAGGGGACATGTCTGGTGTGAAAAACTGCCAGTGGCCCTGGGGGGAATTCTTAAGGTAGGGGCAGGGATCAAGAAAGAGCTTCTCTGTCTGTCAAATGTCAATAATGAGTTTCACGAAGAGACTGACTTTTGGAAGGATCTTATTTTAGGACAAACTCTTCCAAAATCAAAAAAATTGAGGTAATGCAATAAAATCTTGACAGATAATAAACACCGGTCTTTTGCTTTTCAGTCGAAAAAAGTGGTACTTCGGATCTGTAAAAGCCGTATACAATCCTTAGCACAATATCAATGGGCCCACAAAAAAAATTATCTTACAAAGTTGTGCAATGAAGGTTTCACTCGACAAAGCATACAAAAATAAAGAAAGTCAACATGCCACCGGCCAACGAATCAATCATACAGCCCTTACAGACATGCAAATACCAGTCACTTTAAATGCAAAAAAGTGGTTTAGATTAGTTTATTATGTACACGGTTCATTTAGGTTTACGTCGAGGATTTTTCTCTCCTGTGACTGTAAAGCGGTGCACATTTCTGTCTGTGACGTTTATTACCTAAACGATGTTGAGCTATAGCTATATTGCGATAAAACACATGCACGTGTAAGGTCTACACTATAGAATGTAATAACAAACTAACATATATATATTTACAGGAAAATGTGTTGACATTTTGGGCTACAGTGCTTTTCTGTTCTGCCCGAGAATCAACAGCCAATTCCTTAACTACAAGCCATTATAAAAGCTCGACATCGTCTTGTGTTTTTTCGCAGCCTGAGTGCTATTTTTTTCAGACCACAGCATTACCTTTATAAAGTATTTACAGTACACATTAAATCTAATCATTTGTGCTTGTAAAATACTTATTTTACCTTAGACATCGTAAAATAGAAACAAAAATTGAGTACATTTACACTCTATGTACTTTAGAAACGAAACGGTCAACATTTGCGAGTGTGGAAGCCAACGCCTTTTGCCAGATACCTGAACATTTACCAAACATAAAGTCACAGCGAAAACAGCGAACAATGCATTCCATCAAGCTGCATCATTGCCTAATGGTCTTACAGTCTCAGCAGACCAGCCATTTAAAAGTCAGCAAAGGCCCTACATTCAACATAAGCTCTCTGTTAAGCGTTTTTCCTATGGAACTAGTTTCTGATACGCGGACTTCGACCTCACGCTAACAGGCCGATAAAGCTGTGTTGGTGGCTGCTGAATTTGACATAACTAGGTGAATCTGAACACGTTCTCGGTTACCTCGTCATTACCAGTAGAATTCCTCTAACATAACAGGCATTTAACAATCTCTAACAACAGTCGTTTTCCTATACACCCGTGTATCACGTTCATGTTTGAAACTAGTTTCTACTTGGAATGCTGACTTCAACTTGACCCTAAATGTATGATATGCGGATGAAACTGTGCGGCTCTAATGACGTTCTAGGCTACCTTGTCTTTAAGGGTAGCAAACGAAATTGCCATGTAACGAAATAGACATTTAGTAATGCCTAACAACGGTCAATTCTTACATACCGTTGTATCAGGTTCGAGGTCCAGATGCTTCTCTGTGGGCGCGAAGAGCGGTGTACTGGGCTCTGATGCGTCAGCCTGATCCCAGGCTTGATGAAATGGTATACCAACATCCTTTAGAAAAGGCTTTATTGCATGGGTGTGAAAGACATAATATAACGAATTGTATAGTGGGATGATTCATCGGAAACTGTTTTCTGCTAAATGTCAGTCTGAGTGTAACTTATCACCATATGATGGATGTGTTGAGGGAGTAATCGCACTGTTATAATACTCGATTCTGGGAACGGCTGACGCCAAAGGTCGTAGACTGTCTCAAACGTCGAAATGTCAAATGACTTGCTGAGATTTGGCATTGTGGATGTGGAAAGCATCACTGTAATATTACAGATATTCTACACCAAAAGTGTCTTGTTTCCTATTTCTTATGATTTGGATGTTGTGATTCTCGTATCGAAAAAAATAGCATGTCCTCGCCAAAATACAACATAGATGAAATGCTGCCTATATAGCGATTAACTCTCAATCATTCAATCACATGTTCGTCAATTCCTATTAGTACATTCTGAAATAAAATAAAACATCAATCAAGATTATCTGCATGCAATCGAGATGTTATCAGAAACAAGGGAGATAATCCGATTTGTAACTTCATCCAACTCTTTGTAATGCGTAAACTTAAAAATATCGCTTGGACAGATTTTTCTACACAGTAACAGATAATTGCAAGAAAAACTGGTGTCCAATTTGAGTAATGTATTCTTGAAATTTCATTGCAGATAACCCAACGCTTCCGCTCATGTGGCGAGAGAAAAAAATGTTGTGAAAGTAACACTCCATCAGCATGGTATCATTATTGTCAGTTTTTTTAAAATCTATTACAAAACAAAAAAAGTCGATGTATGAGAAAACAGCACTCCTCTCCAAAAGATCCTCTATATATTGCTTTTGGTTGTGTGTGATTTGTTAAACGACAACATGTCATCCGTACACCGACATGTACTTCCGAATGCGATGTGTTTCCTCCATTTTGAAATAATTGCCATCGACCTAAGGGACACGTCTGGTGTGAAAAACTGCCAGTGTCCCTGCAGGGAATCCTTAAAGTAAGGGAAGGGCAGGGATCAAGAAAGAGCTCCTCTATCTGTCAAATGTCAATAATGAGTTTCACGAAGAGACTGACTTTTGGAAGGATCTTATTTCAAGGACAAACTCTTCCAAAATCAAAATTTTTGATGTTACGCAATAAAATCTTGACAGATAATAAACATCTGTAAAGGCTGGAGGCCACAACATTTGTCTTTTGCTTTTCAGTCGAAAAAAGTGACACTTCGGATCTGTAAAAGCCGTATACAATCCTTAGCACAATATCAGTGGGCCCACATAAAAATTTTCTTACAAAGTTGTGCAATAAAGGTTTCATGCCACAAAGCATACAAAAGAAAAGTCAACATGCCCACGGCCAACAAATCAATCATACAGCCCTTACAGACGTGCAAATAGCAGTCATTTTAAATACAAAAAGTGGTTTTAGGTTGGTTTATTGTGTACTCGGTTCGTTTGGGTTTACGTCGAGGATTTTTCTCTCCTGTGGGTGTAAATTCTGTCCGTGTCGTTTATTATGTGAACGATGTTGAGCTATATCTATACTGCGATCAAACACATGGAGATGTTAGGTCTGCACTCCAGAATGTTTCATCAAATTTATATGTATATTTGCAATAAAATGTGCTGACATTTTGGGCTACGGTGCGTTTATGTGTGAACATCTCTGTTCTGCCTGTGAAGTAACAGCCACTCACGTTACTACAAAGTTTCCTAAAAGCTCGAAGTCGTCTCGTGTTTTTTCGAAGCCCAAGTGCTTTTTTTGTTTCAGATCTACAACATTTGCTCTTGTAAAGTATTTACATTACTGAGTAATCCTTAGCATTTTGCTTGTAAAATACTTATTTTACCGTAGATATCGTAAAATACAGATATTGTGTACATTTACACTGTGTAGAGTTTAGAATCTGTAAGCCAACGCCTTTTGCCAGATACCTGAAGATTCACCAAACATAAAGTCACAGCGAAAACAGCGAACAATGCATTCCATCCAGCTACATCATTGTCTAATGGTCTTACAGCCTCAGCAGACCAGCCATTTAAAAGTCAGCAAGTGCCCTACATTCCACATAAGCTCTCTGTAAAGCATTTTTTCCTATGAAACTAGCTTCTGATACGCGGACTTCGACCTCACGCTAACAGGCCGATAAAGTTGCCTGCTGAATTTGACACAAATAGTTGATTCTGACGACGTTCTCGGTTACCTCGTCATTACCAGTGGAATTCCTCTAACATGACAGGCATTTAACAGTCTCTAACAACAGTCGTTTTCCTATATACCGGTGCATCATGATCAAGTTTGAAACTAGTTTCTTCTTGGAATGCTGACTTCAACTTGACCCTAAATGTATGGTATGTGGATGAAGCTGTGCGGCTCTAATGACGTTCTAGGCTACCTTGTCTTTAAGAGCAGCAAACGGAATTGCCATGTAACCAAACAAGCATTTAGTAATGTCTAACAACGGCCAATTCTTATATATCGGTGTATCAGGTTCGAGTTCCAGATGCTTCTCTGTTGACGTGATGATCGGTGTGAGACGCCAGCCAGTTTCCAGGCTTGATGAAATGGTATACGTTCATCCTTGAGAAAAGCTTTAATGTCTGTGTGTGAAAGACATAATATTACAAATTGCACTGTAGGATGATTCATCGGAAACTGTTTTCTGGTAAATATCAGTCTGAGTGTAAGTTGTGAACATATGGATGTGTTGATTACACTGTTCAATTATTCAATGCTAAGAACGACATATGCCAGCATTTATAGACAGCCCCAAAGGCTAAAATGTCAAATGACTGGGATTCGGCAATGTAGATATGGAAACCCCCACTGTGTTATTACAGAGATTGTATACTATACCGTGACTAATTGATGTTGTGGCCAGACAAAACCTCCTCCTGCGTTGGGGAAAAATACAAACTAGAAACTTAAATGGACACTAATATTGTACACCCAACTAGTCGCCGCTAGCGCTCATATAGAAACATGGTTACAGATCTAAAACACGATCCGTCATAAAGACTAATATGTCACTGTTACCGACGGAAAGGTTTGTTTATTTTATTGCGCGTTAAAGCGAACCTGAGATTTACAAAGAGAAATATGTCCGGGTGGGTAAAGAAGATGGATAACGGACAGCTACCTCGAAAACACCTGCACACAGTATTATGTAAATTTGAAGATTCCATGCAATACATGTCTCGGTTGCTAAGAAATATGGATTCAATTTAATTGCAAGAACACAGACCGTCTTTATTATTTGTATGTATCCCCTCGCTGTTGCCTGATCACGAGGTGTCAGATGACAGCAGTTAACATTATCGATCGTCGCTGTAAGATTTTATGTCGCATTTTACAACACCAGAAGAGGTGTTTATTCTCCTAGTGACACTTAACCTTCTAGAGAGTTTTCATTTCTCGATACCCAGGAGGAAAACATTTGTTTTATATCTATAAGCGGTTAAGTAACCTGCAAAAGAAATCGTTTTATGCACAGAAAATGAAAAACAAGGTAATAAAACGACTGAATTTCGTCTTAGCCGCCAGCTGGAGTCAAAAGTTAAATGCGTTAAATGCAAGTCCATTATTCCTATGTGACATGTTTTCACATTCTTGTATATGTGAGATGGGTTGGCCAAATGTATGTGCATAAATCAACTAAAAACGAGAATTAATTGTTCGTCACAACATTATTTCCTTTTATGTTCACACAGAGCATGCTGCTTTAAAAAAATTTTGCTACTGCCTTCGATTTTTTGCATAAGGTTTTATGGTCATCAAATTGTTTAAACACACAAGATGTACGTTTGTGCGTTTTAGACGAAACTCCAGTGATAACGTTTCTACAACGGGTTATGATACATTTGCTAATGGTTATCGCTTGCCTTCTGACTGTCTTGATGTAGACCTCGTATCTGAATTTCGATAAAGCAATATAGATACATCGCACTAGGGTTTACATGCAAACACGGTTTAGGATTGCTTGGACACATGAAGAATAAAAATAAGCGCAATGAAAGGGTTCAGAAAACCTAGTAATGACTATACGCAACCTAGAATTTAAATGTTCACCATTTTTGTACGCTTGGGTGATATATTTATTTGATTGTTGTTGTACGCCGTACGCAGGAATATTTCACTTCTACGGCAGCGGCCAGCTTTATGACAGAAAACCGGTAAGATTTGGCCGTTTGAAGCCTCAACCATACAGTGTTGGAAGAAAGTATCTTATCGGAGCGCACCGTTTTGTATTCAGGGATTCCTTTAAGGCGTATGAAGCCTCGGGCTTGAACTTCGTGACCTTCAGAGTGGGAAGTAAATAACAAATGGTAAAGCCCTCAGCCTCAACAGACCTTTACCATCACTCAAGAATTTGTTGCATGACATGAAAACTTTTTGAATTTCCAAATTTGTATCATTTATATAAGAACCTGTCAAAAGCCAGTCGCCCAGTGTATCGTTTGACAGACACAGAAGCGCTCTACTGATCCCTGCTTCTGCCCCAGACAGTCCTCTGAGAGGCAGAGGCTGACTCTTATACCAGCTATGACCTCTAGCGATTTCTCTTTGCGCTCTGCATAATAAATAGGTTGAATAGGTCAAGCTCTGGTCGGTTCGGTGTCAGCACAAGGTTGGGACGTCATCTATGGTGTCTTCTGTATGGTAGTGTTCACTAAAAACATATCTGTTGCAAAGGAAACCGTCATGACATGAAAACAAACCAAGTATTTCCACCGTTTTAAGTCTTAGGTATTACCCCATTCGGGATTTGAACCTCAGCTCAACCGTTTGTGAAGACGCATTAACCACTACACCACTGTGCAGTGCTTACGTCACAGATGATGTAGTCTTTACTTCTGTAACTAACTATATATAGTTGAAGTGGAGTAAAACAAACTTTACCCGAAGTTATAGAAGACTTCAGACGGCACATCTTACCTGGACTTGTAATTGTACAGTTTATCTTTCAACCCCCAGGACACGGCATCAGTTAGGGGAATCCTCCAGATTCTCAGGCCATAACGGCTTTCGCACCATTGGGGGCAATGGAACGATCGACAGCGCCTCAAGAACCTTAATTAAAGTGAGATTGCAAAAGGTTTGTCGGCGATAACTTGCATGAACCTTGCACCAAATTCACACAACGTCACGTGAAAAAATTGTCGTCACTCCCGGCGATCTACTGCTGGCACTCCAATTTCTCAACTCATGAAACTGACAACCGTTGCATAAGTATTATCACGTGATAGAGCTGGACGTGAAGTCAAACACAAGAAAACTTTATTGTTGAGCTTCTTTTTGAATGCTTGATACGAATTTTTTTTCCATTTTATTTGATGTACGCACAGAATTATTGTACTAACAACTATAATTGTTTAGCGTATAAATTGTAGGAGGAACGTATGAATGACTGGCATGACGCCATTATAGATAGATCGTAGCAAGTGTCCGTGTGAGGATATATTG
The DNA here is from genome assembly GCF_032854445.1 of Liolophura sinensis. Classification (NCBI taxonomy): domain Eukaryota; kingdom Metazoa; phylum Mollusca; class Polyplacophora; order Chitonida; family Chitonidae; genus Liolophura; species Liolophura sinensis. Next base: position 9,242,369 of record NC_088305.1, on the reverse strand, counting down.
GAACCACCAAAGATCAACAAGATACACCGGTGTCTTTCGATCGTATTACCTACCAATGGCTGTATAAATCGATCACTGGGGCCAGAACATGCGCTGTGAGGAGTATGTAAAGTAACTGTCTTCACGGCTACGTGTGAATACCACGTGACTTATGTCTAATGAGACATGACACAACAAAGGAAAAAGACATTCCTTTCCGGTGGTGGAGAGGGGGAGGGGGAGGGGTTGAATGCCCTTTAAAATATCGACGTATTCTTTTATCTGGCTCAAAAGCTTTGCCTTAAAAAGTGACAAAGCTAAAACTGTTATGATGGAGTGTTGCCTTCACAGCAGTTTTTTCCCTCGCTACAGCAATGTCTAAAATAAAAAGTGACATACGTGTCCTCGGACATAAAGATTGTTTGTGCTTATGTCAAAACGTCATGTAAATTTTCATTGAGGATTCATAGAGGTCAGATCAAGTTACAAATCGGATTATCTCCCTTGTTCGTTATAACTTCTTAACAATACACAAGTAATACTGTTCGATTCTCCTAAAAATAAAACCTGATAAGAAATCACGCCAACAAAAATCACTGATTGTACTCGTTGTTAGGTTGGATGAAAAACAAAATTTGTACTGTACATATTCACCCTTGCACTCTCTGAACGTCGTCCTGTCGAGGTATTTATCGTATACCTATGAATTGGTAGAGCGTCCGCTTCGGGAGCGGTAGATTTAGGGTCAATCCTGAGTCGAGTCACACGTAAGACCTTAAAAGAGGAAGTTGTAACTTCCTCGCTTGACGTTCAGTATGAAGGGGAAAGTGCAACGACTGGTTGGCCCGTATCAGTATAATGGCTCGGTCGGGGCTGCTTACTTGCCTTCGGTTAGGCGTCTCGGTGAAGCAGTACAAGATAAAAAAAAAAGCGGTGGATATCCGTCCTGCAACAAGGAGACACATTACATGCACTCTAAGGAATCCTTCGACGTCATATGACTGAAAAATTGTTGGGTACGACGTTAAACCCCAAGCACTCACTCACTCACATACGCTTGCGTGTTACCCGCCTGATACAGAACCGTGCGATATTTTTCCATATCACCATCCTCTGAACATTCGCACGCGCTGAACTTCTTTCACACTCTGACTGGGGAAGCCGATGCAGTAATGTCCTTGAAACCTTGGAAAACGTTTAATTTTCTACACTGTCCGCATCACATTATCAAAGGCAAACTGTTTATAATAATTATTTGCGTCAACTTCTTGTGTCGTCTGAAGATGATTTTTTGTGTGACCAGATTTCATTCCGTGGCGAATACAGTTGTCATTGCAGGCCAGATTTACCGTTCAAACCATCTGCTCATTAGGTGTCATCGCCATTTTACCTCGGCATCAACTACAGGGAGCACCCTTCTCCAACTTCACATTCCACTTGAAGTTCCGATAGCCATTAACTTTGATGACGAATGCAGAAACTTTAGAAGTTTTGAAAGACTTTCTGTCATACAAGTCGGCGTGCAACTCAATAATTTGGTAAATTATTGAAGCTACACGTTCACTTGCAAAGTAGGTCAATTCTTTTTGCCACATACAAATCTGAACTATATTCTATTTCAGAGATGCCACTGGTCAGTCGCAACCCAGATGAAGTTTAGATTTTTGTTTTGTTTTTTAAAAATTGACCGTGTGTTGATAGAAAAATGTTTTTGGAAGCACAGTTACATGTACAGGATGTTTTATAAAATACCTTTTCATCGTCTTACACGACTTTGCGTTTGTCCGTTTTTTTTTTTTTTTGGTTTTTTTTTTCTCCTTTTTTTCCTCCTATAACCTGTGGTTGTGAACTATTGAAATACGCTATGTTTAGAACAGACTGCACGTGCGTGTAAGGGTTTCGAAGCGTTGAGCAGGCCATGCGTCACCAGATACTACGCAAAGCAACATAGTGGAAGGTACATACCTGGATTTTAATGTCTCAAAATAACTTTAATAGGAGGTATATGATAAATAGATTATCAGTACACTGTGCTGATCTGGACTGTTGTATCGCTCTTCTGCTCTGCGGCTGCGTTGCTGCATTGACCTCGCCATGCAGGCTCGGTCGAAACGGCAACGCAACCGCACAGAATGCGAGCGATACAAAAATGCAGACCAGCACAGTGCACCAATAATCTCTATACATCTGGGGGGTAGAGAGGTACCCTACATACATTTACTTTCCCAAATTTAAACGATCTTGTACAAGTATACCCCCTCTGCAGAGAAAATATAACATTGATTACCGTTGGGCATATACAACTCTCTCGAATGTTGGCCTACACGCATGTATTCCATTAAAACGAAATGCCCAACGGATCAAGGTAGCTGTTTTATTCATGTGCAACAGTTCCCGTGTTATCTGTTGATGAAAAACACATCCCTAAAGGTCGTTATTCATTGGCGCGTGATTTCCAGCCACATAACGAGAGGTATCGGTTCAATCCCGGAATTTAACATCTTTAGTTGTAACAGCCAGTGGCATTAAGTTTTCTCTAACAAAGGTCGTTTTCTTATATACTGATGTATCAGGTTCAAGTTTTAAAGACTCCTTTGTGGATTTACTGACTTCTCTTCTGGCCTGTGAGGAGCCAACCAGATCTCAGGCTTGATGAAACGGTATACCGGACATCCATGAGAAAAATAAAACCATAAATGAATGTTAATTTGGATTTAAAAACGTGCCTGAGATTATACAAAGAGACATTAATCGTGATAAGTACAAAGGAGGGAAAACGGGCAAAATATCACCCAATAAAAAGGCATATTGGAAGATTTCATACAATATATCTCTCGCTTACTTGCAAATCTAGTTTGAATTTTAATTACTGATTGTTTTGATCATTTACACTTATCCTCTCTCTCTCGCTTCTGCATGAGGCTAAGAGTGGCAACAGTTGACAATATCGATCGTCGCTTTAAGATTTTATATTGCACCCATCTGTGTTCTAAATCACTATGCAGAAGCGGTGTTTATTCTCCCCATGACACATAACCTGTGCTCTTGAGTATTCATTTCGGGATGTTGAGGAGGACCGCTTTTATTTTAAGAGATCATTAGGCATTGCGTAAAAAAAATCGTTTTATGCGCTAAAAATGATAAAGCGTTCTCAAACATATAGAACTTTGACTTAGTCAACAACAAGTTTTTGTATTTAAATGGAGTCCAATTTTGAATTAATGAATGATGTGCCTGTATAACAGTCTGGCCTGTGTCCTATGGGTTTACAAACCATGGTCCCCTAGGACCGTAACTTCAACGGCTTTATACATCAAGCTCCTTTGACATAGATGACCTTTTACTAAATAGACACACATATAAACGTCGCATGTGTGGAAATGTCGCCTTTTGTTTAGTGAAGTAAAGGCTGGTGCAAGGTTTACTCCAAGTAAACTCCGGCGAATGTCAAGTAACATAAATGTACTAAAACGTGAGCGGTACAAAAACGCGACGCTCTTTTGGGGTCGCATAGCTGCCCTCTTTAACATCGTCATATTTCTTTGTTTGGCCTAAAGGGTTTTTTCACAAAAAATGCCATATCGAAACTGACGTGACGGAGTGTTGCTTTCACAATATTTTCTTTTGCCTAGCTTCAACATATACAACTTTCACTTATCTGAAATGAAATTTGATAGACGTGTCTTTAAACATGACATTTGAAGATTTTTTTCTGATCTGTCAGAGCGGTATGTACATTTAGATTTCCGTTCAACATTCCAAAATCCAAAGTCAAATTACAAAATCAGATTATCTGCCTTACTCAATACAACATCTTGGCATTATAGAGATAATTAGGGTCCAATGTTAGTATACTAGCGGGAAACCTCTTCACTTGGAAGACTATTGTTCTCGCTCAGATAATTTTTCTTCTTATTTTGTGAAAACATTTTATTTTCGTCTTGCGAGAAACTGCGTGTCATAGCTGTTAATTTTCTAGACATGATCATTACCAAATCGCTTCGGCTACTAGCTGGAGTATAAAACTTTACCAGAACCGCTGATTCCATTGCACTGAAAATTGATATGCTTGTACAAGACTTCTTGGGATATCAGGATTTTGAATTTTATGCAAATCGGTCAAGAAACGTGGAAGCTCGCTATTGGTCATTTTAGTCATGTGATGACCTATGGTTGAATTTTGGAAAAACACGATATCAATTAGATGTAGTTTGACCTGCTGAAGACAGGTTCCTACGATGTATAGTTTCTCTTTAAATTCCAATTAAAGCTCATTTTAGTGTCATTTTTCACGTGACCGAACACCGTAATAGCTATGAAGCTGAAAACTGGTCAGCAGATAGATGAATTACAGATTTTCAGTTTTGATTGGCGGGATCGCAGAGCATCGAGTGGTAGTTTGGCATTAAAATGAATTTAAAAACTTGTTATTTTTTTATTCATCGTCAGCTCGTAAAATTGCACTCTCCAAAACTGGTAAAGGTAGAAAAAACAAAAATGGAAGTTTTCAATAACGAACATATAAAGCAGCTTTTGAGGTTTTGTGCCGTTTAGCCAGTCACGTGATTTAGCAGCCATTTTGAATTTTATTGATAAGCTTAAACCATCTTTTTCCGTAAATCGGCAAATGAATTTTGGAGGCAATTTCACTTGCAAGTTTCAGGTAGCTATATTGTAAAAAAAAACAACATTTTGTTTGGTATACAAGTTATGCTGTAACTGACCAATGAAATTAGCTGAAATGTAAGTCAGATCTAAAAACTGCTCAAAATGCTTATATAAACACACTGTCTGGTACTGTTTGATGCCAGAATTACAAATGTAATTCAAATAACGCGGGAACTTCGTACTCGAAAAAACGGCTAAACCTGACGAAATAAACATTTCACTTAGAGTTTTTCGGTTGATCGCCCTACCTGTGGTGTAAAAAACTTTTAGTTTGGTATGCAAACAAGGCCAAAACTGACCAATGAACTTGGCTCAAAAGTAAATCAGTTTTTATATACCGCTTAAAACCATTAATCGCACACTCTATCTGGTGCCCATTAACATCTCGATAACAAATCTGCAAGAATTACTTTGTACTTAGTGTTGTTTTTCATGATTTGACCACAAAACCAACAAAAAATTGACAAAACCGTCCTGTGTAAATAACACAAAAGCTTCGTTCTAGACTTCATGAAACCGTTGACTGCAGTTCACCGTGGGAGCTGTCATCAGCTCTGCGACAATGTATTCTTTCTGTCTTCTGCTCTCGACAATCAACTGCACAACAATGCCCTCGGATATCAGCAGAAGATCAGCAAATCCGCCTAATCTCTATTCTAGTCCTCAGTACTTGGCCAATTGTAAATGATGCTTGGCGATGTATGGTTCAAATCCTGTACATTACATTTGTTCGTGTTTTCACGATTATCATGACCTTTGTTGACTTCAGGCTACCGAAAGTGATAAAAATCTAATCGCGTGGATCCAGGTAACGCTGCTGGATAACAGATTTAATTCTGCTTGATACTTTTCCTTTCAAACTGTAACCCGATAAAAAAACTGACAATTACAATGAAAAACCGTTGAAATTAATCGTTGTTAAATGAGACAAAAACGACAGAATTTTCTTGCACCATGTGGAATATCTTAAGATGATTCTAAATACATATTTCATCCTTCTGTTTTATCATGATGCAAGGTCAAAATATACATACACCGTCACAGAGTAACGATAACATTCATTACAGCTGGGAATGTATACCCCTGGAAAATGTATATATTTTTATTAGAAAATGTATTCATTAAAATGAATCCTCAATGGACAAAACAAACTATTTTATTGATGTGTAAAATCTTCTGTGCTGTCTGCTGATGAAAAACATATCTCCTAAAATGTGTTAAGATAGGCATTCAGGGTGCGAGACCTGGCTCTGTTTAAGATTTGTGATTTCCAGCCTCATCCTGAACAGATGTGTGTTCAATCCCGACCTTGGGCGAGATTCTCATCGACGACGCCTGTGGGCGCGTTTGCGTAGTTTCACGCCCCTTTTAAGGACAAGACTAACGATTTTTGACTTCGTTTCTGTTGTTTCCATATCTTGCTTCATGAAGACAAGACCCGGGCACATTTAAATCCGATTTAACATCAGAGAGTAATTAACGAATTTGTAAAACGGAAGTGACGCACCTGGTGCATGTAGACAGTGCAACAACAACACAATACTAATGTCAGCGTATACACTGTCTGGGGCAGCGGTGTGATGTAGCCATTTGCCAAATATGTGTATCGCTCATATCAGAGGCTTTTTCACAACACTTAAATGCATCATGTGCTGTATATATGTTGTTGATTATTGTTTATAAACCCGCATATTAACGTCACATCTTCTTCACGACGCCGTATTCGTACGCCTATAACATGGGCCATCAGTGAAAACACAAATGTATATCATTTAAACATATCCCTGCAACAGAAATAAAACGTGCTTAACAAAGTAATGCCTTTCAGTAAATATCAGACTCGTGCTATTTAGAGCGTTAAAATGATTCCAAAGTTCCAAAAAGCTTTAATTTGATAATGTTTTATACATTTTAGGAAATTCATAAACTATTTTGAACGGTAACACGTGCACACACTATAATGAATGCTTTCTTTTAACATGTTCAAGATGTGTTTATTTTTCAAATACACCCGCATGTTTCATAAATATATTGATTTTTTTATAAATACATGCAGTATTTTATAAATACTCACATTTATAGTATAAATGCAATAATTTATGTAGTAAATTGAATGGGTTTATTGCCTAAGCGGAGTGATTTAAAGTTTTCATTGTACATGATCAACATTATAAATCGGTCCTATTATTAGTTGTTGGATAAACATGTTTTAGTGTTAAAGTCTTAAATATGTTACAACTAAACATTAAACATGTTTATTATCTCTTGCAAACAGATGTTTAAATGTTAAACATTTGTTTTTTCTAGGTAGATATAATTTTGCTAATTAACACTAATATTTCACCGAATATATTTCAGTGTGTGCAAAAGTCGTAAAACAAAAATTAATGATTTCTCCGAAATCGATTGCCTTATTATGTTACAGATTTTTTATGGAAAGATAAGACCTGTGACATTTCAAATGTTTCCGCTCCTGGTGTCTACTGATAAACACAACCTTTATCTTCGCCACTGATATTTGTTTCATATAACTGGAGAATAACGGCGCATTCCAGAGTTTTCCACCTACGCGGCGGTGGTCAGGGCTATGGGTGGTGGGAACTTTTATCCTTCTATTTCATCAAGATCCGCGTTCAGAACATGTATACACTGCTAGAGAGGAAAGATGACATTAATCTCCACTGGGAATGTATACCACTGGCTCATCTATGGGTTCTATCAAAACGAAATACCCAACGGATGAAGGAAGCTCTTTATTCTATGTGCAATAATTCCTCTGTTGTCATTCTGTTGAAAACTCATAAAATGTGTTAAGGTAGTCCGTTGACTCGCCGATAAGTTGCATGAAGTCGAGGGTTCAATCCTGCCGCATTTACTAACTGGCTTTCTGCTTTTTGCGGTGTCAGCCAGATCCCAGACTTGATGAAACGATATACGTGATATCCATGAGAAAATTAAAACCTTAAATAGATCTTGATTGGGCTTTCAAAACAGGTACCTGAGATTATACAAAGGGAAATAAATCGTGGAAAGTAGAGAAGAAGAATAATGGGCAATAAAACATGCAATAAAAATTGGAAGATTTTATACTATATACTATTATTTGGCGCTTATTTAAAAATCTGGCTTGAGTTTTAAGTACAAGACTGCAGATTGTTTTCATTATTTGCACTTTTCCCCTCCCTCCTGCCTCAACATGGGGTGTAGAATGACAACGGTTAACAGAATCGATCGTCGCTGTAAGATTTTATGTTGCACCCACCTGTTAAATGGTGTTTGTTCTCCAGGTGACACTTAACCTGAACTCTTCTGTTTTCATTTCGACATGTTCAGCAGGGTTATTTTATTTTAAAAGGTCACAAGGAAAATGGGGTTTTTTTGCGCTAAAATGATAAATAGCTCTTCAAAACATAGAACTTTAACCTAACCAATAAGCGCAGACTATGAGTACGGACCCTGTGAGTTCAGGTCCAGCTCATGCTGGCTTGCTCTCCTAACGTACGTGAGAAAGTCTGCAGCGACCTGCGGATTGTCGTGGGTTTCCCCCGGATTCTGTCCGGTTTCCTCCCACCATAATACTGGCCGTCGTCGTATAAGTGAAACATTATTGAGTACGCCGTAAAACTCCAATGGAATAAATAAATAAATAAATCAATCAATCAATCAATCAATCAAATTATTATTATATGAATGATGTCGTGATTATAACAATCTGACCGGAGTCATAAAGGTTTTCCTGTCACTGTCCCCGAAGTGTTATACATCAAGGTCTTTGGACATAAGTGACCTTCTAATAAAACGAAAACATATCTAAAAGTCACATGTGGGACGTGTCGTCTTTTCGCGAGCAAAGGCCAGTATTTTACTCCGAAGAAACTGCAGTGAATGTCACGTTACGTGAATGTGCTAACAGGTGGGCGGAAGACAAAAACACAAGACTATTTTTGGGTGGTATAGCTGCCCTCTTTAACATCGTCATATTTCTTTTGTTTCGCCTAAAAGCTTTTGTCCAAAAAGTGACAGATCGAAAACTGTCGTGATGGAGTGTTGGTTTCACAGGGATTTCTATTTTTGCACCACAACATGTACAGTTAAAAGGCTCAAATGTCTGAAATGAAATTGGACAGACTTGTCTTTAAACATGATATTTTAAGATTTTATTTCTGCTGATATACTCTGGCAACTGCAAGATTAAGTGGAGATCCTGTCAGAACGACACGTGCATTTAGATTTCCGTTCAGCATTCCTACAAGTTGGGTCAAATTAGAAAATCGAATTATCTGCCTGATTCAGTATCAAATCTTGGCAATTTACAGAGAACTCTATTTGACATCTTTCCCATTTCAAAAACAGGACCCGATAAAAAAACTTGCAATAAAAAACCTTTAAAATTAGTTGCTGTTAGATGAAACAAAAATTTAAACTAACATGATTTCCTATTTCCCATATTTTGACATTCTATAATATTGTGATGCCAGTTCAAAACATATCTACACTGATACTGAGGAAAGATGACATTGATTGGTGCTGGGATATGTGTACCCCTGGAAAATGTATGTATTCCATTAAAATGAAATCCCAATGGACAAAACAAACTATTTTATTGATGTGGAATAACTCCTGTGCTGTCCGCTGATGAAAAATATATCTCCTAAAATGTGTTGAAATAGATATTCAGAGAGCGAGACCTAGCTCTGTTTTAAGGCCCGTGAACTTCCAGCCTCATCCTGAGGAGATGCGGGTTGCACCCCGGTCTAGGGCAGTGAATTTTTGGACTGCCCACTCTCATGGACACTTTTGCGTAGTTTCACGGCCCTTTAAGATAACTGGTCATACTCTCATACGACGTCTAATAGGAAGACTTCGCCCGTAAGTTGTCATAAGATCAGCGTTTTCCTCAGCACTCCGTGTTTGTCAAGCCAAACAACTGAATGTCAAATTGGAAGTGAAAAATACATAATTGTGGTGTTAGACAACAGGCAAATAGCCTAAATAAGTAAATGTTTGACTTTGTCACTATATTACCTCGATATTCCTGTTCTGTGCCAGTGATTAACGCAGATCATTTCCGAATTTTGGACATCTACCAATGTATTAGACATTTCAGCTTGACCCTGTAATCGTTTGATTGCGTGACCGGGAGTAAGCTAAGAGACATTTGACGTCTATATTACGGATCGCTACATATGATACTGTGGTATTGCAAGAGTAAGATGCATTGCGCATGTCATCCGTGGAGACAGTATTGTGGTGGATGGATATCTTGGGATGTACATATCAGATTTGCCCCCCCCCCCCACACACACACCTTCCCCTTGACTCTTACTAGCCTGGATAAAGTTGGTTTTTTGGTACTTTGTTGGTAGAACACCACTTGGACAGGGAATTGGTAGTTCTCGCTGATTCTGCACATGAGGTCTGGGTGACAATAAGAGGTTCACTACGTTCATGTGGCCGTTTGGAAGTCTAACTTTCGTTCACCAGCCATTGGTGATTAGAATGAAAAGTCTGTACCGCTCTTTCGAAACATTTAGCGAAACTTTCATCCAGGACATTGGAAGCAAGAATGCTGATTATTGCTATCTCAATGAACAAAGGTGTCTGGAATGCGAACTTCACGACAGACATTAATTGAATGACAAGCCGATCAACCAATCATATGCAAGTAATAATTATGTCCCTCCTAACCATGACCAAATAGGGATAAACAAGGCGGAACTTCGGGACGCGACGTTGTAATGCTGCTATACGGGCTTGGGTAAACGTGAACAACATTTGATGCCGTGTATGACTGATAACCTCTACCACTGACGTCGTCTGCAGTCTAGTAACCACACACTGCTAACTAGTTATATAGTTTTTTATGTCTTATGGGACAGTGATAATGATTGTGCTAATAAACACTAAAACTTTACCTAATACATTTCAATGCGATAGGCGCAGAAGTTTAAAATTTCGGAAATTTACCACATATATGATTTGGATTGTCTCAGTATCTTACAGGCTTTTAAGGTAAGATAAAACCCGTGACATTTCCAATGCTGTCGATCCTAATGTCACTGTTATTTATTTCTTTTAATTGGAAAATAGCGTCGTATTTCAGAGTTTTCCACTTATTCGGCGGAGGTCAGGGTGATGGGTGCTGGGAATGGAGTACCGGTAAACAGTAAACAGCCAACGAATACATGTAACCCCGCTGTGATAAGATACACATGAGTACTTTGACAATCACCCAAACGAAGCATTAGGAAACAAAAATAAAATATGTTTAGCGGTCCGTACATTCCAAATATTCACGACGCATGACATCTATTTATAAAAACACACGCATTGATGTATTTATTTGAACGGAAACGTCATAACCATAAACGCGTAAAAAATATATGGTGAGACTATACATGCGTACGTTTTTGTTAAAATATAGGCTGGCGTCGTCTTAATAGCACTGACGTTTTCAATAAATCATTTTTAATCAGTTTTCTCCTCAACACTGAGGTTTGAAAGAAAACATGTGACATGTCTACTAGAGTGGTCCAGTAGCGGTTTTCATTTTAACATGTATGCCTAACAGTTTTTGCTGTGTAGTATTTAACCGACAGCTTCATGTACATGTTGCTATTCCATTTTTTCTTCAGTGAAAGCTGGAAGGCCCGATTTACATGGACCGCAAACATTCTTTAATGTTTTTTTTTTTCAGGATGGGATATAAATGTTTAATCACTAATAAATTCGATGGCGTAACTTGCGATATGGATAGTGGCCTTGCGTCGCTGTAAAATACCACAAGGCTGAAGATCTATAGTAACACACGGTTACCGTGTAAGTCCTTGAGGCTACTGGTCAGTAATTCAAGGTTCATAACTTCATGGTACTGAGCATCTGCACCACTGTCCAGTAGGTTACTGTGTAATTAATTAAGGCTGGTGACCACTTCGGTGGTGTAATGGTCTGCCTTTAAGTCAGGGGATCCCAAGTTCAAATAGGGGTCGGGTCATACCAAAGACGTGGTACACATTATTAGGCAACAGTTGCACAACGCCGATCAGTTACAGACTACAGCACTGAGTGGCACCCACACAGCAATGATCAGTTACAGCGCACAGCACTGAGTGGCATCTACATAGCAATGATCACTGACAGTGCACAGTACTGAGAGGCACCCACACAGCATCGTTTTTGATGCACTTCCACGAGGTTGCTGTACAATGCTGCAAAGGTCTGTACATTACCCTGGGGTTCCTGATTCTGTGGTTTCTGACAACTGAGGTCCATGGTTGTGTTGTTTCTGACAACTGAGGTCCCTGACATGAAATTGTTAGGCGGTGCTGAGCAGTAGCGGATGCTGTATACTGACAAAGTGCTAGATATTTGTTACACGATTCAGAGCTATCTAGTATACCTTCAAATCACGGCTTTGCTATTTTGTTATTTGTTATTTTGATATTTCCATACTCAGCAAGCTGTTATAGCGATGTAACGGAGTGGATAGCGTGGGGTTAAGACATCCAACACTGATAACAAAATGATAAATACGCAAAAAATTACCAGTGTATTGCAGAATTAGTGTAGATATAGATAGGTACAAAATAAAGTACCCGTTTAACTTTAAAGGTTATTAAGTTATATTATTGCTATTGTTGATGAAGTATACACAACTCTTTGAATGAATGGCTGAAGTTTTTTTTAGCAAACTGAAAGAACACTTATTTAATGAGATTTAAAACTAAGATAAATTAAATTGATGCATAATGCATATTTTGCTTTCTCTTAAAATGGCCTTCCTGTTAACAGATATCCACATCATATTTGGGAATAAGAAGTCTACAACGAACATTACATTATCCAAACGGCCACACGAGCGTCGCCGAAAGCTCCACTAACAATGAGAGTAGGGGAATCCGTTAACTCTTGGCCTAAGACCCAATTTCAACTCCCGCTTTAAAACCCCTCCGCCCACCTTGTGTGTCTGAGCGACTAAAAGACAAACATCTGTAAGTACTCGATCACGACGTGCTGTTTATTTTTATCATGTGACTAGCCAGGTAGGGTAAAGAGAAACATGTTGTGACCACATTTTTGAAAAAGACCCAATTCCGGGAAATTTCCGCCTCCAAAAGAACCTGGAACGGAAGTCCCTGACCGTTATATCACTGGGTAAACTGCAGCTGTCAATTATCGTGGCAAACGAGCTGAATTATAGCTGTACTTTCTTGAGTTTCTCAACAGCGTTCCTGGACCTTAGCTTCTGCCAATTGACAGAAACAACAGAGAGGTAGATTACGTCAGAAATTCTAACTGTGTAATTCTAAACTTTGTTCTTTTTGTAACCAACAAACATTGGTGATTTATAGAAGACTGTAATAGACGAATAAATATTGAGGCTCTCTAGTTGAAGACTGTAATAAACGAACAAGAGAGACTGGTGATCTGTTGAAGAGTAATAAACTCTGTGGAAGACAGTAATAAAGGAATGATACAGACTGACGCTCTCCAAAAGACTGTGATAAACAAACGATACAGAATGGGAATATATAGGAGACTGTAATAAACGAACAACATAGAATAGCGATATTTAGTGGACTGTAATAAACGAACAACAAAGATTACCCACATGTAGCAGACTGTAATAATCGAGTAATACGGATATGGGAATCTGTAGCAGGTTGTATGAAAAAATTAAGTCATATTGATGATATGTATGCATTGAATACCGTAAACATGAAAAAAAAACACATCGTCTGCAGATGACTGTAAAAAACGAATAAATTCACATAGGTGTTATTCAGGAGACTTCTGTAATACACGACCAATATATTACATTGCTGAATTGTAAAAGGCTGTAATAACCAAAAGAAAATTATGCAGACAGTTGGCCTGTAGAATACTGTCACAAACGAAGGCATACTGAGTGTTGATTTGTAGAATACACTCACAAAATAATACGTAGAGACTGGTAATTTGTAAAAAAAATGTGTAGAAGACAGTAATAAGCGCCAAATACAGAATGGTGATCGGTAGATTGTTGTAATAAACGAATAAAGAATATTACGAATTTGTAAGAAAGTCTGTAGAAGACTGTTATGAACAAACAAAAAAGATTTGCCAGGTACAGAAGATTATATAATGACCCAGTTTGATTAAAATCAGATCGTATGTATATGGCTTCGCAAACCACGAGGAGATGTGCACACGATCTGACTTTAATCAGATTAATAATAATCAAACCGTCATCCCATTCGGCTGAAGGATTCTGAAGCTGTCTGTCCTCGCAACTTGGTTAAGTTCTGACGATTAACCTTCGTTAATTTTATTTTCAAATATGGGCTTTGAAAATATTTCATATACAAAATTGGCAAGCTTTCTTATAATTATACAACGTTTATTTAGCCTTGTTTAACCGTATTTCAATGTCCTTTGGCTTTTATACTGATTTGAAACGTAACCTGCCTAACCTAATTCAAACTGTCTAGCAATAAGCCTGTTGACGGTTATATTTGGTTTATCCATTTGGCACACACGCTCAAAGCGCTGAGAGATAGCAGTTTCCCTATTGAATCTATAATCTGAGGATGTTTATAACAAAGCGAAGGTCAATGCAGTCAATAATCTATTACATCTAAATGCAGTGCTCATTTAAATCCACTTAACCCTGTAAAATTCGGTCTTTGTTGTGCTCCATTTGCGTTTAGTTCCATCCACACTGATTCGGTGCGGTTTGATTTCTGCCACGCTTTGTTGGAAACTGATGGAATATCTGTCAACTCGAACAAAACTTCAACATCAAGCGAGCTAAAGCCTTGCGTGTCTTAACTTTGAAGCGTAAGCCTTTAAGAATACAATGAATTACAAATTAGGGCCTACGGGCTACCTGTTGTCATTACTTTTTGAGGCTAAACACTAAAAGTGGACCCAATTATACAAAAGGAAATTGCAGTCAGTTTTAAATTGTCCGCTGATAGACACACGTAATTTAGGAATTTGTAAAACTCTGTTGTGACACTAGATTTTCCAGAATTTAACCAAACTTCACATTGTGCCGGTGCAAAGAGTATATAAAGTACAAAAATCACGCAACGTACATAAACCAAAATCAACGACTGGCTTAATATAGCCCATTTCTGTGGACTAGTAATAAATGGCGATGAAGTGGTGTTGGTGGTAATGATTTTGATGATTTTGGTGGTGGTGGTCGTGGTGGTGATGATGATGTAGTAGTGATGAGGTGGTGATGATCAGCATTGTGAACTGGACGATATCGGTGGTAGATGATCAGAATGAGAGAGACGACGATGATGACTATGATGATGAGGATCCTCTTCCAAAAGAATAATACGTTTAATATTAATTATTTATTAAAATATAATCCTGTAATATACCCATTGTTACGACTCAAACTGCCTGTATTATAAAGAGATGGCTTGTTCGAAATACACAACAGTTTAGCCGCACAAAAAAAGTAACGAAAACCAGCAGATTTTATTTTACAACAATTTATTACCTTAACAAGAACAGATAATAAGACTTATACAAATACTAAAGTACTTAAGTTTAACAAGAAAGGATAGCAGTATCTATACAAATACTAAGGTACTTACGGTGTTAAGTCCAAACCGACGCATATATTCCACAATATATATTTATTTATTTATTTGATTGGTGTTTTACGCCGTACTCAAGAATATTTCACTTATACGATGGCGGCCAGCATTATGGTGGGAGGAAACCGGGCAGAGCCCGGCGGAACCCCACGACCATCTGCAGGTTGCTGCCAGACCATCCCACTTACGGCCGGAGAGGAAGCCAGCATGAGCTGGACTTGAACTCACAGCGACCACATTGGTGAGAGGCTTCTGGGTCATTACGCTGCGCTAACACGCTAACCGACTGAGCCACGGAGGCCCCTTCCACAATATATACCACACACGCATAAATGCTCAGAGGCAAATTCACAAGAGGGAAAATCCACAGTATAACTGAGTGTATGATGAAATATACACAAAATTCCACAGACAGGGTCCGTGTACTAATAAGCACTGTGTACACAAGAGCACAAATTAAATATACAAGTTCAGACTGAACAAGTGCTCGGTGGAGATAGGATATAACAAAGCCAGAGGCTATAAAGACACCAAAATTCAGCACAAAAGGCCTACTAAAGTAACACACAGCGAAAGCGTCCAAACTCTCAATAATTTTCCTTTCTCCCCCTTTGACCTGCTTTCATAGTTCTTATACTGGTGGAATTGTCTAGAATAAGAAAATTCTTGAACACTTGTTGTAAACAAACTGGCCCCGAATTGAGGGTATTCTGGAACATTCTAAGGCAGAGGTAGACAGCAGGCCCTGAACAAGCATATGTAAACAGTGGCAAGATAAATTTAGAAGATGACGGCAGTTGTGCACATAACACACCCACCCTTCAGGAAAAAAAAGTTTTCCAAACTTATTTTTTACTTACAATATATGTTAAACAATAATATATACAACATTGCAAAACCACATGTAATTAAACATTTTATACACAACTTATACACGAGACAAGCAATCTGCAATAACATTATCTTTTCGTTTTACATGTTTGATTTCAAGATTGTATTCTTGCAACAATAAACTCCACCGTAACAATTTCTGATTCTTTCCCTTAACTTTCTGTAGAAACACAAGTGGATTGTGATCAGTATTTACAATCACAGGTTGTCTCGAAGCTGTTACATAAACTTCAAAATGTTGCAGAGCTAAAATAACAGACAAACATTCTTTTTCAACAGTTGAATAACTTCTCTGGAACTTGTTAAGTTTACGGGAAAAGAAACAAACTGGATGATCAACATCAAGATTGTCTTCCTGAAGCAAAACAGCACCCACAGCAACATCATCAAAAATGACGTCAGTTCTTGATGGTATATCCGGAAACAAATGGGAAAACTCAGACAGTTGCTGTTGCTGAATGAGTTCCAAATGTTGCAGTTTAGAATCAAGTTGTTTTAAGACATCTGAATTCTGAAGCTTTAAAGAATTGAGCTTAGAGTCAACCAACTGTTCGCCAATATCATCTGTATTACAGCAACTTTGGTCAATGTCAGCAGCAACAACATTAACAGAACGTACAGCAGTGTTGTCAGTGTCATTTCTGTTTACATAGGGTTTCAACATGTTAATGTGACATAACTGACTTGATTTGCGCCGATCAGGTGTTTTAACAACTTAGTTAAGCTCACTCAGCTTTTTGTCAACAACATATGGACCAAAATATCCGACATCAAAGCATTTACTAGGTACAGGTAACAATACTAAAACTTTCTGACCAGGTTAAAATGACCGAACAACAGATTTCTCATCATATCTACGTTTCATATTCTTCTTAGTACATTCAAGATTGGCTTTAGCCAATTCTCATGCTCTGACAAGCTTAGCACGAAAATCAGATACATAATCCAAAAGATTTACATTACTTGTGTCATCATTGAGAAACTGTTCCTTGTAAATTAACAATGGTCCTCTGACAGTATGTCCAAATACTAAATCAAATGGACTGAAGCCCAATGATTCTTTTACTGACTTTCGAACAGCAAACATTACTAATGGAATACCTTCATCCCAGTCTTTCTCTGTATCATAACAATAAGTCTTAATCATGTTCTTTAATGTTTGGTGCAATCTTTCAATTGCACCTTGACTCTCTGGGTGGTAGGCAGACGACTTGTATTGTTTAATGCCTAACTGGTACATAACTTGCTGAAAAATACCAGACATAAAGTTTGAACCTTGATCAGACTGTATGGATCTGGGTAAACCAAACAGAGAAAAAACTTTGTTAAAGCTTTGACAACAGACTTGGTGTTTATATTCCTTAAAGGAACAGCCTCGGGAAATCTGGTTGCCGTACACATAATAGTTAACACATACTGATTCCCAGACTTCGTCTTAGGTAGAGGGCCTACACAATCAATCAATATTCTGCTGAATGGCTCTTGAAAAGCTGGTACAGGCTCTAATGGTGCCTTAGGAATAGTCTGATTAGGCTTACCCACTACCTGGCACGTATGACATGATTTACAAACTGGGTTACATCTCCCTTTAATCCTGGCCAAAAGAAGTGGTTCAGTATCCTGTAGTAGGTCTTGTTAACACCCGTGACCAGCTAATAGCATTTCATGTGCCATACGTAAAATTTCAGTTCGGTATGCCTTAGGTACAACAAGCTGATGATTAACAGCCCAGTCATCATTAACAGATACATCAGGTGGTCTCCATTTACACATAGGTATATCAGACTTGACATAATAACACACAGGTTCAGATGAAATAACACAATCATCGAGAGCTCTGTCAAACAAACATGAAATTTCCGGGTCTGTATGCTGTTCAGTTACGACCTGATGTTTAGAAACATGTGATATGTCACTAGGTATACAATGGTCTGATTCATCATTATCAATACAGTCGCCTTGAGTAAACATTTGTGTAAGAAATGTATCTTGTAAGTCCGTTGCTGTGTTTTTGCCGTTATCAGAAAGTTTGTTTGACATAAACCTCGTTACAGCACAAGAGGGATACAAATCTGGAATTTCTTTCTCAACAGGATCAACAGTTTGATTTAAACAAGGTTTATCAGTCACAATAGGATTAACCATTACTTTGTCACCAGCAAGATCATTGCTAAGTAGTAGATGAATTCCTTTAAAAGGCAAAGTAGGCCTAATGCCGACAGTAACAGGACCCGAAATAATATCTGATGACAAGTAAGCTTTGTGAAGAGGCACAGATTCAAATTCAGCAGAGCTTACACCTCTAATTAATACATTTGATCCAGAATATGACTCATCTGAAAATGGCAAAACATCTTGTAATAATAAAGACTGAGAAGCTCCAGTATCTCTTAATACCCTGATCTTTGTATCACAAGACTTGTCACTTTTAAGTGAGACTTTACCGTCACAAATAAATGGCTCAAAAACCTTCATAACATTATCCTGTGAATTCTGTGTACAATCTTCTGGTGGAATCTTAACATAATCAAATGCATCAACATTGTTCACTATGTCAGACTTTCTAGCAGTAACACACAACCCAGTAGGCTTGGAGCCACCCTCCTTTTCTTGCCATCTCTTTAAAGCATAACAATTTGATATGACATGGTCTGGCTTCCTACAAAAATTACATGTAACCCTGCCAAACTGTCTATCAGTAAATGTATGGTCAGACCTTCGTTGAGTAGTGTTTGAATTAACAGGTCTTCTTTGCTCACCTGTTTTGTCAAAATTTTGAGTCTGTTTCGGTGGGCCTGAATTTGAGGTAAATGAACTGCTGGAAAAGATTTGAGGCTTTCTAAATGTAGACGGCTTTTTTTGAAATGAGACCTTATGTGTAACCATGTAAGTGTCGGCCATAGTGGCTGCTGCTTCTAATGTATCAGCCTCTTTGTCCTCAATGAAAGTTCTGACATCATCATTAATACACCTTTTAAAATCTTCAATCAGAATGATCTGTTTTAACTTTTCATAATCTTTATCTACGCTTTTAGCATAACACCACCGCTCAAACAATTATTCCTTCTGCCTAGCAAATTCAATGTAAGTCTGATCTCTTTTCTCAAAATTTCTAAATTTCTGCCGATAGGCCTCTGGCACAAGCACATATATTTTTAAGATAACATCTTTCACAAAATCATAATCTGCAGCCTGTTCTGTTGATAACTCTGTGTATATATCCATAGCTTTGCCAGTTAACACACTCTGTAAAAGGGTAGTCCAAAACTTTTTAGGCCACTCTAAATTTTGAGCAATCTTCTTAAACTGTAGAGAATATTTATCTACATCAGTCTCACGAAATTGTGGCACCAATCTTATGTTTCAGGCGATGTCAAATTTTGGAGGCATATCAGAGAAACTTAAGCCAGACCTATCTCCTTCTAGTTTCCTTGCTTCAATTTCGCTCTGAAGTCTCAATTTCTCCAATTCGAACACTCTTTCATTTTCCCCTTTCTCTAAACAATCTTTCATTTTCCCTTTCCTTAAACAATCTTTCTTTTTCATTTTCTTTTTCTTTAAACAATCTTTCATTTTCCTTTTCCTTCAGTTCTAATTCCTTCAGTCTTAT
Source organism: Liolophura sinensis (assembly GCF_032854445.1). Classification (NCBI taxonomy): domain Eukaryota; kingdom Metazoa; phylum Mollusca; class Polyplacophora; order Chitonida; family Chitonidae; genus Liolophura; species Liolophura sinensis. The sequence goes on along the minus strand of NC_088305.1, from coordinate 9,222,623 downwards.
TACAGTGGAATCATCGCACTCAGGCCTGTACACATCTAATGCACTTTCATCAAACTCCTGTAATTCTACCAAACATTTAGCAATACTAAACTGCATATCTTTCTTGCGTAAGGATCTTTTGATATTAAGATTCAGGTACTTGCTTAAAGCATACAAATCATTCTTATTTAAGATATCAAAAATGTCCTGATCTGGCGCTTCCATAAAAATCCGACATGATGAATAAAATCTGCTGGCAAAATTTACTACAAAGTCGAAGACCAGAAAAATGACACAACTTACACAAAATCCTTTCAATTCCAATTCAAATTCACTTCCCGGACAAGCCCCCAATTTCAGACTCAGATTGCCTGTATTAAAGAGATGGCTTGTTCGAGATACACGACAGTTTAGTCGCACAAAAAAGTAACCAAAACCAGCAGATTTTATTTTACAACAATTTATTCGGTTTAACAAGAACAAGACTTTTACAAATACTAAAGTACTTAAGTTTAACAAGAAAGGATAGCAGTATCTATACAGATACTAAAGTACTTACATGTACAAGGGTGTCAAGTCGAAACGGACGCATATTCCACAATATATATTTATTGATTTATTTGATTGGTGTTTTACGCCGTACTCAAGAATATTTGACTTATACGACGGCGGCCAGCATTATGGTGGGAGGAAACCGGGCAGAGCCCGGGGGAAACCCACGACCATTCGCAGGTTGCTGCCAGACCTTCCCACTTACGGCCGGAGAGGAAACCAGCATGAGCTGGACTTGAACTCACAGCGACCGCATTGGTGAGAGGCTGGGTCATTACGATGCGCTAGCGCGCTAACTGACTGAGCCACAATATATACCACACTGGCATAAATGCTCAGAGGCAAATTCACAAGAGGGAAAATCCACAGTATAACTGAGTGTATGATGAAATATACACAAAATTCCACAGACAGGGTCCGTGTAATAATAAGCACTGTGTACACAAGAGCACAAATTAAAGATACAAGTTCAGACTGAACAAGTGCTCGGTGGAGATAGGATATAACAAAGCCAGAGGCTATAAAGACACCAAAATTCAGCACAAAAGGCCTACTAAAGTAACACACAGCGAAAGCGTCCAAACTCTCAATAATTCTCCTTTCTCCTCCTTTGACCTGCTTTCATAGGTCTTATATAGACTGGTGGAATTGTCTAGAATAAGAAAATTCTTGAACACTTGTTGTAAACAAACAGGCACCGAACTGAGAGTATTCTGTAACATTCTAAGGCAGAGGCAGACAGCAGACCCTGAACTTAGCGTATGTAAACAGTGGCAAGCTAAATTTAGGAGCTGACGGCAGTTGTGCACATAACATCATAAATATATGGGTATTTGTCAGCCGGTTCATCTGTCTATAAAAAGTTTGATATTCTATATCTCTTAAGATGAATTATCTTGGTAAAGTGGGGGTTGAGTACAAAACGCCATTGGCTCTATGCGGGATGCTGGAACCATAGCGAATTTGCGCGGGCTTTCTGCTTGTACATGCAAGGAGCTCTGTAAGTCGCTCTGTCGGTCCGTCAACATCCCGCCTTACTACATTCACTAATAGCCAAGGGACAGTTGTTTGCGCTCCCAATCTTGCAAATATACGACATTTGGCAATCACTTCACCAATAGTCATTTTCTGGTATAGATAATGCCTTATTCTCTTGACAGAGCTTGCACGAATTCCTCGCAGACTTATAGTTTTGGAACGCTATACCAGAAAACATCATCGGTTATTATGACATCGCCGCACTGGCATACGGGGCGAGTGGGATATCGAATCTCAATAGACCCAGACTGGTATATTAGCGGTTATGCTGTTCGCGTGCGCTGTTTCCTTTCACATATAATGTATCAGAAACGGTACCGACTTGCTACACTTAAGTCACTGGCAGCTTTGTATGGTTTTTCCTGCAGTTTTCACTTAGGTATCACGATAGTATCACAATATATGCTATTGGCACTTGGGTCATAGTGTTGAAATGATACACTTACTCTTGGTAATAGCGATTCGTTACCTGGTAATAACCAGCAGATTTTGGCGAAATCTGTTTTCTTCGTAAAGAATGTAGTCTTGGTTGGTTGGTTAGTTAAGGTTATTGCCGTTTCCATTCGACTGAACGATGTGCGTCACACACAATAGAAGGACACGAACGAAACAATGTATGCAAAATGATGTCAGGAGTACGCACACCAAAAAAAACGGGGTTCTTCTTACGAAAATAGGCTTGAAAATTTGTGTTTTTATCAAGATGGCAAAGCGCCATGCAAAGTCATTCAACAGCCCGTAAAACACAAGAGAAAAGCCCACAAGTTGTTTTATTCATGTGAATGGTAAATTTTACCTTATTCTTTATTATTTCACTGATCAATATGACTTTACCTTTTTGGTTTTTGTTTAAGGATATCTGCAAGAAGTTGGTTTATACCATGGTGCCCCGGGGAAACCCACGACCACCTGGAGGTTGCTAGCAGACATTCCCACGTATGGCGGGAGAGGAAGCCAGCATGACCTGGAACTCACAACGACCGCATTGGTGAGAGACTCCAATGTCATTGCGCGACGCTGGTGTGCTAACCTTGTCGGCCACAGAGGCCCCTGGCAAGCTACTAATAAAGTTTCCCAAGGCTGACGTACAGACAGACACACCATATTTGTGGAAGGCAAGTGGTCTTCAATAAAGGATAGGCTGCGAAGACAGCCTTTACGGTCGCTATTGGCAATAAAACCATGGGAACATTCAGACAGGAAGATCCACAAATTTCCTGTCAAGGTAGTGGCTGGAACTCGCATTCTGTGAGTTGTGGTGACTGACAGACAATCATCTTAAAGAAATTATACCGAGGTTTTAGACAAAAACTCGATCAGCGATCAAATCCAATGGAACGTTTGCCATTCTTTCAGAATAGCCCAAACAATAAGCTTTTATTAAATATCAGCCGTGTTGACTGTGGTAAATCTTGAAAGCCTCGGCCTCGAAGTTGGAAAACCCGGGTTCAAACCCGGGTTATACCAAAGACATTGAAAACGATACTTGTTGCTGCTTCGCTTGGCGCTCAGTGGTGAGATGTCAGTGTGTCGGTGTCAGTGTAATGTGACTGGCTGATTTATGACGTCTAGTGGCTTCGGCAGCACTTTGGCGGCATGGACTCGCCATGCCAGAAGAAGATAATTATATGTACACATCTTCTCATGACTGGTCGACATATGACTTGAAAATTGTAAAGTACGACGTTAAACCCCAACCATACATACAAACATACGTCAGGTTATCTGAATGTTTAGCGACGATCGTAAAGAATGGATTGCATTAAAACAGCTTTACACAAAACCATCGAGAGTGTCCTCAGGGATTGAAAAAATACATTAGCGATATCCCAATATGCTACAGGCATATAGTCTGACTTGATAAATGACGATGTGGTAAATTATCGGTGCATAAAAACATAGTTTTATGTTCAGGCTGCCGCATACCTGCTCCATATCGATGTTTAATGACCCCACAATGCCAAGTGAAGATAACTTCGTCATACATGTGCTCATATCATTTATCACACTTATCATGCATGTACCTCGACTATAAAATAATAACGTCCAATATTGCTTTGCATTTAGAGTTTTTATTGCATGTCAGTTAATGCCATAAAGCCGTACATAAGTTATTGCGTCCTGTGGTTGCATTCCTGAACTGATAACGCAGTGCTATGTTAATAAAACAAAGTGGATCGCGATTTAAATGTTATTTGCCACAAAAATGTGGTGGAGGATGTTGGGAGCAGGTAATTAACGATAAGGGAGCATTTACGATGTGAGCTGAATATTGAAAAAAGGGATTTATTTAAATGGGGTATGAGCCGGGAATTGCCTGTTCGCGGTGTAATGCTTCGTCACATGTGGGCGATGGAGCACAGAGCACAAGCGGAACAAAGTGATCTTTCTGTTATCAGGTTATATGACTCAACCTATAAAACTGTCTGCCGTCAAACTCCAATACTATAATCCCTTAATCAATCAATCAATCAATTAATCAATCAAACAACCAATCAATCAGTTAATCCTCAAATCAATCCAAAAAGGTTGTTTAACAGCAAAACCGTATCTGACATATACATCGTAAGTGTAAAGAAGAAATTCATCAGCGTGATGCTAAAGAACAACTAACAGAAAAACAAAGCAAAAAATAATTTAAAATGAAAGGTTTGTCTCAGTAAGATTCCATAAACCATGAAGTTAACACGACTATGTGTGTGTACGAAGTCAATCACACGGGCTAAACCATTACGGTCATATTCTAGTATTGACGGCCGACAGGCGGGTGCGTCAAGGCAGTGGCACTGTCTAAATGCTGAGGTAGTATCAAACGCTGTAGCAATGTCAATAAGCCTTGGTGCTATGTAAACGCTGTGGCACTGTTAAAACACTGTTGAACTGTTAAAACGCTACGGTACTGTCAAAATGTTGTGGCAATGTGAAAACGCCGCGCCTGTGTCAAAATGGTGTGGTAATCTACGGTTAAAATGCTATAGTATTATCTAAACGCTGTATACTGTCAATAAGCCCTGAACAATGTGGCGCGGCAATAACGCTGATATTGAACTGTCAAAGCACTGTGGAACTGTCAAAGTGTTGTGGTACAGTCATAACGATGTGGTATTGTCATTGTAACACTGTGGTGCTGCCAAATCATTGTGGCGCTGTCCAAACACTGTCGCGCCGTCAAAAGGCTGTGGTACTGTACAAACGCTTTGGCGCTGTCAAAACGCTGTGGTATTGCTAAAACATTGCGACACTGTCAAAACGCTTTGGCGCCGTCAAACGGCTGTAGTGCCGTAAAAAGGCTGTGGTACTGTCCAAACGCTTTGTTCCTGTCAAACGATGTCACAGTCTTTTACATGTATGGGGATAGCGATTCCCCAGTTGTAATATTCGTCGTTCTAAGGAATTTCGATTATCTATTTTATTGTTATTTAACGTTCTGCCCAAGAATATTTCTCGTATTAGACGGCACATAGGATTACGGCTGAAGGATATCAGAGTGGCCGGTGTAAACCACCGACCTTGGGCCAGTACCTGACAAGCCTGTTGACTTAAAGGCGAAGCCGAAGCAGCGAGAATTGAATTCGAACACGCGGCCTCACTGATTAAGGGCTTGATAGATCAAAACATTAACCGCGACGCCCCTATATGAGTGTCGATTAGAATTGGCAATAACGGTTCCTTTAATGGTTAAGTGACCCGTGCATTTATCTACAAGGAAGCGCTTTTTAAGGCCGAAGAGCAATCATCCCCAAGAAGTCCTTTGATAGCGTAAATATGAAACACTGAACAAAGATCGGCGAAGCTTGAAAGAAACAGACGATGCACAACTGGGGGAAATAGTTCCAGGCGTAAACCAAGGACGATCTTTCAGGAACTTCATCCTAATGAAATCACACATTGATTGTTCAGTTGAATCGATTGATGGGTTCTCCTTGACCAGTATGGCCATGGGTTCGAATCCAGCTGGTGATGCTGTGTTTGTCTTGATGGGTTGTTATATTTAGGGACATCACTGAACGACAGTGTAAACTACCAATAACTTTAGGACTGAAAATATACATCTTGTGTGATTTGCTTCTTATCTGTTCTAGGAGTGTCAATCCCAACGTATATAAAAAATGTTTGCTAAATGTGTGTTAAAACAGTTCATACGAGCTTTTTAAATAAATTTGTCGGAAAGGGCAGCACCCAAGGGCTCTAACTGTTCAAAGGCTGGCCATATAGACTAATATCTCATAAACCCATTCTTTTGTTTCTGGAGCAATGTGTACAACACCAGTTAGATTTGTGGCAGATTTTACGAACGACGCAGGCGTGTTTATGGAGCATGTTTTGACACGTTCATTGTTTTTTCTGTTCTATCTCAGCTATAAAATCAACTTCCCTGAGGATTTTTTGTAATGCATGCCTTAAAATGCAAATATGTGGATAGAAAGCAAATATTCAGACGAGAAACCTCTGATTAATGCTGGAGAAAAATCTCTGTGATGTTATTGTGACAAACGCTATTAGTGTGATGCATGTAATTGACAGTTAATTCAATGGAAACGGGTCTAAAAATAATAACCATCGTTATCTTTAAGTGCTGCTTTTAGTGGGGTTTCTCATTATTATTTTTTACCGATATTCTTGTGGGGTTTTTTTTCACGTCATGTCAGATGTAATAACTTCCTACCACCAACTAATAGCAGGGTTTAAGAATCGAGTTTCGGTGCAATTGCTTAGTGCCTTGTCAGTCATGTTTATTTATATGAGAGTTGTTAGATGGGATTCTATCTGGGATTCGGTATTGGCCGGTTTTCCATATATGAATCGGTACATGGAGCTAGCATTGCATGGCATCTCACACGGAGTCGCCTGGGTCGCCTAATATGCTGAGAGTTTAGCGCAAGGAAACAGGACTGGTGGCCCCCGTGTCAATTTAATGTGACTTGGCGGAATGTCACGTCTGGTGTCTTCGGCAAGATACTTCAGTGAGGACAGCATTTTGGAGACATGGACTTGCTCTACGCCGGAGCCTTTGTATACACACCAAACGACTCTTTTTCCTCACATGACTAAAAATTTCGTCAGTGCGACGTAAAAATCAAAGTATGCATTGTTACGAATCCCGTCTTTAAACATTGTATTATGTTTTTTTTTTCTTTTTTTGATTTGCTGTCTGACCTACATTCCCCCTCTGTGTATGTTATAGACCCGCACTGCAATTCAGTCAAGCGTCTTCATGTTTCTTTGTTTGATCTTGTGTAAGGCCTGTCGGTGATGTGAGAGTTAAACAGCCCAGTTGTTTCTCATCTTTACACTCCGATAGCGTACCCTTACAGCAGTCATACATAAACACTCAGCCGCATTTGTGCCGTTGGTTGACGCATTGTTTTTGATTGCTGATTGCCCACAAGACTTATTTTACAGTTAGTCGCCATCATCTCCAGGGATTCTCGCCTTCCGTAGGGTATTGTCCTTCGATTAACTATTAGCCCCTGTGGACGTAAGCTTTTTCACCGCATCGTTCCCGACAGCCAGCACTCTATACCACCCTGTGTGCCGACGATATACTTGACTCTGATGTAGGTTTGATGAACTTGATTAACCTAAGTTGTCAGATCAGACGCTACATCAAAGCGTTAATTAGAAGCCTTGCCCTTCACAGCATTCATCACGAATTGGATTAAAGGCAGTCAACTATAATTTCAGATGAAACTGTGGACTGCCCTTGATGTCGTTATAAAGTAGAAATATGAAATAGCCCCTTAAGAAAAACAGTTCTCATTTTTTAAATTATAAGGGTAAGTGTATGTCTTATATTGTCAGTTTTCCACCTTTTTTGTTTGTCAAATCTATTTACGTCTATTCCGTTTAATAAAGCACTCAAGAATTTTTCACTTCTATGACCTCTATCCGGTTTATGAGTGGAATCATAAAAGAGAAGCAGTCATCGGTTTTTAACAATTTTGAAAAGGAATGTTCTTGGCGAATGAATGTGGATGCGCTTTGATTGCAACTATATATATATCATATATTCAATGTGAAAATCTAACTCCAGCACGGTGAATAAACATTCACTAGCCTTAGGCAAAATGGGACTCCATCATGAGCAGATCGTTAGAATTCTGGACCCTCTGTCCATATTTACTTCCAAGAGAATTATAATCATTAATAGTGAAACTTGAGAAACCTAGAATTAAGACGCTCGATGGAATAACAATGATATAGAGTTTCTGAAGTAACAACTTGTGAAGTCGATTTAAATCGTCACACAACACGCAGGCTCTAACAAATGCCACAGGGGAGGTATTGTATACGCCATATGCAGAACCTTGGGGTAAATTGCTGTTCATGAAGGATAACTTGTCATGTCAAAAATAAAACTATCCTCTGGTCGTAAAGTTTGCGAGAGGAGGATATGTGTTTTGGGTCTTTGTACAAAATGCAGTTCTCAAAAGATATACCATCTGGAGAGTCTGCTGTTTCCGTCAGGCCCAGCGAAGGTGGATATATATCTTTCAAATGCTTTTCTGTGTATACGGATTGCATAAAGCTAGCAGATCATCAATATACCGCTAAGTGCTCCGACTCTCAATCAACCAATAAAATGCGTTGTCGTTTAAAGCATAACACTTCGTGTCTATAAAATGAACTATAGGAATATCACCCGTGTGATGAAATAACAGCACTCGAATAACAATTGACTACAGGTGATCATAAACCATCACAATGTGTGATGAATAGGGGAAAAAGAAGAAAAAAATAGTGTCTCACTGCACAAACTGTATTATAAGTCCCGGGAGATTGCATTCAATTTTTGTAAAAAGGTAACTCGGCCAAGAGCCAGTCTTCACAGCTCCCAGAGGAATCTGCCTTATCTTTGAAAAATTTGTTGAGAAGATTCAAATACAACCTAAAAACCCGATATTTTTCTTTTTAAACACAGTATTGTTCATCGAGGGAGCAATGTTGTTATAATGTACTGACAGGGAAATACGTATACTGTGTGTTGTTATATCTGTCGTCTTTGTAATGGTTCTTCAAAAAGCAATCTGTTCATCATCAGCTTTTTGGCGTTTGTGCGCTGTTTTCGAAATGGGTGACCAGTTTTTATTTCATTACATGGCTTCTTCTTTGTGTAACGGGGTTCACAAGCTGGGGACTAGAACTAGCGATCTCAGGATTTGTACTGCACACTTCTACCACTAGAATGAAGTGAAATTCCCTCCAGCCCAGACGTAGAAAATTGTTACATTTTAGCGATGTAGCGATACATTTGGGTAAAACGATTCAAGGTTTCCATGCAGCAAAACGGATGATAGACTTTAATTTCAACTCTATAGCACAAAAATTGAAAAAACAAAACATACATTTTATTGATCTCATTTTCTGACTTGTTCCTCAGTCGTTTGTTTGGGCCTTCATGTTAATACACATAATAATGCCCTCTCCATTTACATCGTTCTCAATTCGGACTCACTATACTACAACGTCATTACCACGAAACATCCGCTACTCGTGTTAGATCCCTTACACGAACATACATGTACTTTCCTTGTGTGTGTTTTTTTTTTGTCTTGTCGGAATAACTATTTAAAGCGTGACCATATGTTACGCTTAGCACTTTTATTATCTACTCAAAGTGAATCAGATAACGTAACAGCCCAATATTACACATCCGGTATTGTCTGTAAATGGTTGCCAAATACAGACATTAATCCTTCAGTTGCAGGCGAAAAGTGGCAATGACGTCGTAATACTATTATCGGCTAGATATGTCCTTCATGAGCGCGAGGAGTCCAAATTACCTGGATGGCAATTACCTTAAAGTGACTGGAATTTATTGAACATTGTGGCAGGCATGTGTAATGGGAAAGCCTTCCCCGCCTAAACAACTCAGGTGTGTTTGCTCTATTGCTCACTTCTGCCTTTGCGATGGGCAAACTAGGCTCTATTTCTTTTAGCCAGTTTACTATATATTCAACTGTCTGTAAAATCAATCACGCTCCCTGCAAAAAATTGCCTTTCTTTAGGGACACTTAACAACTGAAGCAACAGCGCAAGTTTGAACGATTGTAGCATTTTTCTAGCAATTGACAAAAGACAGCCTCTGAATACGGATAATGAAATAGACTTGACCTTTTTTCATTCCAATAATCGTCGAATTCAAGGAGTCGCTAAGACAGATTTAATATTGTGAACACGGCGATGTCGTAACTCATAAATGCTAAGCTAACACTGTTTAATTTAATTTATACAAGTTAAACAGACGGATGTAGCAAATTTGGATTTTCGACGTCAAACAAAAAATTATGGAATTAGACATCTAATTTGGTTAGAACAATGAAAAGATACTTGACAGAAATTAGTTCCATGTCTTTTTCAGTTCCGGTACAGGAAGAGTATTCCATCCGCTTCATACAGAGCAGGAAGAAGCAGGGATTCTTTAGACACATTCGTAAAACAAAACAAGCCTACCACTCGTCAAACACTACGACAGCGTTTGTGACTCCCTGAAATGCTCCTTACACTTTAGTGACGTTTGAGTCAGGGTTATCTCTTGTGGTTTAGATTTATGAGAGCTGTTGTACACCTGGCAGCTTAAAATGGTACTTTTTGCTGCCTTGCTTGGTGCTCAACAATGAGATGTGAGAGCAATTCAACTGGACTGATTGGCTAGGCGTCAGTATAATGTGACTGGGTTGGGTGTCATATCTGGAGTCTGTGGCATGACACTTGGGTGGTGACAGCACTTTGACCGCACTCACTCGCCCTGTCATACGGTATAAAAACACGGTATATCTACACATATATACATCTACTGACTCTGCTGACCAAGTATTGATACCTACATCTGGGAACAGGTTACCAATTGACCGATGGGCTTTACCCACCTCTGTCATGTTCCCTCTGAACAGGTGTGCTAAAAAGATCAAACACGGAAAGCGAATTATTCGACTCCAATGACATATCACAGGATATACTTTAGCAAAAGAAAGAATCTCAATTTCTTGAAGAGAAGCGTATTTAGTAGAAGGCATTTTGGATTGGTCATAGATGTACAGTAGCATGCATGCAACGCGACACCATATTCAAGAATTGTACATGTTTGCAAGCGCACACATTTGCACTTTTTTATGTCTGTTGGTGCCATAAACTATGATATCTTCGAAAGCCTAAAAAAAGAATTTTTCCGAATGATCATATATTCACATTTATCTATGTGTATTCTTCCTGCTTTATGAAGGTTATTTTGGGTCTTTTCTGCCCTATTTGCATAGGAAGGAAATATTCATTCTCTAAAGGATCTTATGATTAATGCCGGAAAAAAATCGACATGATAACAGTGTGATGCGTAAAGCATCGTGTTTATACAATGAAAACACGTCCGAAATAATAACAAAGGGGTATATATATAGATATATACTGTCACTATATTTTTCCTATAATATTAAATCAACCGTTCCATTATCGAACCGGTGGTGTTATCGAAGGGAGATAATTTACATTTGCATCCCCTTCCTTTAATTTGAATTACTCCCCTTTAGTTTGAATTGTGTCCCTTTTTAGGACTTACCTCTCAATGAGTTAAAGCAACTCTTTACAGGTTGTTAGTGTTTCTAACTTCCTTTTCATGTTAATACATTCATGGGATGCTAGGTGTAAATTATTTTGTCATTCACAAAATCTGATCCATGTTGTTAGTTTTAAAATGTAAAAATTGACTGTCAATGTTACCTTTATGCTTTTTATCCAATTTGTGTACAAGTACATTTTTACGCTTCGTTTAGCTGCATCGTTGAAGATTGTCATTAGGTGGACTGCACTTTGCCATGTGCTGTTGGCAGCAACAACAACCTTTTGCTTTTCCTCACAGTTTGTTTCTCTCTCTCTCTCTCTCTCTCTCTCTGTCTCTCTCTCTCTATCTCTCTCTCTCTGCCTCTCTCTCTCTCTCTCTCTCTCTCTCTCTCTCTCTCTCTCTCTCTCTCTCTCTCTCTCTCTATCTCTCTCTCTCTCTCTCTGTCTCTCTCTGTCTCTCTCAATTATTACATGTATCATGCCCAAACGAAAAACAAAACTAAGGTCACCGTGTTTTTCCAGAGATCCACTGGTAACTTATCAGGAACCTCAACACAACCAATTTATTCTAGGAACCTTCGGTGCCAGTAATTCCGACTGGAGCTCCCGACATAATCATGCATGTTTCAGCACAAATCAGACAAAAAATCATCGAGGGCCAGTATGTTGATTTGGTAACATTGTTAGCTTTCTGCCCAGATATCAAATGCGATAAAAAAGACTCTCGTTAAATGAAGCAGGTGAAATTATTTCAAAAGAAATAAATCCCTAGAAAATTGACAGTTTTGATAAATGGATTGAGGCATTTTTAATTTCCATGAACATTTTCGTTGAAGCACAGTCTATCGAAGCTTGGGGTATGCTTAAGTAAATGAGAGGGGTGCAAATAGTGAAAGGAATATGATCCCAAATACAGGCTGCGAAAAGGAGCAGATCTGACTAGTTCTTTCGTCCAAATTGATTCAGAGTTGTGGCTCTTGTATATGGAACCATCAGCGGTTAAAGTAACGCCTAATATGTCTCCTCAAACATCGGCGAAATAATACGCATTATATCTTAAATTTTGCTCGTGCTTTAAGCAGCAGTGCAGCTACTTCCATCTGTGTATGCGTTGTAACTTTGACCACCCCATGTCCGTGTACACAATGCACAAAGTTGCTACCCAACAAGCAATCTCCAGCCAATTTTCGCCCCAACCAAGCATTTCTTCATATCCCAGGCCAGGTTTTGGTGAACCAAGACATCCATACCACTTCCTTCCGCGCCTCAACAGATATTCAACTATGGGGTCATGGGAAAACTCCAGTCAAGCCAGAAGTTTTAGATAGATACTTAAAGGGTATCCAGATGAGGAGACAGCCAAATTACTCACAGATGGTCTTCATTCCTGTTACACCGAACTCCAACAACAAACAGATTGTACAAATCTTACCAGTGCATCAGAGCATGCAGTCGAAACCAAGGATAAAGTATATAAAGAAATCGAATTAGGTCGCATTTCTGGTCCATTTTCACACCTGCCCATCGACCATTTGAGGGTTTCCCCTATAGGTATTGTTCCAAAGGCAAACGAAGGGTTGAGACTTTTTACTCATCTTGCTCACCCAAATGGCAATAGTGTGAATAATCAAACTGATCCAGTTAATCGCGCTGTAAATTACACCTCCTTTGACACAGTAGTTCATATGATAGCTGATCTTTTCCCAGGAGGTCTTATTTATTTATTTATTTATTTATTTATTCGATTGGTGTTTTACGCAGTCTCAAGAATATTTCACTTATATGACGGTGGCCAGCATTATGGTGGGAGGAAACCGTAAAATATAATTACATGGAAGCAAACTTATCAAGTTGTCCGATGGATAACGGCGTTCATTTAACAGTTCATGGAAATCAAAAATTCCTTACTTCATTGGAACAGATTTTGTACCTCTTTGCCAGCAACAAATGAGACTCCTACTTTGTCGTTGAACAACCAGCGTGCATATGGTGTTAGGAGTGTCATAAACTGTTTTTCTTAAGCGTGAAAGTAAAAAGGATAATAAAGGAAACGTAAAATTAAACACTCATTAAAGCCTTGCCTGTCCAGGGGTAAGATTATCTTATTTGGTGATTATTTGGTGATATTTGGTGATATTTGGTGAATTATATGCTCATTGTTGTCTGATGTTGTGGAGTTGCTGCAGGACTTGCAATTTTAAGCTGACAGTCCGCCTTTAATATAACGTTAAAAGTAAAGCTCATATTACATTTTGTAAATATAAATTTGAAAACTCAACAAAGTTTGATTAGAGTTGATTAAGTTGTGAACTTATTTACAGATATGCATGTATAAGCTCAGTGCTGGATAATATAAGTACATGTAATATCAAAGACAGCTGTGACCAAATTACAACAAACTGGTGAAATAATACTGTAATATAGATCCTTACTATGGGTTGTTTGTTATTTTGTCCTCTCTAACACATGCAATAGCTAACTACATCCAACTGATGACAAACCTTATGGATCGACTTACGGCACATTTACGAAATATGTTGTCAGCATTTGCTATTCTCTTTGCAGGAGGTGGGGATGCATCGACTTTTACTGATTTCAGAAACATGAAGAACCGGCATTTCTCGGAATCTATTGTAACAGGGTGATATATAAGCGCTATCTACCTTCTGGCTGCAGAGAATTTCCCCTTAGTCTAGTTGTAGAAGCGTTGACTCATAACACAGAGATCGCTGGCTCAGGAGTGGCTTATATGCACCCGTGATGCTTTGGTGGACCCTGTGTGTGTTCGACTCTCATTTCCTGGGTAGTCACGAGGCCGTGACTTGGAGTGAGTGAGTGCTTGGGGTTTAACGTCGTACTCAACAATATTTCAGTCATTTGACGACGAAGGAATCCTTAGGGTGCATGTACGTGTAATGTGCCTCCTTGTTGCAGGACGGATTTCCACCGCTCTTTTATTTAGTGCTGCTTCACTGAGACGACTTACCGAAGGCAAATAAGCCGTCCCACGGCCCTCTTTTAAAGTCTTAGGTGTGACTCGATCAAGGATTGATCCTGGATCTACCGGTCCCGAACGGGACTTGGAAAACTAAAAGTGAATGTAACAGGGTGATATATAAGCGCTTATTTGGAGGGAATTTGCCTTTAGTCTAGTGATAGAAGCTTGGACTCCTAACTGAGAGATCGCCGGTTCAAATCCCCACCTGGTCCTCCGGTCACATTAACATTTACAGTCATTTCTTTATATAGTTAAGAAGTTGACTGTCTATAAAATTACTTATTCCCCCACAAGAGTTAGTTTACAGACATTCCCACGTTTGGCCGAGCAGGAAGCCAGCATGAGCTGGACTTGAACTGACAGCGAGCGCATTGGAGATAAACTTTAAGGACACTGACATAAAGTGATGCTGTTCAGGACCATGATCAATATATCTGACACATCTAAAAAAAATAAGATAATCCCTTAAAAAAGAAAATTCTAAGTCTACGTCTAGTATATTGCAGTTCACATCACTGCCGTTTGTAATCCAATTCTGTCTAAGCCAGTATGCTTATTGGGGTTGTGGTAACTTGTAACTATCTAAGCACTTAAATAAACAGTTAGAATTACAGAGGAAAGGTGACAAGAGGCCGAATTTAATCGATAACGTGTTGCCATTTGCCCAAAAATCACACTGTCGACATTAAATTACGCTTAGTTTTCGCTCTCTGTGCTTTCACCTTCACAATCGACCAACAAAATAGGCGCGTTATGGTTTAAAACATCACACTCGATGCCATTCAGCCATAGGATATGATCTATTTTTCTTTTTTTTTTTTGAGAGGGGCCTCCGTGGCTCAGTTGGTTAGCGCGCTGTCGCAGCGTAATGACTCAGAAGTCTCTCACCAATGTGGTCGCTGTGAGTTCAAGCCCAGCTCATGCTGTCTTCCCCTCCGGCCATACGTGGGAAGATCTGGCAGCAACCTGCGGATGGTCGTGGGTTTCCCCGGGCTCTGCCCGGTTTCCACCCACCATAATGCTGGCCGCCGTCGTATAAGTGAAATATTCTTGAGTACGGCGTAAAACACAAACCAAATAAATAGATAAATAAATTTTATTGGTGTTTTACGCCGTACTCAAGACTATTTCACTTATTTGACGGCGGCCAATATTATGGTGGGAGGAAACTGGGCAGAGACTTGAGTTCCCAGCGGCCGCATTGATGGGAGGCTTCAGGATCATTCCGCCGTGCTGGCATGCTGATCTTCTTGACACGGTACTAGAACAGCAAGTGACACCGTAATCTCCTGTTGATCATAAACCATCATAATGTGTGATGAATAGGGGAAAAAAGAACACAAAAAATAGCGTTTATATCAAAGCCGTCCTTTACGTCTCAACGGATGGTTCTCGCTTTTTGTGGAATGGAAAGTTACCGTGGAGCCAATCTTTACAATTCTCTTTGACATTTGTTATATCTTAAAACACGATGATTTATTACACGCCTGGTATTTTGATTCAGATAAGATAACAGCCTTATATCATAAATCTATTATTGTCTGTAAATAGATTTGAAATCACACGCATTAATTCCACTGTTGCACTCGAAAAGCTATAGTATTGTCGTTTAATCGGTTCCATCTGCCAGCAACCATGTCATGTGCCTCCTTGTTGCATGACAGATTTCCACCGCTCTTTTACCTAGTGATGCTTCACTGAGGCGCCTAACCGGAGGCAAGTAAGCTGCCCCGTTTGAGCCAATATACTGATACGGATCAACCAGTAGTTGCACTATCCCCTTCATGCTGAACGCCAAGCGAGGAATTTACAACTTCCTCTTTTAAAGAGTTTGGCGTATAACACCAATCAAATAAATAAATAAATAAATAATTCCAATCTTAAATTTAGTTGCCACTACTCAGTATACACGCCAAATCTGACATTTGGGCAAATTCGCATCATTCACAGCTGCTAAACCTACTACAAGGTCATAAATCGTAAGTTAATCTACTAATGTGAAAGGCACAAGTGGTTGTATAGACTGATGTAACTGCGATGAATTTTCGAAATGCCTAGACGTCTAATACTGTTAGATCAGTGGAGAGGAATTTGACATATACTAATTTAATGGGGGCTTTTTCAGGCCTGGTAAAAGACCAGCACTCCTTCTGCTTCGTGGAGAGCCCCCAGGGAGACATGGCAATTTATTAGGCAAAATTGTCCAAAAAGCGACCACAGGGGTTTTTGTATGATCGCTGATAGTTTTGAGAAACTCGACGAAGTGCTTTTAAATCAGGGCAATTATGATGATGTTTTTGTTTTTCCCTGATAATATGTTTTTCTTAACATTATACGACCTTATTCGTCAAGGGCTTAATAGCTACAAAGATCTAGCCTGTTAACCATTTCAAGGAAAATGAAAGGCGATCTAGATGGGCATGCAACAACAAACCTCACAGTGGATATAACAAACGATACCGGTAGAGATATTATGTTTCCGTGGAACCAACGACACTGGTACGAATTTAAGGTGGTGCGACTGTACTTCTGCCTGTTGGATAATATGTGACGCAGGTAGGCTTCTTCAGGTTTAGCCTCATCACTGGTGTGCGGAACTATTTAAGCCAAAAAATTGTTCCGCGTGTTGGTTAGAATCATGTTCTGGATACTCGGCGTTGTTCTTGATTTCTGTACAAATTTTGATAGGCACAAGCGCGTTTAACAGGCATCGTGTGTCTATACTGTGACTGGAGGCAAGCACCTTAACCATTCGGACTCCGTCTGGTCCAACACACCCTTAATACGAATGGTTTATTGTGAAGTATGAAACATCATAACTGCTTACAGATAGCTGTAACAAACAGACTATTATTGACAACCCCACCTGTGACTTTCACTCAATTAAGAAAATGGAATAACTGATGAAAATAGACAAATTAAGATATGTATCCGAATGCAGAGGCAATCTTGACGTATGGTTAGGTATAACATTGGTCCGTTTTTCGTACTGTGACCTTTGGCACACAAAAAGAGGTTCATAAATCCGGTGGATATTTGGGTAGAGGAAAAGGGGGCCTGAAGAAACACCAAACTCAGCAGGTTGTCTAATAAGAAATGAAATGAAAGGGCCAGAACCTGTGTTTAATATAAATGTTGATGATCTTCAAACTGATCCATCACACTCCGTCAGATTGCTCCGTCCAGGGTACCTGTATGTGTATGACATCGTTTTTCTAATGGTGTTTTATATACAAGACCAAGACAGGGCTCTAACCTGTGCAGATAATTTTATTAAAAGATATTAATCACCTATGAAAATCCGTCCTGGTCTAGACTTCCTTTCTTTTGTGCGCATTTGTGGAATTTAGAGTACGGACGAAGACTGTAGAGCATATAAATCTCTCCGCCAAAGTTAAGCAATTTGTTTTGTGACATTTTCACATTACAAATAAACGATGTTATTTATTAATTTGACTCGTGTTTTACGCCATACTCAGGAATATCGATAATAGCTATACAATGCATGCTTAATATTATAATCTTACATATCAGATGTTATCACATGGTTATGAGATGTTATTAAGAAATGTCGGTTAATGTTTGTGTCGAATTTGTTGATTCCTTACCACTGCGTTTATATATCTCCTGTGTTTCCCTCAACTTGTCTCCCGCGACCCCAATATGCACATTTTAAGCCGAGTCGTCGTTGGGGAAAATTGATCCAGATTACACAGCTATATGGCACGGTTTGGCATTGATCTTGTTGTCTGTCTAGCCAAACCACGATGCCTGGCATTGCCCAGTAGCTCCTCACTCACCAACAAGTCATATCAAGAAGTCAAGCCTCTGCCGAATGAGTTCTGAAAGTCACTGGAGTGCTGTGATTATGAACAGACTTGGACCGGCAGTTTCACGGGTATTGGATAATTTGCCAATAACGATCAATGATCTACAGCGGTATGTTGTATGATCAGTGGCTTAGTCTGTGGTTACATTTCCTATTATCGGCTTGATACACTCCTTACTATTCCTATAAGTAGAACAATCATGCTAATTTGCTTTCAAATTTAATATCGGTCTGACCGTCAACCCCAGATGGGGCAATACCGTCGCAGAATCCAAAACGAATGATCACCACGACTTTTTTCAAGGCATAGTTACATATAATATAGGGCCTAAACCTTTACACAAATGATTTAGAGTAATCAGTTTTATATTGATGTCTTTAATATGCGGTAACCGTTGTTCGTTCATGGGTTTGCTGAGGAAATGCTTCTACTTCATACGTTATGTGTGATCAGATATCCGTTAACATGCTGCCATCTCATGCGTGATCTGTGGAAAGGAACAGTACCCTGAGAGGAGGATCTGCACCAAATAGCAGGATATTATGAATGTCGAAATCTCTGCCCGTTCCTTTTCTGCTATTTTTTTACTCATCGCTATTCGTCCACTTTGAATGAATATAAAATGTACGTACTAAGCCGGTCCTTTGATACAAATCATCCAACTAGATTGAAATATCTTGATTTTGTTGTTTTCTTTACAATCCTTTTGAACATTATTTTGGCTATGACAATGCATCCACTAGGCAGACGGGTCCCAGTCAGTGCCGAAATAGTCATAGTGTGCAGCCTCACTTGGACATCCGGCCGAAGACACCAGCCATGACACCACTCAGTCACAGGCCACTTATGCTTAGGGAATGTAAACATTTTATTCATTGACCCGACACTGAGAGAACGACTATATCTATATATTATATTCAGACAAAACAGATTACCTCAAAATGTGTCTTTTATGGCTATTAAAAATCACACAACCTGTGTGTCAATTTGACTTCTGCAGTTATTGCAAGCGTGTCCTTTCCATTGCAAAATGCATTTTAATTCCACTAGGATATATCTGATTTTCCTATTTTCCTACTCATATACTAAACACGGCTAGTAACAGGGGTAAAGGAAACGAGTTCTTGTGAAATCCCATAAATCATCAATCATATAAATAAATTGAAAAATTACATTCTCCTACAGTATGCCAATTTTCGGTGTAGAGTGATGCTTGACACGGACAGTCTGAAGAAGACTTTAATATCCATTAACATCTTTGGAAGTTCGCTATTCGTCGAATATATATGACGTACTAAAAAGTTTTGAAGTTTGATACAGCTTTCATGTATTCCGATTTATTTCGGCATGCTAGAGATATAGACCTACCCTAGAAACCAGACAACAGAAACCATGTCGATGTTGAAGGCCATAACTTAGTGACATTGTACAATAAATGTAATGACAACAGAGCATTATGGGTAATTCTAGACCTGTAACCTCAACTTAATGGCAATTAACGTAATTCTGGTTAAACCATGGTGCTGGAGGCCGTATACGTTGCTACGTTTTAAGTACGTATATTAATAGTAACCGAATAAAACCCTAACTGAGGTATAAATTGGCAAGAGACCGGATTCCCCCGGTAATACACAATAAATTACAGATTATCACATTGTCGTCACTGTTTTGGTTTTACTCTCTGTAGTGTAGTTTTTTATTATTATTTTTTCATTGCCTCTTGCACTTGGACAATGTGATAAGGCGGATGCAACTGTTTGTGTTTGACAAAGTTGATTTTCAAAGTCAATGAGCAAAAATTTTTAATGAGAAATTACACTGCAATGTCCAATTTCGATGAAAATATGAAAAAACGTGTTAACCTAAAATACATAATTAGCAAATCATTGAAACTAGACTTTTAGGAGGACTACTAATAAACGTTTTGTCAATCCGTGTTCTGTCAACGATCTTGAGAACTGAATATTTCGATCGTTTGTACCAACTTGTTGAATGCACACGATCCATCATGGATTTCCAGAAGAAGTTATGACGAAAAACTGCACGGAAAACCCATTCCACAATATGAAATTGTCTTCCATTCCTTCCAGTGAATAAGAACTGAAACTGTTCTATTTATAGATGACTAATATGATTTCAGGTTTAATAATACGATGATGGATTTGCTGCATCTGAATCCCAGCGTAATCTTGTTTTCTCGTGTTTATTTTGTGTTAATTTAACTTTAAAATGCGCACGAGTTCCTGCCAGCAAAATACATTAATGTTTTTGTTATCTTACTGTTTTTCACCCCATCAATCTCTCCATCAATCTGGTCTGTGTTAATTTCTGTTTTGCACTCGATTTGGGCATCTGAAAATACCAATGGCAATTATTCATTCAAATTTGGGCGCATTTCTCTTAAATATTACCCCACACTCCGAATTTGTTTGCTCTGGAGATTTTCAGAAATTTGTGACATATTTATGAGAACATAAAACTTGCCTACATTCGACCCTGATTGAAACGGTAGCTCTATACCACTTTATAAATTAAAGAAGAGGTGTAGGCAGATGTCGACATTAAACTGATGTGGACATAAAATAAACACTTCCGGTACCGATATAGTAAATTGTAGGCAGATGTCCCATATCGCGTAATGAGGGGCCTCCTTCGCTGAGGTGGTTAGCACGCCAGCACGGCGCCATGACCCAGGAACCTCCCACCAATGGAGTCGCTGTGAGTTCAAGTCTAGTTCATATTGGCTCTCTCTCCGTCCCATGGGAAAGTCTTCAGCAACCTGCAGATGGCCGTGGGTTTTTCTCTGGGTTCTGCCCGGTTTCCTCTCACCACAATGCTGGCTGCTGTCGTATAAGTGAAATATTCTTGAGTACGGCGTGAAACACCAATGAAATAAATAAATAAATAAATATATCGCGAAATGGAGTTTCTCAATATTTAAAAAAAAAGAAGTCATATTGATTTAATGAGTCTTGGCTGCGAAATTAGAGATAAATCTGGTACTGACCAGGGTCTGGTATAAGTCAGGTTAAAAGAATTGGCGGTCATCTCCAATCAGTTCATTTGCCATCAGTTTGTTTAGACGGTGTCTGTGTCTCGACTTTGTTAATTCTCCACAAGTGTTAGTGTAGTTAGTCGCCATCTTCTTGTCCTCCTTGGGAATACTGCTTGATTGCGTTCTATAGCCCCCCCCCCCCCCCCCCCCAACCCTCACATCAGGGCACCAATGTATCTGACCTGATTACAAATCACTTGTCAGATCAGACGCTTATCACAGCGTTAATCAGCTGTGTAAATCCCCATTTCTTCGTCACCTTATTGACCATTCACTGTATTATGTGAGCAATGACTGCAATTTCAGACCCCACTGTTGACTTTCTTTGACATTACATATTCGCATTCTTCTTTTCGTGGCCATATCTAGCCACATTTGTCTAAAGTGTCCATCTAAGATATAGCCAGAAATTTGTCATCATTAAGCATTTATCTAAATTCTGTCGACATATATATTAGTACTCTCGTTGAATTGCTTCTCGATGCATATAGCATGTGTCACCCAACACACAATATATCTGGTTACAATTTGATTTATTTATTTCATTGGTGTTTTACGCCGTACTCAAGAATATTTCACTTATACGACAGCGACCAGCATTATGTTGAGAGAATACCGGGCAGAGCCCGGGAAAAGCCACGACCATCCGCAAGCAGAAGACCATCCCATGTACGGCCGGAGAGGTAGCCAGCATGAGCTGGACTTGAACGCACAGCGACCGCATTGTCTGGTTATGATAAGCGGAAGACCAAAACACGCCTTGACATATGTAGCAATTATAACAGCTGTTTGCAGATTTAAGAATTTTCGTGTATTTTATCTTTAAGACAGTAGAAAAAGTGATGGGTATGGATTTTTGATTTGAGATGATTTAAATACGACCTTATCAGTGGAATTTGTCTTTTCAAACAAAACATTGTCAATCCAAAGTTCAGTGACGTGTTGCTCTTCTGACAGGGAAGTACGGATATGCTATTTCATCTATCATATTTGTGTACGTTCAAATTCGATATTTTGTTGCAACTGATTACCTCGAAAAATGATTTATTTTAATTCAGAATAATGCATGTTGTCCTCCAGTTTGATACTCTAGCGCGCAAAAAGGTAAATAGGACGCTATTGGAATGTTTTATGACAGCTGCTGACGTCAGATTGACTGAACATTCACGCTACTGCACATAAAACTGGCCTCTCCATTTAACCTTTTTCCAACTCGAACTTTCCACTTAACCCTTTTCCAACTCGAACTCTCCATTTAACCCTTTTCCAAACCACATTCTCCATTTATCCCTTTTCCAACCCGCACTCAACATGTTACATTGCCATTGCCACGAAACATCGGTTAATTACTTATATTTATTTATTTATTTGATTGGTGTTTTAGGCCGTACTCAAGAATATTTCACTTATACGAAGGTGGCCAGAATTATGGTGAGTGGAAACCGGGCACAGCCCGGGGGAAACCAACGACTATCCGCAGGTTGCTGACAAATTACTTATACATAGATACATTTTTTGCGATTGTTATTTAAAGGAGAAGAAAACATAAAAATGATGCCAAAATCAGGTGAAAGAGCGTCAAAACTTATTCGCAAATATGATCTTTAATATTTTTGGGGATTTCTTTTTCAAGAGAAAAGTGTATTTGAAAATATTTTTGTATTTGGGGCCAACTTTTGGTATTTATCGTTGTTGCATAATAACGTTCTTAATAAGGATGTGATGCTTGTCTAATAAATTTATTTGAATGTAAATTTGTTGTTTATATCGAAACATATGCATTTAACCTAAATTATAATAATATTTATGAACATATTAAAAATATAAATATCATCTAAATTGAGGTTTAATACATTTGTTAACTAAAAAGAACAAATTCTAGTGCAAAAATATTTATTAAACCTGTGTTACATCCTCAATTATGACATTATTAAACAAAGACTATAAATACCAAAAGATGGTCCCAAATACCAACAATATAAAAATTATTTTCAAGTGTCTTTTTCTCCTTAAGGAAAACTCGGAAAAGTATTGAAGGCAACATTTAGGAATAACTTTTCGCACTCTTTCACAAGAACTTTTTATGTCATTTTTATGTTTTCTCCGCCTTTAAAGACACGCAAGAGTACATATGATTCCAGCCTAAAATTCTGTACCAAGTACAATGTATATCAGAAAACACTAAAACCTCTGAGTTTGTTTCCACATTCTCATCATTCCCAAAAATATTCAGAATAAATTCTTTTAAAGTTTAGGACATTCTGCAGACACAAAAGTTCCTCAAGATTTGCAAAAATTCATTTTTGGCATTACAATGCTTCTGACTTTTCTTCGTTTTTAATTATTGTTTTTCATGGAAAAGAATGAATAAAAGCTGTAACATCTTCGGGAAAGTATTTATTTCCAAAACTCATAAATTTTAATCTAACACGGCCTTTACATGTATACTAGTAATACAGGCAGATGTAACTACGGTGCATTTCCCACATGTCAACCCAAGGTTAGATATAGAGGTCTAAATTTGCTAGATATGTTGAGAGAGATTTCCCCTGGATTGGCTCAGTGTCCTTTGAATTCTGGTAGAAGATCATTACATTTACTTCACTGAGGACAGGAAGTCACGGAGAAAGACCTAAAAAAATATATAACTACGTGTAGCACAAGACGGCAGGGTTTTCGGTACGGTAAGATTTTTTTTTTTGGAGAAATTCAATGAAATGCTCATTAATATTGGCGATTGTGGTGATGTTTTAAGAGTTATTAAATCTTTTCTTTGTATCACTTTGCCGTTCAGTGCCAACATATTAATCTGAATTTTAATACGTAAGAGTTACAGAAATTTTTTAACTTTTTTATTACCGACCGTTTTAGAACATGTTCGTTTCAAATGAATGCAATTAGTGCGTCATGGTTTCTCTTTCCGTCTCAATCATTTGGCCTTGCCTTCAAATCGTCCGTCGAAAGGTCGAACACCCGAATACGCTAAAAACAGACGACACATGCGTGTTATTGGTTTTGTCACTTAACGATTTTAGATTAGGTTTACGTAATTGTGCATCTGACATGCTCGAATATGATCACAGTTGAACGCTACATAACTTCGTTTAGGATTTTGTTGGCTTTTTCTCTATAACTTTTCTCGTAAAACTTTTGCAGGGGTTTAGATGAAATTTTGTGCACAAAGTGACCTTGGCCTAAGGAGCCATGCTTCAAATGCTTGTGGGAGCCGTAGATCCGGGATCAATCCTGGGTCGAGTCACACCTAAGACCTTAAAAGAGGAAGTCCTAACTTCCTCGCTTGGCGTTCAGCATGAAGGGGATAGTGCAACGACACGTTGCACTATGGTTCACACGTATAGATATAATGGCTCAGGCGGGCCGGCTTACTTACCTTCGGTAAGTCGTCTGAGTGAAGCAGCACTAGACAAAAGAGCAGTGCAAATCCGCCCTGCAACAAGGAGGTACATTACATGCACTCTAAGGATTCCTTTGTCGTCATATGACTGAAAAATTGTTGAGTGCGACGTTAAACCCCAAGCACTCACTCACTCACTCAAATGCTTGTGATGTTCTCAGTCTCAGATGACCCCAATCAGGAATGTTTTTAAAAGATTACACTGGTAACCACACACAGATACAATCTCAATTTGGGACAATCATTACGCCAAATAGACTGGGTCTTTGGGTAGGATGTAACAGACGTTAAAAAACTGTGTGAATATTTATGAAGAAATGAATGAATGATTACGATTTAAGGTCGCCTTAGCAGTATGTCAGCCATCTCTCTTTAGATAAGATCTAAATTCAGAATCAAAACGAAAACAGACTAAAATGAACAAAAATGGATAAAATACAAAAAATCAAATTTAATAGTTTTTTTTAAAGTAATTAAGAATTAATTCAAACTTAATTCTTATAGAATAAGCTTAAAATATTTTGAATATTTTACCACAACAACTCTGTCACATGGAACACAATTGGGGGGATGAATCCCATTTTTTCAGGACAAATTATATTTTTAACGATGTGGAGCTATTCTCTTCATTCTATTCTCACACGAGAGAACTTTAAGTTAGTCGTCCGTTACAACAAACCTGTCGAGTAGACAAAAATTCAATTCTTTTTCAACCCGGGGGAGAAGGGCGGGGGAACTTCACTGGGCTGAATATTTATGAATAGACGGAGCTGAAAGCTCACTGTTGAAAGATCGATACTGAAACTAACATAGACGAGATATGCAAAGATTGACTGAGAAATGGATAAAAGCGAAAAACGGTGATATAAATTAGCCGATTGACTTTATTTCTTTAGAAAGATTAAAAATTAAATGTTTTTTAATTAAATGACAACACTTTATAAATGTGCCCTTTAACGTGAAATTGACTCGAAAGAAATAGAAGAAAATACGATTGCGCTGAGACACCGATGCATGGGGTAATAGCCATAATGTAAATTGTATGGTTTTAAAATACAATGACGTGTCTTCGGGCTTAACCGACGGTTTGGCAGAAAAAGTTAAAGAATGGAAGACAAGCTAATATGTGCATATTTACGAGCTCATATGCGCAGCAGCAAAATCATCAGTATACAATTGTCATATTATAAATAATAAAATCATATTGATCACCTATAAATAGAACAGTAGCAGTTATTTTTTTATTAGCCCGAATTTAGAACAATTTCATACTGGGAAACAAGTTTTCGTATTCAGTTCTTCTCGTAAAGAAATGGAATCAAATTTTTTCGAAAAATGAATTGTGTAAATGGAGCCAGTTAATACAAACGATCTAATGTTCAATACTCTATAATAAGAACGCTGACAGATGACAGATCACATTTACCGGTTTACTTTCTAGTGGTCAGTTTTGATGATTTGATAAGTCAGATTTTCCTTTATTATACCCACATATAAGTAAACAAGCTGGCCATATAACATAATTCAATGTCGCAGAAAAAAGTTGATTAAACCAGTCGACTGTGGAAAATTGCTATTGTCAATTAAGCACAAAACGATCTAACCGAGTCTGTTATTATGTGCTATCTAGAAATAGTTGCCCGTACTTACACGGTGACATATCGGCTGATTATAAGCACAGGGGAATCCCCGGAAACTTCACGCGACCATCGTTGTACAACGTTAAGCATCACTTGATTTGTCAGACTGAACGGAAATACAGACGAACTGTTTTACATATTTCTTACCCGACATCAGTTGCCAAATATGGTAACATTTAACATTTTAAAAATAGATGGCTTAAGTGAACAAATTGCATTGGAGTCTCTTAAACATTAATGTTATATTTCAAATTTGAATATATATATATATATATATATATATATATATATATATATATATATATATATATAGTTTATTCAATGACCCCCTGTATTATCAATACATCACACTTAAGTCTAGGACAGAACACGCAAACGTATGCTAGCAAAGATGTGGCCTTCAGTACTGGTGTAATGGATTCCTGCGATATAACGACTGAGGTGCAAGGCTGACTATTTTCTAACCGTATGGCTTCGTACCCCGGCGGATTCATCCGCGTTATCACTCCGCATACACGGAAAAGAGTCCCTGATAAAGATGTGTCCCTCAGTTCTAGTCTAATAGATTCCCGCCAAATAACGGCCGAGGTACAAGGCTGACTATTTTCTAACCGTATGGCTTCGTACCCAAGCATATTCTTCCGCGTCGTCACTACGCATGCACGGAAAGGAGTCCCTGGTAAAGATTATTACTCTGGAGTTGTGAATAAGCTGCTGATATTTGCTTCATAAACACAACCATACGGCGATAAGCAATAAGGATTTAAAATCAACCAACGCAATATGAGATAAAAATCAACAAACGCAATATGAGATAAAAATCAACGAACGACATGTCATTCTAGAACCAATATTTCATTTTCCGAGATAACCGTAGGTTTCTATAAGAGTCATGGGGTTAATCAGCAAGAAGATCCCGTTTGAATTTACTCTTCATGTATTATATATAGGAATTTTGATGGCAGGAGAGTTTTAGACAGAAGCTGATTGAAACTTGACGCCACGACAATTATAGAAGCTTACAGAACTAAAACATTGACATTAATTGGCAATATATACCCTGATGGAAGTAAAATAAAAGCATGCTTTTTTTGTATCTTTATTCAAAAGAAACTAATTTATTTGAGATGTTAACGACTTAGTGATAAAACTGGGACAATTTTTTGAAACATTTATGTGAATATCTCTTTATACCGATTTCAGTTTTTCTGTTGTTCACAATGTTTTCTCTCGGTCATTTCCGGCCTTGAAGGTGAACTTCATGCTACAAAGTAAAACCTTTTACTCCCATGGTGTTTCTTTGACGTTACACATAAAGGGTTACATGATGATTGGAACTGGTTCATTTCTATTGTATTCATGTTGATCATGACAAAACATGCTTCATTTTTCCCCACGTTTTTCATATTAACTGCATACGTCTTTTTTTTGTGATATAACCTCAGGGAAGTCATTAGTGCATGCGCAGATTTATGAATAGAGATTACCCAGTATTTCTGCTGACTACGATATACCATTTGTGGGTAATAGCATTGGTTAACCAATCGATTTTGTATGTCTATTAAGAAAATAGCTAGCGGCAAAACAAATCTTTGTCGGGTCATGAAAACACAAACCAAGCCCTATCAGAGAAAGTGATATAAAAGATGCCAGAAGGCCATTACCTAGAAATATGTCACGTCTTTATAGCTAGTCTTCACGGCACTTTACACTTTTCTTCGATCCCTAACACATTGTATAACGTATCTGCAGAGCCAAATATATACTTTTTCTCTTTGTTGAGCAGCAAACCTTTGGAAAACCGCTGATGTATGGTGGAAAAAAATCCAAACGCACTTGTGTTGAAATAGACTTAAAATTGCCATGGCAATGGAGAGTTTTGTAAATGGACAACAATGTCTTTACTTGTAATTGTTTTAGAGTTCCTTGGAAATATAAAAATAGTCAATGGGTTCTTAACTGCAGGGCAACACGGATTAGCGAATTCGCAGTTTTTAAATACTGGGATTAGGTTTCAAGGTGTGGGCAGTTCTTGTAGCGGCCGTTTATATTAGATTTCCCATGATTCAGTTCACGATTTCTACCCAAAAGATTGGCATATTTCTCCACGAGGTTGCACGAGCTTCTACAGATAACGTAAGATGTGTACTGTGTCGTGAAGACTAGCTACAAGGAGTTGCTTACTTCTAGCTAATGGACTTCTGAATATACTTATCTTTACATTGATTTATTTCACTTGTTTTACTGATTGTTGAATTTGGTCATTTCTTAATGTGGCTATTTTGTACAATACCGTCTTTGTTTGTGAGTTTGTTTGGAATATGATGATTCCAACAAACCAAATTCAAACAAATGGGGGGCCTCCGTGGCTCAGTCGGTTAGCGCGCTAGCGCAGCGTAATGACCCAGAAGCCTCTCACCAATGCGGTCGCCGTGAGTTCAAGACCAGCTCATGCTGCCTTCCTCCTCGGCCGTACGTGGAAGGTCTGACAGCAACCTGCGGATGGTCGTGGGTTTTCCCCGGCTCTGCCCGGTTTCCACCCACCATAATGCTGGCCGCCGTCGTATAAGTGAAATATTCTTGAGTACGGCGTAAAACACCAATCAAAAAAAAAAAAAAAAAAAATCAAACAAATGACACAAACTATAACTCTAACATAATTGTAGAACCAAACTAGACACGCCGTCGTGGAAGTGATGATACGCCATAACAAATACCATCCGAGATGAACTTTTTTCGTAAATGTGACTAGGCGTCCTCTTAGCGTCGGGATATCGACTAAAACGTTAACACCCCCGCTGTCTGCGCTATATACACGTGCACGGAAAGCGATCCAATAGGCGCGTGAAATTCATGTACGGCTGCATTAGGGTGGGAGAAAACCAGGCAGAGCCCGGGGAAAACCCACGACTATCCGCAGGTTGCTGGCAGACCTTCCCACTTACGGCCGGAAGCTTCATAAATAGATTTACACACAGTTCCATATTTGGTACGTTTACTATGCTGAAAACACATTTCCATTTAATCTATCATGCATGAACAGGCCATGAACAGGCCATATTTACCTGTTTCTGACCAGGCAAAGCCTATAAAGCGCATCAATTTCGTTACAGCAGATCTAAACATGAATAAAAACAGATGACTTTAATTTATTTCGGTTAAGCCGTTATATATGCGGCCATGCCTGGACAACGTCTGGGTCATCATTTGTACCGGATTCCGCGACGGTATTTTCCCATCTAGGGTTAACGGTTAGATGGATATTTAATCTGGAATCAAATTAGCATGATTGTTCTACTTATAGGAATAGTAAAGAGTGTATCAAGCCGATAATGGGAAATGTAACCACAGACTAGGCCATTGATCATATAGCATACCGCTGTAGATCATTGATCGTTGTTGGCAAATTATGCAATACCCGTGAAACTGCGAGTCTGATTCTGTCCATCACCACAGCTCTCCAGCGACTTTCAGAACTCATTCTGCTGAGGCTGGACTTCTGGAAGTTACTTGCTGGTGTGCGATGAACACTGACCTATGTTAGACATCGTGGTTTGGCTAGACTGACAAGACCAGCGCCAAACCGTGCCATATAGCTGTGTAACTGGGGTTACTTATCTTGGACAATGGTGACTCGCTTTAAAGTGTGTATGAGGGGCAGGAGGAGAGGCAAGTTGAGGGGAAACACAAGAGATTATTATCAAGCATTAACGAAATTGTTTAAAATCGTCTCATAAAAATGTGGTTACATTGGATGCATCTATTTTAGCTAATATCGATGTTTTTAAGTACGGTACAAAAAACACCAATCAAACAAATAAATAACATTGTTTATCTGTTACATGAAGATGGTTATAAAAAGATGACTAAAAACACCATTCTGCCTTCCATCGTTGTGTATTCATATTTCAACATCCGATAGATCCCATAAAATACCAATCAAATAAATAAATCAGGTAGATCCACTGATAAGAGATTTATTTATTTATTTGATTGGTGTTTTTTACGCCGTACTCAAGAATATTTCACTTATACGACGGCGGCCAGCATTTGGGTGGGTAGAAACCGGGCAGAGGCCTAGGGAAACCCAGGACATCCGTAGGTTGCTGAAAAGACCTTCCCACTTCCGGCCGAGAGGAAGCCAGCATGAGTTGGACTTGAACTCACAGCGACCGCCTTGGTGAGAGGCTCCTGGGTCATTACGCTGCGCTAACGCGCTAACCAACTGAGCCACGGAGGCCCCGATAATATTTGGAGGATATTACTCCAAGAAAACAAATTCGATTAAAATACAGAGTAAAAATTCTCTTTAAAATTAAACTACATGTGTTTTATGTGTTCACATGTTTACGTAGATTTTACAGGGACCTCCATTGCCGAGTGCTTAGCGTGTTCGCTCACCGCAACGACTAAGGAACCTTTAACCAATTTACTGCTGTGGCTGTGAGTTGTTCGTGATGGCTTCCTCTGCAATCCTTCGTGGAAATGTCTGACAGCAACCTACGGATGGTCGTGGGTTTCCCCAGGTGTCCTCCCTCCATATTGCTGGCTGTCGTCGTAGAGGTTAAATATTCTTGAGCACGGCTGAAAACAAAAATTAATTGATAAATAAATATGAATAATATTCTGAGTAGAAGCATCCGTTCTATGGGTTGTGGAACACACCGATCTCAGTATTAAGACATTTGAGAGACTATAAAGTCAAAACATCAAGTAATCTTGACAATATAATTAAGACCCGTTAATACGTATAGCTAAGACGTATAATTGAAAATACGATGCCAATTCTGTCCAATACTGTTTTCTGAACGAGTTAGGGTATTAACGACACAGAGGGGAGGTAACTCGTCAATCATTGTGTCGGCATGGATACGGCTTCAGTTAGACCTTGGGGGTAAACAGTTTAGCCCTACCTTCAAGGTGTGCAGGTGATAAAGTCAAAGTTAACCATTTACAACGTGTAGGGAGTTCTGCTGAGACTGTGGTATGTAAATATTCCAACGGTTATCCCTTTGCTTACTTGCGAAGATTTCGCCAGGGCGATAGTTTCTACCTAACCAGATACCTAGGAGATAAATTGCCTACAACCAGTGCCGAATACGAGATAATAACCATCAGTAATATATCACAGTGTCACAAAACAAATTGCTTAATTTTGGCTGAAAGATTTATATGCTCAACATTCTTCGTCCATTTTCTAAATTCCATAAATGCGTTCCAAAGAAGAAAGTCTAGACCAGAACCAATCTCCATACGTGATTAATATTTTCTAATAAAATTATTTGCACAGGTTACCGCTGTGTATAGGTCTTGTATATACAACACCATTTAGAACAACAATGTCATATACAAACAGGTACCCTGGAGAAGCAATCTGACGGCGTGTGATTAATCCCTTTCATGATGTTCTATATTAAGCACAGATTCCAGCTCTTTCACTTCACTTCTTGTTAGACCACATTCTTAGATGGGCGCTTTCTTCAGGCCCTTTTCTGCTCTCCGCAAGTGTTTCTAATAATACTTTATACACATACAATGTCTTGATCTAAAGTACATGCATGTACAACATGATTCTAACCAACATGTGAAACAATTTTATTGTTGAATACTCATTAAATAGTGACACCAGTGATGAGGTTAAGTATTAAGAAGCCTACGTGA